>NC_048299.1:257144541-257189912 GCF_013100865.1 Trachemys scripta elegans
CCCCCCCCCCCAGGACCCTACCTGTCCCCTGACTGCCCTGACCCTTATCCACTCGCATGGGTGGCAGGGTTGTAGAAATTTTGGTGGTGCCCAGAACCCCCCACCCCACCTGCCTAAGGCTTTGGGAGGGGGGTTGGGTGGGGGGAGGAGGTCTGGGGTGCAGGTCCTGGGCTGGGGATTAGGGTGCAGGAGGGGTGCAGGTTCTGGGATAGAGTTTGGGTGCTGGGTGCAGGCTCCGGTCTGGGGCAGGGGGTGGGTGTGCAGGAGGGGGTGAGGGGTGCAGGCTCTGGGATGGAGTTTGGGGGTGAGAGGCGGTGCAAAGAGAGGGGGTGCAGGCTTTGGGAGGAAGTTTGAGGGCAGGAGGGGGTGTGTGGGAAGGGGGAGGGGGATTGGGAGGGAGTTTGGGGATAGGAGGGGATGCAGGGGTGAGGGCTGTGGGTCTGGGGATGAGGGGTTCATGATGCAGGAGGGGGCTCAGGGATGGAGCAGAGGATTAGGGTGTGTGGGGATGAGGGCTGGGGGGTTTGGGGTGTTGGAGAGGCTCAGGGCTAGGGTGGAAGGGCAGGGTAAGGGCAGCCTGTCTTCCCATTAGTGGATGGGGGCACTAGGACCTGGGGGCAGCAGACAGCAGTTGCTGCTGGCTCTGGCAGTACACGCAGACAAGGGAGAGGCAGACAGGGAGGGGGGACCCATGGAGGGGGGATACGCAGGGGGGGGGATGGCAGGTGGAGGCTGGGGACCCATCCAACACTCCCCCGCTCCCTGACTGCCCCCCCCCTCCTCTTACCATTCTGGCTCCACGTGGGTCGGTTTGTGTGTTACACAGGATTACAGAGAGAGGGAGGGGGGAGCAGGGGAGGGCTCTGGCTGCTGGAGGCCAATGGGAGTGGGTCAATCGGCCTAGCCGCCCAATCAGCAGCCACACTCTGCATGGAAGGGAGGGAGGGAGAAAACCTCCCCGGACATTTTAACCTTGTTACCAATTCCTCCCGGACGGCTATTTAGAGACACAAAAGTCGGACATGTCCGGGGAAATACGGACGGATGGTAACCCTACTCTTGAGCCACTCCAGACAGCGTGACACAGCAGATCCCGGTCCTTTGACTGGTGCAGAGTCCAAAAATCGGGGAGCTTTGCTCCTATGTGCCTTTTTACCATCAAGCTTAGGACAGTCTAAGTCCTTGTAACATGGGCATGAAGTCTCACCCAACTTGGACAGAACTGGGGAGGGATCTGAGCTCTTCAGAGTGGATTTCAAAGGGGTTCTACTCTTGTGCTTATGAGAGTGACCCTTGTTTTCATGGTGGAAACTCAACAAAGAACCCAGAGTTCCTGCTTCTGCCTCAAACTGTATGCTAGAAGGTGTGTGATGGGTTGGGTCACAGAAGCCCCTTTGGGAACTGCCACCTGATGTTCCTAGACTACCTCTGAGCCTGTTTTCCCTGCCAACTTGGGACCTCAGTACCTTGCCTTACTTGAGCCAGACATGCTTGCTTGCTGCAAACACAGATCCAAGTCTGAACCACATCCCCCACAAGCTGCAGGCTTAACTGAAAACAGCTTAAGAAGTGCTCCTGTCTCCAACACCCAGATACCCAGTTCCCAATGGGGTCCAAACCCCAAATAAATCCGTTTTACTCTGTATAAAGCTTATACAGGGTAAACTCAAATTGTTCCCCTCTATAACGTTGATAGAGAGAGATGCACAGCTGTTTGTTTCCTTTCCCCCAAGGTATCAATTCTGGGTTACTTAGTAAGTAATAAGTGATTTTATTAAATACAAGAAGCAGGATTTAAGTGGTTCCAAGTAATAACAGACAGAACAAAGAAAATTACCAAACAAAATAAAATAAAACATGCAAGTCTAAGCCTAATACAGTAGGAAACAATGCAGGTAAATCTCACCCTCAGATGTTCCAATAAGCTTCTTTGACAGACTAGCCACCTTCTAGTCTGGGCCCAATCCTTTCCCCTGGTACAGTCATTGTTCCAGCTCAGGTGGTAACTAGGGGATTTCTCATGACTGCCGCCCTCTTTGTTCTGTTCCACCCTCTTATATCTCTTTGGCACAAGCAGTGGTGTAGCCAGCTTTTAAGAGGAGGGGGAGCAAACCTAAAAAGGTGCCCCCCCTTGGCTCCTGCTTTGGCCACGCCTCCCTTGGCTCCTCCTCCGGCCGCTCCATGCCCCCCCCCCCGGCTGGCTCCTCCGGCCGCATGTCTGACCGCCTCCCCCCCAACTCCTCCGGTCGCGTGCCCGCCATCCCCGCATGGCTGCTGGCCACGCTGCGGGTGGCCAGCCTGTGCCCCCCCAGCTTCTCTGGCCGCGGCTGCGGGGCCGGGTCGCATGCTATGCTCTCCTGCTCCTCCGGCCGCGCGTGTTCCTGCCGCCCCCCGATGGCTGCCGGCTGTGCTACTGGCGGCCAGCCTGCACCCCCCTCCCCCGCTCCTCCAGCCGTGTGCCTGCCGCCCCCCCTCCCCATGGCTGCCGGCCACGCTGCAGGCGGCCAGCCTGCGGTCCCCTTTTTCCTCCAGCCAGCGGCCGCCTTTGGAAAGGCGCCGCTTTTGGCAAATTTGCGGAGGGGAAGCGGCTGCTTCCCCTGCACCCCGCTAGCTACGCTACTGGGCACAAGGCAGGAATCCCTTGTCCCTCTCTGGGTTCCCACCCCTCCTTCTAAATGGAAAAGCACCAGGTTAAACATGGATTCCAGTTCAGGTGACATGATCACATGTCACTAAGACTTCATTACTCACTTGCCAGCACACAGGTATACAGGAAGACTTACAAGTAAACAGAGCCATGTACAACCAATTGTCCTGGTTAACGGGAGCCATCAAGATTCCAAACCACCACTAATGGCCCACACTTTGCATAACGACAGTAGGACCTCAGAGTTATATTTTATATTCCTAGTTTCAGACATAAGAATGATACATTCATACGAATAGGATGAATACACTCAGTAAACCATAACCTTTGCAAAGAGATGTTAACTGGAATGTTTTATGCTAGATGTGCCATGTATGTCATATTTACACTCATAAGCATATTTCTATAAAGCATTATGCGGTGCATCGTCACAATGTGCTCTGTGATGACTCTGGCCAATACAGAGGTGGTGGTGGAGGTTCTCTCTCCCAGGCCTGGATCTGACTGGGGCCTCATTGCTTTCTCCATTAGGTGCTTCTTAAGCCAGAGTTTTCACACCTGACATATCTAGCTGGGAAAAGAATGACAGATACTGCACTCAGCAGATATACGAAATTCTCCAAGGCAGTACAGATAGCACCGGTGGTCACCATTGACCGAGAAGAAACAGGGACAAGGGACAGTTTTTAAAGCCCCATAAGTCTACATAATCTAAATGCCATACTGGAGACGCTAGAGGGTGTGCAGGCGTGGGGATCCTACCTATTACTAAGTATAATATTAAAATTGCTAACACTGACTACACTGAAGAAAGAATAGCTGTATTAAACTCAGAAATATTTACAGATTTGAAGACAGAGGGCAGAAGGAAAGGTTCTGGACACTGGAGATTCCAACTCAGGCTATGCAGCGGTAAGAAAGAACTGGAGAGGCAGTACTGGTAGTTCCACACTGCCCGATATATCCTCAGCGAGAAGCATGAAGAGGGGTTGGGCACAGCTGCAGGCCAACAGACACTACTTGCAAGAATTCTCCAGTCAGCTGCAAGGAGCGCATGCACCCACAGTGGCGTACATATATAGACCAGCACTCAAAGAGCAACTAAAGGTTCATGTTAACAAAAACAACTTGAACTATAGTATTCTTTACAAGGAGGACAAACGTTTATTACATCAAGAGATGCAGGTGATGACAATTTTTGTGATGATGTCTCACCCATTTTATCAAATTCTCACAACTTGAATATGTTCTATTTTGGTCATCCTAGTGAAGCTATACTGAAAAATAGCTACAATATTTTATTTCCAACAGCACTGTGTAAAGGAGTAGTATTTTACGGTAATAGTTTAACCTCTTTTGAATTACTACCATGTGACAAGTGTATTTAAAAAATGCTATGAACTATAAGAGGGTTTGCCCCATCATTCAGCAGCACAAAACTCCGTTTCTCCTATTTATCTATTAAATATTTACCAAACTATATTACATGTTTCAGACAATGTTCACTCTTAAAATTTAACAGATGCTTGTTCAAGTAAACATCAAATGCATATGCTAAGAATTAAAAACGGATTTTTATTTAATAATGTGCAGACAATTACAAAGGCTACAGATTACCTGAAAACTGTCCTCCACACATAGTCTCCCATGTACTGAATATAAATCTGGACTACATCAATTCTCTTCTCCTACCTCACCCCACGTAAATTAAGTCTGAAAGAAGCAATCCCCATGATTCCAATTCTACTGATAACAGTTCACCGCTTCTCACTGATACCTCCAATACCCACTTGCATCTGAAGAAGTGAGGTTCTTACCCATGAAAGCTTATGCTCCCAATACTTCTGTTAGTCTTAAAGGTGCCACAGGACCCTCTGTTGCTTTTTACAGATTCAGACTAACATGGCTACCCCTCTGATACCCAATACAAATGTAGAAACTTAGTAACTTGACAATTAGTGCAGTCAGCGGACAGTAAATATTACCCTGTTCAATATTATTAACATGCTACTCAGCACTTTCAAAACATGTTTACGAATGGGTACTACATTTTGTCCAAATAGGACTGAATTCTCTTTTGAAGTGTACAAAATTATTACTAACCTTTCATAACTGTTGATCTTTAAGACGTATTGCACATGTCCATTCCACTCTTTGCACGTATTTGCCAGATGCACAGTCGTAGGAAATTTTCCCCTCAGTGGTACCCATCAGAGCCCTCCGTTACCATGCACCACATAAAGGGCCCTGCTTCCCATGAAGCTCCTCAATTCCTTCTTGCAGAACAACTCCAATGCAGAAGGACAGGAGCGTGGGCCAGGGAACAGACATGTGTAACACATCTTAAAGAACAAGATGGTTACAAAAAGTTAGTAACCACTTTTTCTTCTTCGAGTGATTGTGTTACCCAGGGTTCTTTCAACCCAAAGCTCTTGGTAACTTTTACTCTATCTGAGGTGGTGTCAGGAAATAAATCAGGGGAGACATGGCCGTCCAACCGATAGATGGCTGGCACAAACAGGACAACACAAGAGTGCTTTCACTTAAAGCTAAACTTTACTTAGTCTCAAGCACTTATATCCGCAACAGGTTAGTAAAACACCCCCAACCCCTCGAAAATTACCGAAGCTGAGTGTGGCTCTCGAGTGGCACAGTGGCAGCCCATCTGCCGGTGGGGAACACAAGATGCATACAGAGGGAGAGTCCAGTCCTGAAGAGTCCCCCTACCTCAAACTT
Organism: Trachemys scripta elegans; assembly: GCF_013100865.1. Classification (NCBI taxonomy): domain Eukaryota; kingdom Metazoa; phylum Chordata; order Testudines; family Emydidae; genus Trachemys; species Trachemys scripta. The sequence goes on from NC_048299.1 coordinate 257,149,925, forward strand.
TTCCCCCTTATTTATAATACAATGACATGTCCCTTAAAAGAAAACTTGTTAAGCAAGCAGTTCCAATGGTCAAGCAAGAGACTTCCTTCTGATTATTAACCAGATGTGGGTTTTTCCCAGAGTTTGCAGTCTTGAGGCTCCAATAGACATTCCTGGAGCATATCCTGCTCTTCTAAAATGCATGTATCAGCAACTTCAACACAATCCTTATCAGAAAGGACGCTGGGTCAAGCTGCCCTTTCTGTGGCACCCAAAACCCCCTCCCCTCCTTCCTTGGTTAAGCTAAGCCTGCTGACTTGGCTGCTTTTTGCAATAAGCCATAGTGGTTTCAGGCACTTTTCTAGTTTGCTGACATCTCCCCGTACAATTGCACATCTGCATTCCACTCTTGGTGTTTCTAGCTGTAAAGGAGGAGGAGGGGGGATAGGAGTTCATGTACACACAGCCCGGAGTACAATTTGTCCAAATTTAGCTTTGTCTCTGGAGTACCGACTAATGGACATGAATGTGTGAACTTAAGAACCAGGCTGCTGCTCACAAATCTCCTAGATAGGAGAAAAATCCCACAAGGCTGATTGCAATCTCGTGGAACATGCCGTCGCTTTGCTAGGCAGGGAAATGCCTACCAGATCATAAACACAAAACGCAGGAAGTTCCAGAGACCAAGTTCTTTGAGAAGAGACCGTGAGACTCTTCATTCTGTCAACTATGGCCATAAATAGTTAGAGTAACAAATGAAACTGTTTAGTCCTGTCTATGTAGAAAAAAAAAATGCCCTTCTAACATCAAAGGTGTGCAGATATCATCCTTCTCTATTAGCATGTGGCCCCGCCCCCAGCCCGGCTCCTGACAGCAGCTCCTAGGGTCGACGGGGGTGCAACTTAAATAGTTTGGGGACCACTGGACTAGATGATCACAATGGTGCCTTCTGGCCTTGAAGTCTCTGAGTCTGTAAATACAAACCTATAGACGTGTTACTGCAACGTTTTGGACCCCTTTTTACTGTTTTAAGATACTGAAAATCCAGACATCCATTTTAAAGTCACATTTGGAAGTTAGAACTATCAGCAGGTGCATTAAAATATCACTATTTCTTCACTGTCAACCATCTTCAAGTAATTGTGAATAGATGTTAGCAACAACTTTCAATGTTTTCTGCTTTGATTTTCTGGCAAGTATTTTTAAAAATAATTTTACTTGCCATTTACATAGATCTTTACCTCTTCAGAGCACCTTACAAACATTAACCAATTAATCCTCAACTCTTATGGAGCAGGTAAGTACTATCCATAGCTAGTGTTAGTATTTAATACTTGTTTAGCTTGCTACATTTTTTTTAGTTTGGTTATAGATAGTTTGACACAAGGTTAAAATCTTCACCAATAAAAATAGCTTCAGGCACTATAACTTGTTCATGGTATCAGTAGATGACTATACTAAAAACTGCCAGGCGGGCAACTTACTCAATTCAGCCTCTCCTTGTAAAAGAAGTAGAAAATGATATACCATTTCCCAATAAAACAGAGTGCCCCATGAAGAATCAAGGAAAGGTCAGACATGTTTTCTATTAAGCATGCATTCCTGCCAACTCCAAAACAGGGTGGACTGATTTAAATCAACGCTATTTACGTCATGTGGAAAGCCTCAAAGTAAAAATTACCCATTTTAATCAACTTTTCCATTTGCACTTCAATTATTTTCTAAAGAAAGGTGCATTCTCATTGGTTGATATAACCATTAAAACATATTGGTTTACAACTCAAGAGAGCCTTTACACTAGATTTGGTACATCTTTTTGCAACCTTGGAAGGTACATTAGCTATCTACATTTATTTAAGCAACTATATAGTTTGCAGTGTTGGTCCCAAGATGAGAGAGAGACAGGGTAGGTGAGGTAATCTTTTATTGAACCAACTTCTGTTGGTGAAAGAGACAAGCTTTTGAGCTTACATAGACGGAGCTCTTCTTCCAATCTGGGAAAGGTAATCAGAGTGACAACTAAATACATGGTGGAACCGACTGTTAAGCATAAGGAGTTTAAAACATGTTGCAAGACACCATTCAAAATGAAGTGGTAATAGCCTAACTCTCCTTCACCCCATGACTGCAGAGGTGTCAATGTCTACACTACAGTTTATGTTGGCAGAATTTATGTCACTTGGGGTGTAAATAAACCACTCCCCGGAGTGACATAAATTACATTGACATAAGTACTGGTGTGGACAGTGCTATGTTGGTGGGAGAGCTTCTCCGGCCAACATAGCTACTGCTGCTTGGGGAGGTGGTTTTATAATGCCTGTCGCCAGAGCGCATCTTCACCAGATGATGATGTTCGTCCATTGTTGAAGACCTTAACTCCTCATTCTTTCGATGACCGGGCTCTGTGCGTCTGAAGATGACTGATCAGTCCCATTCGGGCGTGGAACGTCCTGTCACGTGTCGGGCAGACATGTAATGGCACTGTCGATGATGTACGAGCAGCTCTGGACTTGCGCAGCTCACGTTTTTTTTTCAGCCTCAGCAATATGCCTCGCCTCAGAGGTATTACTGCCTGTGTGAATGAGGCTGTGCCATGCTGAACGGTTCAGTGCGAAGGTTTCCCATGTGGCGGTGTTGATCTTGAAGGACTTCAAAGAGATCTTCAGCGTGTCCTTGAACCGCTCCTTTTGTCCTCCTCACTCAGGGAAAGCGTTCCCATGTTCTCTGTAGAAGAGCTGTTTAGGAATGCGTTCATCTGACATTCTCACAACATGTCCGGCCCAGCTGGTCTGGGCTCTCATCAGCAGTGTGTGAACTGACGGCAGACTGGCTCTAGTAAGGACATCAGTATCGGGCACTTTGTCCTGCCATCTGATTTTTAGAAGCTTTCGCAGACAGGAAATGTGGAAGTGATTGAGCCTTCGTGCATGACTCTGATAGACAGTCCACGTCTCGCAGGCGTACAGCAGAGTTGGAAGCACCACTGCTTGGTAGACCTTCAGCTTCGTTGGTAGGCTGATCCCTCGACGTTCCCAAACATTGGAGCGCAATCTACCAAATGCAGAGCTGGCTTTAGCAATTCTGCAGTTTACTTCATCATCGATTGACACTGCTAGGGAAAGGGTACTGCCCAGGTACGTGAAGTGGTCCACTGTCTGAAGTCTCTGTCCATTTACAGTGATGGACAGTTCTGAGTACGAAGCGTGGGAAGTTGGCTGGTGCATGACCTCAGTCTTCTTGATGTTAATGGTGAGACCAAGTTGTTGCATGCAGTTGAAAACTTGTCCATACTGGCTTGCATTTCTGGCTCTGTACTAGCATTCAGAGCACAATCATCGGCAAAGAGAAAGTCTCGAAGTACAGTTTCCTTCACCTTGGTGATGGCACGCAGTCGCCTCAGATTGAATAGTTTCCCATCAGTTCTATACTTCAGGCCTACTCCTTCAGTGCAATGTTGAAAGGCATCAGTCAAAGCGGCAGAGAATATCATGCTGAACAAAGTGGGTGCTAAAACACACCCTTGCTTGACGCCGTTGGTGACTGGGAAGGCCTCAGATGTTTCACTGTCATCCAGGACACGAGCCATCATACCGTGATGAAATTGACGTACCATTCGTATAAATCTGTCTGGACAGCCAAATTTCGACATGATCCTCCACAGGTCCTGGCGACTGACAGAGTCAAATGCTTTCGTGAGGTCCACAAAAGTTGTGTAGAGTTCACGATTCTGCTCTTGACATTTCTCCTGTAGCGGACGCACAGCAAAGATCATGTCAATAGTCCCATGTCCCTTGCGGAAGCCACACTGTGATTCTGGCAGTAAGCCCTTCTCCAAGTGAGTGATCAATCGGTTCAACAGAACCCGTGCAAGAACTTTCCCTGCTGTAGAAAGCAGCGAGATTCCACGGTGATTGTCGCATACTTGGCGATTGCCCTTCCTCTTTTAGAGGTGCAAGATGGACGCATCTCTAAATTCTTGTGGAATGGTTCCCTGCTTTCAGAAGGACTGAAACAGCTCAGTGAGTTTCCGTAGCAGCACGGGTCCACCGACTTTGTACACCTTTGCTGGTATGGCATCTAATCCTGGGGCTTTGCCACTTGACAGCTGATTGATAGCTTTCTTCACTTCGTCCTCTTCTGGTGAAGCATCCATGGAGTCAGTGACTGCAACCTGGGGCATTTTGTCAATGGCCTCATCATTGATGACTGAGGGGCGATTGAGAATTGCTTCAAAGTGTTCAGCCCATCTCTGGAGAATCTGCGTTTCTCTGTAAGTAGCACAGCACCATCAGCGTTCAGGAGGGGAAAGCTCCCAGAAGACTGTGGACCATAGAGTGTGTTAAGGGCTTCATAAAACTGCTTATAGTCGTTTCTGTCCGCATATGCCTGTATTTCATCTGCTTTGGCGCTCAGCCACAAGTCCCACATTTTGCGCAGTCGGTTCTGTACTGTTCTGCGAGCGTTGATAAAGGCGGTCTTCTTTGCCACTGAGGATGGATCATTTTGATATGCACGAAGCAGGCGGTGCTTCTCAGCAAGTAAGGCCTGGATTTCTGCATCATTTTCATCAAACCAGTCTTGCCGCCTGCATGTGGAGGGCCCCAATACCTTCGATGCAGCTGTATGGACAGTGTTGCAGAATCGCTCCCAGTCTTTCTCAGCGTCATCCTCAATACGAAGATCAGCAAGCTCATTCTCTAGGTCTTCCGTTAGATTTTCAGTGATGCGGCTGTTCTTCAGCTTCGACACGTTGATCCTTTTGAGAGCCTTATAGCCTTGTGCTTGTCTCTTCAGCATGATACGGAGCTTCATTTTGGATACTATGAGCCTATGATCTGTCCAACAGTCAGCACCACACATAGCTTTTGTAACCCTGACATCTTGTCTGTTCCTTCTCCTGATGATGACATAATCGATCAAATGCCAATGCTTGGAACGGGGATGCATCCACAAAGTCCTGTTACGGGTAGGAAGGCGGAAGACCATATTGCTGATCAGAAGGTCATGTGCTGCACAAGTTTTCAGCAGTAACAGGCCATTGCTGTTACACTTTTCAACTCCATTTTTCCCGATGACTCCTTCCCAGGCTGCAGCATTGCATCCGACTCTTGAGTTAAAATCGCCACGCAGAATCAGCTTGTCTGTGCGGTGCACTGACGATAGAGTATCTGGTTCTTTGTAGAATTTATCCTTCACATCCTCTGGGTTGGTCATTGTAGGAGCATATGCACTGATCAAAGTAGCTTGTTTTCCTTTTTGAAGCGGAAGCTGCATTGTCATGAGCCGGTCATTCATACCCTTGGGGGAACTGGCAAGTTTCCGAATAAGATGATTCTTGAGGGCGAAGCCAACTCCAGATTCGCGACGCTCATCACTGCTGCGGCCACTCCAGAAGAATGTACAGCCACCACCTGACTCGGACAGCTGTCCTTCATTAGCACTCCGGGGTGTGGCCGTTGTTGCATGCTGACAGCTACTTGGAGCCACAGGTGAGAGCTGGGTGTCAAGTGGGGACCAAAGTGGATGAGCTACTCCTAGGAGTACGACTGCTCCCCCATCAGAGGTACTACCCGTCCCTCACAACCCCATACCCCTTCACCAGATATACTGCATGTGCATACAGGTCCTTAGATGCATGCAGCACTGTATGTATAGACATAGTCTTAGTGGGTTACAGATTGTTGTAATCAGACATAAAATCAGTATCTTTATTGAGTCCATGAGTTTTCGTGTCTAGCCAAGTTATGAATTTATGCTCCCAGGTGTGTCTTTTGAAGGTATAGTGCAGATTTCCTTTAAGGACAAGGACTGAGAAGCCAGATACGGAGTGATCTTTTGTGAAAAGTGTTTGTCCATGGGTGACACAGTGTTTGTCTTATTTTTCTGACGTTTGTTCATTCAGGAGCGTAGTGATTGTCTAATTTCACCCTTCCAGTAGTTGTTGGGGCAGCTGATGCACTGGATGAGATACACCGCATGCTGTGATAGGAAAGTATAGGACCCATGAATTCTGAAAGGCTTGCATGGGGAGGGAGTGGGAGGAAACGATCATTGTAGCAGTGGAAATAAGGCTGTAGGTTTTGTTACGGCAGGGTCTGGTACTGCTTTAACATTTTCAGATTCTTATTAATTGTACATTTTTAGTAGTTTAGAAAATGGTAAATGATATATTATGTCACTTTTTGCTCACGATTTGTGCAAGTTGCTGCATTAGGATGGTAACTGGAATTAAACAAAACAGCATATAAGGTTTCCTTTAATAAAAATAAATTTCCAGTGTTTTGGACACAAACTTCTCTTATCAAAACATGTTTCACATTTACATCTAAATAATTTATTAAAACACAGGGATTAACTGTAGTAAGGAAATTAAACAAAAACTTTCCAGGCTTACCTGAAACAATTTAAGTATGCCTAAGGCTATGTCTACACTACGGTTTACGTCAACAAAACTTATGTTGCTCAGGGGTGTGAACAGTACACCCCCCCGAGCAACATAAATTACATCGACATAAGCACTCATGTGCACAGCACTATGTTGGTGGGCGAGCTTCTCCCACAGACAGTTTCTCTCACTCATGGAGGTGGTTTTATTATGCCAACAGGAGAGCCCTTCCGTCAGCATAAAGCATCTTCACCAGATGTACAGCTGCACCACTGCAGTGCTGTAAGTATAGAATGGCCTAAGTGAAACTGACTGGAGCTTAAGTTCTTACTTACGTAAGGGCACGTCTTCACTGGCAATGTTCAAGCCCTGCCGCGGCAGCACTTTAGCGTGGCTTGTGTAGTCGTGGCACCGTGCTGGGAGTCCTGGTGCACTGTCTACACTGGCACTTTACAGCGCTCAGGGGTGGGTTTTTTCACACCCCGGAGCGCGAAAGTTGCAGTCTGTAAAGTGCCAGAGTAGACAAGCCCTAAGTCTCTTGAAAATCAGGCAGTCTCCTAAATTACTTAGGCTGACATAGTGTGCAATATTGATAAAGCTTGATCTCCAAAGTTAGATGTTTTTCCCCTGATTATTTCTTCATATAGAAAAGCAGCCTTTAGTTCAAAGCTTCTGTTAAAGGCTCATGGATTCAGCATATTTATTTTTATTTATTTAAACGTTTAAAAACTTATAAGTAGTTTAGGCCTTAACATATTTTATATTAAATTCAGATTTAATTTTAAACAGGTTTGTGTTTAAAAATAAAATCTTGTGTATTTTTATTTTATTTGGTTTAAATTTTAAGAAGTCCAATTTTTATCCCTCCTACCCCAAAGCCAGGAGAACCTCATTTACACAATGAATAAAACACCAGGCATCTCTACTTGTCTTGTAATGTATATAGCTACATCCATTAGGATGTAACGTGGTATGATAGCATGAAAGGAACCAACTTAAATAAAATAAATAAATAAATGAAGATATCCTATCTCCTAGAACTGGAAGGGACCTTGAAAGGTCATCGAGTCCAGTCCCCTGCCTTCACTAGCAGGACCAAGTACTGATTTTACCCCAGATCCCTAAGTGGCCCCCTCAAGGATTGAACTCACAACCCTGAGTTTAGCAGGCCAATGTTCAAACCACTGAACTATCCCTCCCCCTTAACCAAGAACTGCCTGCCTGCTACAATAGTCTCGTATCCGATTCAGTTGCCTCCTTTTAAATTCCCATATTGGGCAAATTTTGTCATTTCAGCATGACTACTGAGCATTTATTTTAGTTTTGCTTGTTCAAATTTGGCAATATTTTAAATAAAAACAGGATGCTATATTTGTTATTTAAGTTCCAGGTTAATAAAGCCAATAATTTCTCTACTCTCCACAAAACGTGTCTTCCTATATGCTGTAAATTACAAAACATTTCAATTAAATGTACAATAAAACGAGAATGTGTGGTAAAAGCTTTAATTCTTTTCCCCCATGAACATCAATCAGTGTAGGAATGGATATAATTGAATGTATTTTATATAAGCTTATAATATACAAATGTGCAATATGCTTATTAAATTCTCTGGAAAATATTTTTCTGGAAATATTTAAAAAGATTCATATACTAAAGTGTCATTTTCTCATAGTTCAGAGGGTTTAATTTTTATTTAATAATACAGATTATCACATTTTTACAATTTGGATGCACAACACAGTCAGAGCACAGACATATTGAAATGGAAAAGACCTAGCAATCTGCATGTTAAAAGCTCTGTGCCGCACATCACAGTCAATATCACAAATGAATCAGTCTCAGATTATTAATCACTTTAGAAAGTGGAGAAAACTAAATTCTTTCGCGACAGATAACATTTTGCAGATTTTGATGTTTAATAAAGCCACCAACTGCAGAGTTCTTCTTCTTAAAAGGAAAAATCTTGTGTCATTCTCAAAGTTTTGTACTATGAAAATCTTTATGTCAGGACATTTCTAATGGATTAAAAAAAAAAAAAACCCAGCCAAAACACCATAAGGTACCTGTTTTTCTGAAGGTTTGATATATTACGTCCACATATATGTCTGTTCTGAAGACTCTCACATTAGCCTTATGTTTCAAGTTTGCAAATGTGGTCCAAAAGCATTGAAACACATAGAAACAGTAGACTTCTGGGGGATTTTCTTTATTATAAATGAAGATGCATTAAATGAGTCTCATTGGTATCAATTCTTTCTTGGGCTAAAAATCAGGAGGCAGCCTGTTCTCTGCTTTTCAGCATGAGAGCAAATGAATTTGGTGGCATACCTTAACCCCACACTCACCTTTGAACCAAAATTGCTCCAGCATCTCACTCTCAAGTGTGTTAATTGCACTAGGAGGAGCATAGGCATGCCTTCAGCTTTACACCTAGAACCTCCTTCCATAACAGAGGAGGCATTATTCCCACACAGCAAGATACAAATTCCTGCCTATTCGTTGCCAAGGAAAACAGGATCACTGGTGTGCAAAGCTAACTGTCCTTTGTTTTTAAAAAAAGGAATGCATTTAGTCTACAAACTCTACTAGTGTTGTTTTATACAAGTGCTGTTACACATCAATTAAACAACTCTAAGCCCTGGTCTACACTGGGAGGGAAGGGGGAGGGGGGGGGAGATCGATCTAAGTTACACAGCTTCAGCTACATAAATAACATAGCTGAAGTCGACGTACTTAAATCGACTTACCGTGGTGTCTTCACTGCAGTGAGTCGACTGCTGCCACTCCCCCGTCGACTCCGCCTATGCCTCTCACCAAGCTGGAGTACAGGAGTTGACGGGAGAGCGCTCGGGGGTTGACTTATGTCTAGACTAGACTCGATAAATCGATCCCCGCTGGATTAATCGCTGCCCGCTGGTCCGGCGGGTAGTGAAGACATACCCTAAGGTTCCATACTAACCCACTTCTTCCACCAAATCCAGGGCAATGCATAATAAAAGCAATAACTGAGAGAATTATAAAACACCTAGATTAACACAATATCACAAGGACACATCAATTTTTATAAAGCAGATCCGGTCAATGTCGCTCAGTTCGCAAGTCGGTCATGCACTCCTACATAGCTGGCAAAATGCTATCCATTGTGGGGGACAGAGACAAAAAGCCACAGAACCATAGAAATGTAGGGCTGGAAGGGACTTCAAGGGGTCAACAAATCCAGCCACGTGAGCTGAGGCATGGCCAACTAAACCTAGAATATAAGTTGTTTGCAAAACATATTTAGAGGTGAAACTGGATGTTGTGTTAGTTTTATTTTTGTATTTTTAGCATTTGTATTTTGGTAACCGGGAACTCTTCTTTATAGGTGGAGTACATGAGAGGGTTTGACAAAGCAGTATTTGGGATATGATGCTTGGGGATGCAAGGAGTTGAAGACCTGACTGACCAGCTCCAACAAGGTCAAAATCTAATTTATTTAATAAACATATTTTTGTCAAACACAAGTTTCACTCTTGAAGGCATAACATTACCACTTACAAAGGGACAGGATGCCTCAGGACTTTGCTATTGAGCTTTTGCTTGTAGGTCACCAGTTTGAATCCAGTCTAATTCAGTAGGAACTAAAAGCTGTTCCCATCTAATGGATGTTTTATGGGTCTCAATTCCAGCTCCCATATCACCAACTCATCACCATGATTTGCAGAATCAGCAGAGATGCCAAGAACTTAATGGACAGGAGACTGAACTACCCAGTACCCCTAGACCAAGTAGTTTTTCCCCTCCCTCCCCACCAGATAAGGGTTGAAGCAATCTTCATACGGCAACATTTGTGGGAAACTAGCCCTGATGCTGCTCTGTAGATAAATACAGGGTTTCATTCAACAGGGCGGCACCAGCACTAAAACGTGGCAACTTTTAAAAAGCTGAAGTTTATGGTTACAGGCAAATTAGTTGCAAATATACGAATACTGTCACTAAATAATCTGCATAAAATAGTATAGGTAGCTGCACAAAATTGGCATCTATGCTAGAGGAAAGTGCCTATCTGAATTGTTCAGCCTTCACATATATCAATGAAATAACAGATAGAAGAGAAAACAGTTTACAGTTTGACCTTGCAAAAAGTCTTTGACCACCTCCTGAACAAGAGACTATTATGTAAACTAAGTAGTCATGAGATGACAAGTAAAGTAGTCTCAGATTAAGACCTGGAAAAAACAACAACAACAAAAAAAAACCAAAAAAACCCACCAGTAGGAATAAGTGGTCAAATGTCAGAATTGCAAAAGGTTAGTAAGTATGGTGCACCAAGGTTCTGTAATAGAACAGATGTCCAATAAACTTTTATTACTGTAGCCACAATGTACTAGATACTGTACTCCTGTTCTTTTTGCCAAACATAAGAGAATCCCTACCCAAAACAGTTTCCTTTGTAAAGCACTGAGGTCTACAGATGAAAAGTGCTATAAAAGCTAAATATATAAAGGAGATAGAAAAAAAAGGAGGTGAACACACAGGTGCTGGAAGCAGGAGTGCTGGGGGTGCTGCCGTACCCCCTGGCTTGAAGTAGTTTCCATCATATATGGCGTTTACAGTTTGGGTCAATTGCTCTCAGCACTCCCACTATACAAATTGTTCCAGCAGCCCTGGGTGAACAGTGAAATGGTAAAATTTGCAGACAACACAAAATATACGTAAGAACTTGAAATGACTAAAGAAATTCAGAGAGACATAAATTTGTTGACAAATTTAAAGTTACAAGAGTAATTTGGATTACTTTCACACATTGCTAGGCTCTAAATTGATTGTGACCACTCAGGAGATAGATTTGGCCATCACTGAGAATGTCAACAGAAACACTGGCTCAATCTGCAGTGGCAGTCATAGAAAGTAAACATGTTAGGATGTATAAAAAAGTGATTTAATAAATTGAGATTATTATGCCTATATAAGGAAGGGTGTGTGTGTGTCAGTGTCACTTTCTCACACTGGGATCAAATTCCAGTCCCGCTATCTATAAAGATATGACGAAGAAGTCCAGAGCTAGAAGACAAACACGTGAAAAAATTCCCACTTGAAAAGGCAGTTTAAAAGATTGCATTTCTTTAGTTTAGAATGAAAACAAATCAGAAGGGACATGACAAACAAACAAAACTGTGAGAGAAGATAAATCAGGCACTTCTATTTACCCTCTCTCAATACAAGGGGAAATTAAATTACAACAAATTAACTACTGACAAAAGGATTTTTTTTAAATATAGTTAATCTGTGGAACTCACAGCACAAGACATTATTGCAACCAAATTGCTTAGTGGGAACCATAATCCATTTACATGGATAAGAAGAATATTGACTATTGCGGTATACAAGATAAAAAATCATGAAATACATAAGCTCGTGCTTCAGAGAGCATAAGCCAACAAACAACTAACTGGGTTAGAAAGAAACTTTCCCTGTGGGCAGCTTATTGCTTAACTGTCTGCATCTTGCCTCTTCCTCTGAAGCATCTGGCACTGGCCACTGTCAGAGCTAAGGGTCCTGGACTAAGTGGTCTATTCACCTGATCTGGTGCGATAATTATGAACCTACGTTTCTGTGTCTGTATTGTTGGTTCATGGAGGCAGGGATCCTTCTCCCACTGTGTTTTGTACAACAGCGATCACATTATCAGTGCTCAATAAAAACAAAAGGCATATTTCTTAGCTAATTATGGCTGCTTTCTTAAAAGGTCTGTTTAGTAATTAGCAATACTCCTGAACAGAGAGACACATCAACAAAATGATCAGAGAGAGGAACAAAGAGAATTGAGAAAAGCAGGGGCTACCCAAGATTCCTGTTCTCTCTTCTTCCCCATTTTCTCTGAGGTCTGTTTGGGAATAAATTCTCTAAGCATCCTCACACCAAAAGCAAACATCTAATGTAAATGCACTTAAAATGAGTAACTGCTGCTTAAATTAGTGTAGCTTCATTCACATAAGCTAAACTGATTCAATCAAGGGTTAATATGGTTTAAGTGCATCTACATTAGGAATCTGCATGAATTTAAATAGGTTGATTTGATGTCATTTTAAACCACTGCCGCTTTTCTAACATAGGCAGTATTATGGGGTTAGTAACATTAGGGTATGTGATGATCAAAAGTATTTCAATATACAAAAGTGCCACATCAGTAAAAAAATACTTCAGCCTTGTAAAAATATGATACACAGAAAAACAGCCAAGTCTGGGAAGGGTTAGCCATTTGAGAAATCAAGCTATGTCAAATAGGATCAGGGTTAATTTCTCACTCTTCTAGGGATTGTAAACACCCATACGGTAGCTCTCAGTAAACCAAGGCTAATAGTTTAGCAACATAACAGTTACTGATATTATAGCTAGATATGGCTCTCCCTTTTAAAGTACCCAAGAACTAAATTCATACCTTGTTTAGCTATGCAGAGAGTGCCCGGTGCCAGGGTGGAGAGTGTATATTTGACTAGGTTCAGTACATGGGAATCTAAAACCTGCATAGCAACAGGCAGACGTTATATTACAGCACACTGAAGCAAAAACCTCTATAACCCAATTATCTGCAAACAGAGAAGCAGCATGGTTTAATGGATAGGACACTAGACTATGAGTCAGGATACCTGGGTTCTATTTCCAGCTCAACCAATAACCTGCCTTCTGACCCCAGGCAAGTCACTTCCCCTTTCTACCTGTTTCTAGTTTCATCCTTTCATCTAGTTTCATATCTTAAAAGTATAAGCTCTTTGGGGTAGAGTACAACTCTTACTACCATTTGTACAGTACCTCGCACAACAGGGCCTTCGATCTTGGCTGAGACTTCTATTCATGCAGCTGCTACCGTAATACAGATATTAAGTCAGCCTCTCCTTGGGGTATTTCCAGATAAGCCTTTCCCTGAACTCTCTCCATGTTGTAAGGAACTCACTTTCTATTGATACGAGAGAGTGCTAAAACCAGAAAACATGTTGAAGTAGGCCAAGTTAAGCATATCATGACTCGTAACTTGACCATTTCAACAGCTCTCTCATTTATAGCATGGGTATTTTTACAGAGATCATTAGTCTGTACATTTCTGAAATGTTATCATGCATTTAATTTTTCCTTTAGAAAAGTGGTAAACACCAGATAATATCAATAGAAAAAAGTTGGTAACAACTGTAATGAGAATTACCAAAGGTATGGGAGACTGCAGGGCTAACATCAGCTACCAGAAAATGGCCATTCACATTCATGACTGCAATCGATGCAACCTTGTTTTTTCTAAAATGCCTTTGGGGACAGCTGGAATCTTTGGATAATCAGGGAGTTGAATTTTTTTTGGAGGAGGAAAGGAAAGGAGGAGGAAGAGGAGGAGAACAATCTCAGCAGGCTAAGTCTGCACTCAAAGCCAGCTTCCCCAGTTACAAAGAGCTGGCCACACTCCATACATAAGTCTTTATCATCTGCTGAGAAGGATTCAGCAAAAAAATAAAATAAAAAAAGACTTAAAAGGCCCTAAAGTCCCATCTTGAAGAAGATGGCTAAGTAGCTGGAAAATTATCTAAAAGTCTGATCTGAAATCCCCAAATATTTGAGATTCCAATTGTGTTACAGACAAGGTTCAACTGTATGCCGACAAAGAAAAATTAAAATTGCCTATAATTCAAGTTTGGGTTTTACTCATGTATATCTAACCTATCTTTTCATTTAAATAGACACTATTTAAGCAGCAGTTTCGCATTCAGTACACCTCTACCCCGATATAATGCGACCCGATATAACACGAATTTTGATAGAACGCGGTAAAACAGTGCTCCGGGGGGGAGGGGGGCCTGCGTACTCCAGTGGATCAAAGCAAGTTCGATATAACGCGGTTTCACCTATAACACGGTAAGATTTTTTGGCTCCCGAGGACCGCGTTATATCGAGGTAAAGGTGTATTTAAATATTTTTGTTGAAGTATTGCAAGCATGGTAAGAGATTTCACAATTAAAACATTACATAATCCCAAAAGGATATGGCCTAAATACCTCTGAAATATAATGCAACACTCACCATATTAGATTACAAAGTCTTTGATTAATACACATGGGTTAAAATTATTTTGGCCACTGAGTAGGGGCCATTTCAACATGCAATAGAAATGGTTTAAAATAAATTATAACATAAGGACTAGCAACTTCAAAGCCCATTTGGTTACCCAAACTGTACCAAGATCTGCCTGTGAACACAAACATGGTAGGTAAAACCACCAAAAGGAATAGAAAGCAAAGGGCAGAAGGTGAAGGACTGAACTTTACCAGACCTCAGTGCGAGGGTCTTGGAACAAAGAAAGTATATAGATATTTTGTTCAGCAGATGAGCAAAGCAGGAAGGAAACAGATGATTACACAGCTATGAAAGTGACTGAGTAGAATGATATGATCTATTGTGTTAGAGACTGTACTGAGATTGAGAAGAATGACTAAAAAAGTTTGAGCCATCAGTAGCAAAGAAAGCAAATACACTCTTGAGTAGTATACTATGGGCTTGTCTACACTGGCACTTTACAGCGCTGCAGCTTTCTTGCTCAGGGATGTGAAAAAACACCCCCCTGAGCGCTTCAAGTTTCAGCGCTGTAAAATGCCAGTGTAGACAGTGCCCCAGCACTGGGAGCTACGCTGGTAGCTATTCCCCTCGTGGAGATCTCCCTGCGCTGGTGCTGCGACTACACTGCCACGTTAGAGCAGTGCAGCAGCACTTTAACGTTGCTAGTGAAGACGTGCCCTATGGTCAGACGGACGCCCAGATGGAAATAGGTCAAGGCTATTGCTGTGTACACGATTATTAGAAAGAGAGATACTTTCTTAAGTAATCTGTTGAGAAAGGAAAATGTAGATACAGTGTAAATGCAAGCACACATCAAAGATAGTCAAAATGAACAGATGTTTTAAGAGGTGAATAGCGCTAAATTTGAGGGAGCTAGGCAGGCATAGACAGTTATTTTTTGTCAAGGTCCAAATTTTGTGGTCAAGGTATAGTCAAGGCTCCTGCCCCCCTCTCCCAAGTTAAGTGTCAGCCCCGGGCGGACGCAGCTTCCACTGTCAACACCATGGGGCTGGCGGGGCTCCATTTAGGGAAGGTGGGGGGGGAAATACACCTACCCCACCTCCGAGTTACGTGTCAGCCTCAGGTGGCCAGGGCTCCCACTGTCAGCCCCATGCTCTTGCTGGGGTTTGCAGCCCCCCCCCCCTCCGCCCTCCCTAAATGGTGCCTCTGCTGTGACCCAGGGTCACACAAAGCACAGTTGCCACAGTTGGGCTAAACTACGAGCGGGACTGAGCTGTAGTGGCGCCTTCTGACCACTTGAGCGCACTATGCTATGGGGAGCAGGCGGTCCGGCACCTTTGCTCCTGTTGCTCCTCAGTCGCAGGCTGGTGGTGGCCGGAGGAGGTGGCAGCAGCAGAGTGAGTGTTGGTGCCAAGCTCCAGCTCCACAAGCCGAAGCACGTGGCCACTCACTCCTCTAACCACACTAGCCACTCCCCTGCACTAACTGCCCCCGACCCCCCAGAGTTTTGCAGTCTAGTTAAAAGCTTTTGGCCTTCCGGATTTGGCTCGCGGTCTACCCCTGGAGCTAGGGAAGATGGTAGCATAATAAGACAGTAATAATATGCTTATTTTTTGCTTAACTTGAGTCATTACTGTAAGACAGAGCTCCTAACGCAAGGTGAAGAGACTATTTGTGTGGATTATTGAAACAAAACTAAACAGAGAATCCTGCAAACTTTTAAAAATGTTTTGTCCTGCCTCACAGCTAGATGTTTATATGGTTCTCATCAACATAACCTCGAGCACTTACTTAAAAACTGCATTTTGTTTCTAACACTTCTCTCATATTTTAGTTAGCAGAGGAATAAGTTTCCCTTTAAGGAAATACAAAGTAAGTCCTCAGCCCAAGAGGGAGGAGGAAAAAATTAAACCTCGCCCACGCCACTTCCTGCAGCCCCCATTGGCCTGGAGCAGCCCCCATTGGCCAGTGGGAGCCACGATCGGCCAAACCTGCGGACGCGGCAGGTAAACAAACTGGCCCGGCCCGCCAGGGGCTTTCCCTGAACAAGCGACGTCCCAAGTTTGAGAATCACTGGGCTAACTGACAAACATGAAAATACAGCATACAGGGAAACAGGCCTTCCTAAACTCCATATGTGACCGGTAGAACAAAGAAAGGAACCATAGGAAGTATAGGAGAAACGAAAGGCTACAATTCATATCTTCTTACTCTCAAACTGAACTTTAGTTTCAGCTACAGCTGTTCAGTTCTGCATATGACAAGCAAATACATTAAAACTAACTTTTTAGCAGACCCTCCTGACTTATCGTCATAAAGTTGTTTGCCTACTACCAATTGGTACCGGGGAGGAGAATGAGAACCAAAAATCAGGAATATTATAGAACATCTCCTGAAGCTCAGAATTATAGCAGTTGCTAAAAATGCAAAGACTGATGCAAACAGATAAAAAAAAATCTTTAACTGTAACTTAGCATGGAAACACAACACAGCATTTTACTACTTGCTTATAATCCAGTATCCTGTACCTGCTATAACTATCAGCATTTTGTTCAATTCAAAAGCTTTTAAAATAGTCACATTACTACAAATGCAAAACAGTAATAAAGAATCTGTTCAGTTGTTTTAATTTACACATTGCTTTATTTCTTAACTTAATTTTCTTTACAAGTAATTTATTTTTAGTACGCAACAGATATTGCTGGAGTACAACTGGTTTTCCTTATATAATTCTACAGTGTTCTGTGAGATTTTAAGTTCAGTATCAGTTATAAAATAGAATTAAAATGTCTCATCACAAACAGTTTAAAACAAAAAATATTAGACACACAAAGTGGGTGAGGTAGTATCTTGTCTTGGACCAACTTCTGTTGGTGAAGTTTGGATCCAATGAAAGATATTATCTCACCCACCTTGTCTCTAATATCCTGGGACCAACAAAGTTATAACACCAAAAAACACCACCACCACCACCGGAGGCCACAAAATTTATTCAGGTTATGAAAGGGTTTGTTTTTTTCCTTTATCTGTAAGCATTCATAACATGTTTAAAATATAGTCTAAATTCTGATTTCTCAGTGTTTGATATAAGAAACAAACCAGAAGGTTGCCCTAAAGATAAATGAAACATCTGGTGAAACGTAATAAGCTTCAGGCTCACATCTGCTACTGAAGTTAGTATTCCTGGACCATAGCTGAAAGCTTGCAAACCTCTAGAAGGATAACTGAGAACAAGGAGGATTATAAGGAACACATTCCATAAGCTAAACTGATGTTTCCTTTTCCATCAGAATTGACATTGTGCATTCGTGCGAGACGTAAATTTACTAACGTCCACTACTAATATAAATTTATATTTAGAACTTCTCATGTAAACCCTATCATGTAATCTGACAAGAATTTAGATAGCTTTGTGCACACCAGCCCCTATCTAGATACTTAAATGGCCATCACTGCAGTTTAAGCCTTTTAGATAGTAAGTATTACAAATTTTGAGCATTAGGTCCATCCACACAGTTCCAAATTTAACAGACAAAACAAAATTGTAAAATGCAAGATTAGACAGTACAAAGCATACTTGCTATGATTATTTAAAAATGAAGACAAACACTTTTGAACATTGCAAACTAATACTGTAATCAAAATATAGACTGAAAAAAACATGCAAACTTGACAGTGCTGCTTTTATAAAAGAAGGGTGTTCAATAGTCTCTCACCTTTCATTCCTAAACTTTTAGTTTTCTGCCATAAACTATAGAACAATGCTTATGCTTAATACTTACACACATTACTTTGCATATGTGACATTTTTAAAAGGCCCTATTGTGCCATCAAGAGTTTAGAAACAGGCAGATATCTGCACAGCAGGGAAAAAAAACCAGTCGCATTTTGCAACAGCTGTGAAAGATCAGTTTCCTCTGGAGTAACTGAAATCAACGGCAAACAAAAGTGTTTAGGAAATAAAATGTTTCCATCACCTCATACTCTCATCCACTTCCATTAGCACTGATGAAAGAGACACTGGATTTTACACAGTGTTATAAATGGTAGGAACATTACTGACAGTAGAAACAGAGCACAATCACTAAACAATTGTAACATCAAACCCAGGACAAAATCAAAAGTAGGGAATACTCTGCTGGGCAACTGGTGAGTCAGACTTAAGCTCAAGACATTATACTTACACACAAGTCTGTTATTCAGAGTACAAGTTGTTTAGTACTGTAGGATGCAATTAAAATGTTTAACATTTAATACAGGAATTCTTGAAATTTTCCACAGTGTAGACCACATATTAACAAAGAGACTGTGTTATGGATCACCATTCCTCCCACTCTTAAAACTGCAGATCATCTCTTCTGGAAAGTAGTATGGTTTTACCTGTATTTAATAATAGTTGGAAACAAGCAGAAAGAGCCAGCACTACGTGACCAGCAACGACAAACCAGTTTGGGACTCTATGATTCAATACATGTTTTAATCATCTCCAGTAGAAGATAAAAATCTGATTTAAAAAAAATCAAAAGCATCATTTTCTTATTTAAATCAGACTTTTGTTATTTAAATTATGAGTTTTTATTTTGTAAAATAAAACTGTTTAAAATGAAATCTGAATGTAATACAAAATATGTTAAGTCCTAAACTACTTATGTCTTAAAACATTTAAATAAGAAAATAAAATGTGCTGAATCCATGATTGAACCGCTATCAAAAACTTTGAGTTCAAGGTTGCTATTCTATCTAAAGAAAGAATCGGGGGGAAATCTAACGTAAGAGGTCAAGCTTTAAAAATATGGCACAAAAGGTCATGAACTATATTAAGGGCTTCTTCCTGTGATGCACACAGTAGCACAGCCCCTGGGTCAAAGAGACTGGCAAAGTCATCACAAACGTTAGGACCCATGGAGACACCATCGTCTTTCTCAGCAAGATCATCCACTGAGCACACCTGGGTGGTATCATACTCTTATTTTATAGCATCTCTCTACCTGAGCTCTGTTTGGCTCAGTTCTCAAATTATGAATATTTAGACTCCATCCATCATGAAAACTTAACTCTCCAGCTCATGGGAAAACGCTTCTTGCCCTTGCTTCTGGATGGTTCTGAGCATTTAAGGTAAATAGTCTTGCTTTGTGTCCTTGCATGTGTACACGGCAAGAGATACAAACAAACAGAAAGACATTTCTCAACTGCTTCCCTCTCTCTAAACAAATAAAACTGATGTTCGTCCATCGTTATCGATGAAGACCTCAACAACTCATTCTTTCGATGACCGGGCTCTGTGCATCCGGAGATGACTGATCAGTCCCATTCGGGCGTGGAACTTCCCGTCACACATCGGGCAGACATATAATGGCACTGTCGATGGTGTACGAGCAGCTCTGGACTTGCGCAGCTCACGCTTTTTTTCAGCCTCAGCAATATGCCTCGCTTCAGAGATATTACTGCCTGTGTGAATGAGGCTGTGCCATGCTGAACGGTTCAGTGTGAAGGTTTCCCATGTGGCGGTGTTGATCTCAAAGGACTTCAAAGAGGTCTTCAGCGTGTCCTTGAACCGCTCCTTTTGTCCTCCATGGGAACGCTTTCCCTGAGTGAGTTCTCCGTAGAAGAGCTGTTTAGGAATGCGTTCATCTGACATTCTCACAACATGTCCGGCCCAGCTGATCTGGGCTCTCGTCAGCAATGTGTAAACTGACGGCAGACTGGCTCTAGTAAGGACATCAGTATCGGGCACTTTGTCCTGCCATCTGATTTTTAGAAGCTTTCGCAGACAGGAAATGTGGAAGTGATTGAGCCTTCGTGCATGACTCCGATAGACAGTCCATGTCTCGCAGGCATACAGCAGAGTTGGAAGCACCACTGCTCGGTAGACCTTCAGCTTCTTTGGTAGGCTGATCCCTCGACGTTCCCAAACATTGGAGCGCAATCGGCTAAATGCAGAGCTGGCTTTAGCAATTCTGCAGTTTACTTCATCATCAATTGACACTGCTCGGGAAAGGGTACGTGAAGTGGTCCACTGTCTGAAGTCTCTGTCCATTTACAGTGATGGACGGTTCTGAGTACGAAGCGCGGGGAGCTGGCTGGTGCATGACCACATTCTTCTTGATGTTAATGGTGAGACCGAAGTTGTTGCATGCAGTTGAAAACTTGTCCATACTGGCTTGCATTTCTGGCTCTGTACTAGCATTCAGAGCACAATCATCGACAAAGAGAAAGTCTCGAAGTACAGTTTCCTTCACCTTGGTGATGGCACGCAGTCGCCTCAGATTGAATAGTTTCCCGTCAGTTCTATACTTCAGGCCTACTCCTTCAGTGCAGTGTTGAAAGGCATCAGTCAAAGTGGCAGAGAATATTATGCTGAACAAAGTGGGTGCTAAAACACACCCTTGCTTGACACCGTTGGTGACTGGGAAGGCCTCAGATGTTTCACCGTCATCCAGGACATGAGCCATCATACCGTGATGAAATTGACGTACCATTCGTACAAATCTGTCTGGACAGCCAAATTTCGACATGATCCTCCACAGGCCCTGGCGACTGACAGAGTCAAATGCTTTCGTGAGGTCCACAAAAGTTGTGTAGAGTTCACGATTCTGCTCTTGACATTTCTCCTGTAGCTGACGCACAGCGAAGATCATGTCAATAGTCCCACGTCCCTTGCGGAAGCCACACTGTGATTCTGGCAGTAAGCCCTTCTCCAGGTGAGTGATAAATCGGTTCAACAGAACCTGTGGAAGAACTTTCCCCGCTGTAGAAAGCAGTGAGATTCCACGGTGATTGTCGCATACCTGGCGATTGCCCTTCCTCTTATAGAGGTGCAAGATGGACGCGTCTCTAAATTCTTGTGGAATGGTTCCCTGCTTCCAGAAGGACTGAAACAGCTCAGTGAGTTTCCGTCGCTGCACGGGTCCACCGACTTTGTACACCTTTGCTGGTATGGCATCTAATCCTGGGCTTTGCCACTTGACAGCTGATTGATAGCTTTCTTCACTTCGTCCTCTTCTGGTGAAGCATCCATGGAGTTGACTGCAACCTCGGGCATCTTGTCAATGGCCTCATCGTTGATGACTGAAGGGCGATTGAGAATTGCTTCAAAGTGTTCAGCCCAACTCTGGAGAATCTGCGTCTTCTCTGTAAGGAGCACAGTACCATCAGAGTTCAGGAGGGGAAAGCTCCCAGAAGACTGTGGACCATAGTGTGTGTTAAGGGCTTCATAAAACTGCTTATAGTCGTTCCTGTCCGCGTATGCCTATATTTCATCTGCTTTGGCGCTCAGCCACAAGTCCCACATTTTGCGCAGTCGGTTCTGTACTGTTCTGCGAGCGTTGATAAAGGCGGTCTTCTTTGCCGCTGAGGATGGATCGTTTTGATATGCACGATGCAGGCGGTGCTTCTCAGCAAGTAAGGCCTGGATTTCTGCATCATTTTCATCAAACCAGTCTTGTCACCTGCATGTGGAGGGCCCCAATACCTTCGATGCAGCTGTATGGACAGTGTTGCGGAATCGCTCCCAGTCTTTCTCAGCGTCATCCTCAATACGAAGATCAGCAAGTTCATTCTCTAGGTCTTCCGCTAGATTTTCAGTGATGCGGCTGTTCTTCAGCTTCGACACGTTGATCCTTTTGAAAGTCTTACAGCCTTGTGCTTGTCTCTTCGGCATGATACGGAGCTTCATTTTGGATACTATGAGCCTATGATCCGTCCAACAGTCAGCGCCACACATAGCTTTCCAAGACTTCTGCTCAAGTAACCCACCATGCCGTTTGCACTGCAGTATTTTATTTGTTTGGGGTGTATGGGGTTGTCAGGGAGGGGTAGTACCTCTGATGGGGGAGCAGTCGTACTCCTAGGAGTAGCTCATCCACTTTGGTCCCCACTTGACACCCAGCTCTCACCTGTGGCTCCAAGTAGCTGTCAGCATGCAACAGCGGCCACACCCCGGAGACCATCTCGACTGGCGGGCTAAACCAGGTGAGGGTAGCCGATGAGTATGAGACTCTCAGTGAGTTAGGGCCTGTCTACCCATTGCCTGAGAAGGCTGGATCCGGCTGACTGAGGCAACCTGGTTCAACCTGGTTTAATGGTCAGGAAAGCGGTGACAGCAAGCGTTGTGGAACGCTTAAGAGCACGACAAGACACGTAGGTGTCCTGGTCATCCACTGCGCCCTGCCCTATCTTCAGCCATCTCGACTTCTGTCCTGCCACTGGATACAGATAGGAACTGGGAAGAGAAAGTAAGGCTGACGTTGCGCAACTCTCCCTCACTTGAATCCAATTCACGCGCACGTCTCGACATCATATCATATTAATTCATATCAAATCCTGTGGCGATGGGCAAGCGACGAAGCAGCAGGTGTGGATACATTGGGAGCTGTAGCCGCAGACTTGCACGTAGGCGGCTCAGGCATAATGGTTGTTCCTCACTGACCAAAGCAGCAGTGGAGCTCGGCATCTTCTTGAGCGACTGAGCAACCCTATTCAGGATTGCACTGCTCACCTCCGTAGAACGAGGAGGGGGCTAGAAAAGGTGCCCTAAACATTGCCTGCTTCACCTTACCCTGGCCAGCATACCGCAGCTGGCGGGGATCCCATAAAAGCGGTCGAACAAAACCAAAAACAAAACTTAGAGTGACACCGATCACTACTGGCACATGGAATGTGCGCAAGTTACTGGACAACATCACGGCAGACAGACCGGAGAGAAGAACAGCACTTGTCGCTAGAGAGCACGCACGCTACAACATTGACATTGCAGCCCTTAGCGAAACTTGCCTTGCTAATGAAGGACAGCTATCCGAGTCATGCGGTGGCTATACATTCTTCTGGAGTGGCCGCAGCAGTGATGAGCATCGCGAATCTGGAGTTGGCTTTGCCCTCAAGCATCATCTTGTTCGGAAACTTGCCAGTTCCCCCAAGGGTATGAATGACTGGCTCATGACAATGCATCTTGCGCTTCAAAAAGGAAAACAAGCTTCTTTGATCAGCACATATGCTCCTACAATGACCAACCCAGAGGACGTGAAGGATAAATTCTATAAAGAACCAGATACTCTGCTATCGTCAGTGCACCGCACAGACAAGCTGATTCTGCGTGGCGATTTTAACGCAAAAGTCGGATGCGATGCCGCAGCCTGGGAAGGAGTCATCGGGAAAAATGGAGTGGGAAAGTGTAACAGCAATGGTCTGTTACTGCTGAAAACTTGTGCAGCACATGACCTTCTGATCAGCAATACGGTCTTCCGCCTTCCTACCCATAACAGGACTTCGTGGATGCATCCCCGTTCCAAGCACTGGCATTTGATCGATTGTGTCATCATCAGGAGAAGGGATAGATAAGATGTCAGGGTTACAAAAGTTGGAATGTTTTTAGTTCCTTTGTTTTTCTGGGGGAGTGAGTGGGGTAGGAGAGTTATGTAACAAGGAGAAGGAGCAGAATGTGCACCCTGAAAGGAACAACACTGATGTTAAAGCAGGACATTGTGGGAAGAAGGGATAATCTTCTTCAGAGTGCAGCCTCTATTGTTGATTTCAACACTTGGAAAGTGGAGAAAAAATTGTCATGGCTGCAGGTCATAAACAAGACCCTATTTTGGAATATTTTAAGAAATTCCTGTACCTCTGGGTAAAAAGTAATCAAATGTAAACAGTGGAATGAATAGATGCAAGGCCTGGTTGTCAGAATGAAACAACGGTATGAAAATTGCTCCTTAAAAGGGAGTGACTTTGAAGATGATGATGGGGACATGCCTGAACAATCTGGATCAGTTGATTAGTAAACTTATTTTTGCACCATTCTTATAGACTGCCTAGCAGGCCTTACTATGCTGCTAAATGATAATGTGGGTTACTGTCATACATTTTTGTGTTTTGGATAGATTACTTATGAATTTCAAAATGTGTGCATTCAAAATATAATTGGTATGTTAGTTTGTTGTGGGAGTATTTATCAAACGGTCCGTAACGCATTTTTCATGGCAGTGAATTTGGTAGGGCCCTAGACATAGGTGTTGGAGGCTGGTGGGAGTATATCTGGAGTTTTAAAAATTGTGTTTGGCTCCCTTCATGAATTTGGGAGTAGCTGTGACTGTGTTTACCAATAAGAGGACTCTTTGTTTCTTCGTGGCCCTCACCCCCAATACTTTAATTCATAGTTGGGGTCGGGAAGGAATTTTCCTCCAGGGCAGGTTGGCAGAAGCCCTGGGGGTTTTTCACCTTCCTCTGCAGCATGGGGCATGGGTCACTTGCTGGAAGATTCTCTGCACCTGGAAGTCTTTAAACCATGATTTGAGGACTTCAATGGCTCAGACACAAGTTTGATACAGGAGTGGGTGGGTGAGATTCTGTGGCCTGCATTGTGCAGGAGGTCAGACTAGAGGATCGTAATGGTCCCTTCTGACCTTAAAGTCTATGATTCTATGAATTATATTTTAACTGTTACTGCTGGACTTCTCTTTTTTTCATTATTCAGTATTATCAAATATTCTAAGTGAACATTTCCTGTTTAAAAGTAAAGTTTTATTAGGCATTTATGAATTAACATTTAAAAAAATTCAAGCAGTTTGGTATATTGCTAGAGATAAAGGTTTTAATTGATGTAGATAATCCTTAAGATGTATTGTTTTCCCCTATAAAATTGGATTTAGAACAATTTATATCATTTAAACAGTGGTTCAAACAGATGCAGTAGGAGACATCTCATTAACAATCTTTTTTTTTTTTTTTAAAGCAGTGCACTCATGTTCAGTGAGTTAGTAACTTTTTTTTTTTTTTTTAAATAAACATTTTGTTTCAGGATCCCCCTTAGACATAAGAGGTTATGAAAGCCCATCATCTGAAATGTCTACAATTTCGGAGTCATCTGCTGGCACCAACAGCAGTGCTGCAACTAAACATGTGTCAGACAGTAAATTACCTGTATTTAAGACTCTTCATCATCCAGTGTGGATGAGTTCATAATCAGGACCAGTCAATTCCAGCAAGACTCTATAGATGAAAAGATTGCTTTGCTCATGTATGCAACAAATTCTCCCTTTTTGTCTTGTTCAAAACAAACTTTTCATTGACATGGTTCAATCATTACAACCAGACTATAATCTACGTGGCAGAGCAGACATTGCTGGAAGGTTGCTGAATACAATATATGAGAAGGACATTGAACAGTGTGCAAAAAACATTGACGGGAAATTTATTAATAAGAATCTTGATGGGTGGAAGAAAGTACACAATAATCCAGTAATATGTGCTTTTTTGACAACTGAAGATGGAGTTGTCTATCCTACAGAAACAACTGATACATCAGGAAATGTCCATACAGCAGAAGTCTTAAAAGAAGCAGCAGTAAAAGCTATAACAAACTATGAGCAAATTCAGGTGGGCAGCTTTGCCACAGACAATGCTGAAAATGTAGCAAAGATGAGAAGAAATCTAGAAGACAATGAAGGGAGCCTGAAACTTACATGAGTGAGGTGTTGATTTGATGCACTTTTCAGAGAAAGGCTTTACATAAAACTACAGGAATGAAAGAAAATGTTGTAATTGCAAAATACAACCACTTTGTTCAGCTTCACTGAAGAGAGTACAGGGATCCAAAATGTATAATGGAATTCAATGGTTCACTGTTTTGAGCTATTTATTAAGAACTGGCCTAATCTGATAACCATTTGTGAAGAAATTCATGACAAAACAGATAGAGAGCTACCCCAACAACCAAAGTCAACATCAGACTAACGAGAAATGTAGATGATATGCTCTGTATACAGAAACCTATTTCCATAGCCTTGGACAAACTGCAGAAAGATCACTGCTGTATTGCTGATGGTGGAGAAATTTGGAAAGAACTTCAAAAGACACTGAAGAAAGAAATACCCAACAACAAAGTTAAATTTCATGCAGTAAAGAAGTGGATAGATCAAGCACTTACTCCACCTCATTTTCTTGCTAAGATTGTCAACCCAAAGTATCAGGGTAGATACCTAACTGCTGAAGGAGATGCTGCTGTTATGACATGGGCATCTAATAATTACTCCTCAGTCATGCTAAACATAATGCATTTCAGGACTGGAGAGGAACCATTCAGGCAGTACAAGTTTGCTGATATTTTTAAAAAAATCAGACCATTGAACTGATGCAAGTCACTAGCTAAGCACCTGGAACCAGAGTTTCTGGAAATGCTAAACCAGCTTTTGAAAGCAGTAACCTCTTCTACAGGCACAGAAAGAATATTTTCTTCATTTGGACTAATTCATTCAAAGTTCAGAAATCAACTGGGAGTTAAAAACTTGCCTCTCTCTACCAGTCTATGACTAAAAACGAGGAGGGAGGGAATGAGATCTATTAGTTTTAAAAGTCTGAAGGACAGTCTACATAACTTAGACCGTTCTCATTTTCAAAAAACTTAGGCAAGTAGGAACTTAAGCTCCAGTCACTATCACTTAGGCATATTTGAACATTTCCCCAGGTTAACCTGAAATCAGTTTAATTCACTGATTACACTTAATGCCTCTGTTCTTTGAATAAATCATTTAGTTGTAAATGCGAACAATGTTTTGACAAGAGAAGTTCATGTATCCAAAACATTTAAGGTTTATTTTTTATTAAACAAGCAATGTTATATGCTGTTTTGGGTGTTTGTTTAAATTCTAGTTATCCTAATGCAGCTTAACACCAACCATGAACAAAAAGTTATTATCTAGTAAATATGAAATATATCACCCACTATTTTCTAACATACTAAAATATGCAGTTAATAAGAATATGAAAATATTAAGCTATGTAATTGCTTAAATAAATGTATATAGTTATAAATGTATGCTCCCGGGTAGGACAAAGGTGTACCAAATCTAATGTAAAGTCTTTAATGTTTTATTGGTTATATCAACCAATAAGAATGCAACTTTCTTTAGAAAATAACTGAAGTACAAATGGAAAAGTTGATTAAAATGGGTGACTTAGATTGAGGCTTTCTGCTTGGTGATTAAAATTATGATTTAAATTAGCTTGATTTAAATCAATTAACCCTGATTCAGGCTCTTAAAATACACACAGTATGGATGTACAAAGCAGGTCTAGGAATACAATAACCTATATAGGTTGTATTTTATAATGTCCCAAATCTAGGGTGACCAGATGTTCCGTTTTTAAACGGATTGTCCTGTTTTTGGGGGACTTTTTCTTATATAGGTGCCTATTACCCCCCACCCCTGTCCCGTTTTTTCACAGTTGCTATTTGGTAACCCTACTCAAATCTGAATGTTGGACCTAATCCTGGATCCACTGAAATGGCATTTTGCCATTGAAGTCAATAGCAACAGTTTTATAACATCGTTCTCAGGATAACATTTACTTAACAGCTTTAAAGTGGAACCGCAACAGAATTTCCAAAGAGGGTAAGCCCTGACAGTATTAACAGACTCAACAGGAAAAGAAACCATCTATGTGTAGTCAATATTACTTATTCGAGAATAAGCCGCAACATTGATTAAAGTCATTTTGTGTGCAGCTCAAGTTTATTTTGTTGTGGGATAAGTCCGCTCTCCAAACTTGGCCCTAATAAATGTTAAAGAGAGGATGGCACTCACATTATATTTAATTTTATAAACTACAATTTATTCTTGTTGAAAATACCCATACCGATCAACACAATTCTTTCCAACTCATGATATAAACCCTTCTATTGCCTACTTAATACTTGCCTTGAATGACGTGTGAATGAGAGATCTTTGACAACAAATTTTACAACAACCAAGAGACTGCTGCAAGAGCATGTTAAATTTAAACACTACATACCACAGATGTCCCCATAACAGCCTTCACTTGCTTCAGAAACTGCTGTGGTATTAAGTCTAAACAGAAGATGGTCTGTCTGATCTTTTGGCAATCTGCACTCTAACAAGAGTTGAAACTCACTCATTAGAAGGATCCTCATGACTACCAGGACTTTTATCAGTGATAATGCTCACAAGAAACTGACTTAAACCTGACAAATCTTTTTCAACCA
Organism: Trachemys scripta elegans; assembly: GCF_013100865.1. Lineage (NCBI taxonomy): Eukaryota > Metazoa > Chordata > Testudines > Emydidae > Trachemys > Trachemys scripta. The sequence continues at coordinate 257,178,325 of NC_048299.1, forward strand.
TCCCATCATTAACAAACATTTAATTTACCAAATAAAACTACATACACAATGTTGAGATGAGTTCCTGTCTGCAACCTGTAAAACTTGCCCATACCAGTATTGCCCTGGCCTCTTCTTTTGTCATTCAGTGTTGCACGCATTCTAAAACAATATGCATTTCCTCACCTTTTGGGGGTGAAGCCAGACTTTGAGGCACCTGCTCCCCTACTTGGTGTAAACTTTGCTTGTGCCAATCAGAAACAAACACAAACAGGTTTTGGGCCCCGTCCCCTATGACACTTCTATGATGTCATAGTTGGTACTTTATGGGCCTGCCTGCCATGTGCAGGCAGGGAGAGGAGAAAGAAAAACGAATCCTGTGTACACCCGTAACCGAGCCTGATCACCTCGAAGCCTCTCTCTCAGTTCACGTGTTTCAAACAGAGTTTCTACGTTTGCCGGTCGTTATGCGTTGATTTGTATTTGTAAGTATCAGTTATTACTAAATGCTGCATCTTTGTTTATAAATATTGTTAGTAGATATTTTAGTCATTGTGTGTTTTAAGTTTCATTAACTCTATTAGCTAATCAAATGCTGCTCCCTTACCCCTTGTAATTATCCCCAATAAAACTTTAAATTGATTAATTTTAGTTGTGTGTGTGTCTGCAGTTTGCATCGTGACCCATACTCTCCTTGCACCCCTTACCAATATAGTCTATTGCCACGTGCAGCCTGGTAAATAACAGGCCTGCATTTTCTTTCGCGCCTGCGTGCCCATGGCAATCCACACACAAAAACTGTATCTATTAGAAAGAAAAGCACTTGGTAATGAACTCTCAAAGTTAGAGTTAACTAGAAATTATATTCACTAAAGTTTATAAAGTGGAACGGAAAATGGGGGAAAACCTTAATAAACCTAACTTACATGCTTCAGGATTTATTTAATGAACTTATTGAAAAGGAGCTTCAGAATTTCCAAAGAGGATAAGTTTTTAAAACATGGATGCCTTCAGATGTTTAAAAAGTTAGCCTGAGTTAGCATTTGTTTATCAACTAAAACACTTGGTTACTTGAATAGGCAGAGATGAATAGTGTACTCTTACACAGAATGAGTCTCCACACCAGAATGTGAGAACTGCTAGATTAGGGTATACTGAGACTCCATCTGCCCTTCTTTATACCACACATTATATCACATATTGTATCTGATCTTATTTTCTCGCATCCAAACTCCAATGAGGCCTCAAATATTTTCATCACTCTCCTCCTAACTTTTTCTCTGTTGGACAAAATGATTGCAGTATTCAACATATGTACTATCAATTTCAATAATAATACTATATAATGTATCCCTATTATTCTTTATCCTATGAAGCATAACATTCAATTCACATTTTTCACCTGTTGTAGTATGTTGCGCAGCTGTCTTTAATCTCCTCCCACCCCCTTTCATAGGTTACAACCAATTCGGAACCCAGTATGGACAAGTAGTTTGTATTATTACTTCCTATGGGAATTAACCTTAAAATGAAATTTCATCTGCCATATGTTGCCCATTTTCCTCATTTTGTGAGGTCCCTCAGGATTTTCTTGCAATGTGACCTAGTCCTAAAGTATTTGTATCAATAAGGTCACAACAGTTGCTTTTAGTTCATTTCTCTAGGCACTCAGGGCCAGATTTCCAAAGGTGTTTAGGCACCCAAAGGTGCAGATAGGCATCTGGTAGTATTTTCAAATGCTCCATGGCACTTAACTCCCATTGATTTTTATCTTGATCAGGATGGATTGATTTAAATTAAGGCAATTTAAATCAGCCATTTGAATAGCGATTTAAATCACCAAATGGAAAGCCTGATTTAAATGATCCATTTTAATCAACTTTTCCATTTGTACTTTATTTTCTAAAGAAAGGCGCATTCTCATTGGTTAAATAAGCATTAAAGCATGCGGATTTACAATGAAATAGAGCCTTTACACTAGATTTGGTACATCTGTTTATTACCTAAGATGGTACACTATAACTATACATATTTAAGCAATTATAGAGTTTAATATTTTCAGATGCTTATTAATTGTACATTTTAGTATATTAGAAAACAGCAAATTATATATTTATTAACATTTTGCTTATGATTTGTGCAAGCTGTTGCATTAGGATAGTAACTAGAATTTAATTAAACACACAAAACAGCATATAAACATTTTTATTAAACAAAATAAGCCCTTAGTATATTTATGAAGCTTGACCTAAAAGAGATGGTTTTCCCCTGATTCTTTCTTTATATAGAAACACAGTCTTTGACTCTAAGTTTTTAACAGAGGATTATGGATTCAGCATATTTATTTTTTATTTAAATGCTGTAAGAGAAAATGAGTTTAGGCCTTAACATATTTTGTATTAAACTCAGATTTCATTTTAAACATGGTTTATTTTTAAAAAGAAAAATGTCTTATAATTTAAATAAAATTAAAACAATCAGATTTTTTATTTTTTTTAAATCATTTATGTTTATCCACATTGATTACAACCAGTTTTTAAAATTCTTGAAGGTGTGCTACAGGGAACCAGGGAACTACTAATTTTCATATAGAGTCTTTTGTGAAGGACTTTTAATACAGTCTTTGAAAATCTAAAATTATACCCACATTTAGGCACCTTTTTTTGTAATTTTTTTCCAGAGATTTTAACTGGTTGGAGACATAACCTTCCCTTAAAATTGATGTGTTGTCATGGTCTCTATTTTCTCTCTGATCTTTCCTTGTACTGAAGGAAGGATCATTGGTTTATTTTTCCTGGAATCACCTTTAACACATTTTCTCAAGAAGGTTACAATGCTGGCAACCATCTTCCAGTGCTCTGGCATAGTAGCTGTTTTCAGTAATAAATACAAATTTTGTTAGCAGCTTAGCTACTTTTTCTTCTGTTCCTTTTTAACTTTCGATTAATGCCATCTGGTCCTAGTATTGCAATTTAATTGGTCTTCACCTGTAAACTGTTTTGTCCTACAAACAATCTGAACAGCTGGGCTTTTGCTTACATTCCTACCAAATCGACAGACTGACCAATCAAAAGTTAGATTAGATGCTTCCATGGACTCAGCTGCTCAAGCCTCATTCCCCGGTTATTTTTGCTTTTACAAGACAATGATGACACAAGAAAATTAAACATCCCCATCAAAATCTAAAAGAGTTATGTACTAGCAAATTATTCAAATGGTCTGAAGTATCTATGTCACTCAACTGACTGTCATTAAAGGGACGTCTGTTGAAGAGTGACAATATTTCGTGGAAACAACTGCTTTTTATGTAAGATACTATACTCTTGTTGAGCAGAAACAAAGATGTCTTCCATTGTATATGACATATCAAAGGTGATCCATCTAGCTATAATGGATCCAATTCTTGTACCAATTTTAAGATCTGCAAACAATACAAAACCAGGTGTCACTATTCCTGAAATACTTTATCCTGCCTAGGTAAAATTTAAAAGAACAGTAGGGAAAACTGGAACGGGTCAAAACAAAAATCAGAAGATAACTGATTTTTTTTTAACATACCTCAGTACTGCATGGTAATAACTACTTTGTTAATGACGAATGTTAAGAAAAAAATCTTGCATGACAGTAACAATTTCCTGTATCTTTCTCAAAGTGGTAGATTAATGGGAACCATAGCCAATGGGTTAAAGTGTCGGGACAAGACTGGAATGGATGAATAGAGGAAGGCATAATCATAGAAAACCTTTTACACGGAACACTCATCTGGAACATCTAAAGGGGAGCCTACTTGAACCTATAAGATGTTCCATAACAGACATCTGAATTCTGAGATTGTTTTAAATGAATGAAAAATTGAGTTATGTAGGACATGACAGGACAATAAAATATGCCCATTTCCAATGATTTACACACAAATGTCCAACCTAAGGGTAAATGAATTTATTTTTGTGAGGTGCTCAGCTACTACACTGAGTGTCATTAAAAAAAACCTACCATATATACTTGATCATAAGCCAGTTCGTTTATAAGCCGACCCCCTCACAAGATGGATAAGTAAAAATGGAAATTTTTTATAACCCGTTCATAAGCCGACCCTATAATTCAGGGGTCAGCAAACTTTGGCTCCCGGGCCATCAGGATAAGCTGCTGGTGGGCTGAGACGGTTTACCTCGAGCATCCGCAGGTACGGAGGTAAACCTAAGTAAACAAAGTGTCCCGACGCGCCAGCTGCTTACCCTGATGGGCCGGGACAGCAACTGGTGGGGAAATTTGGCCATCCCCCATATGATCCCACCCCTAGCCTGGGACCCCCACACTCTCCCCACCTTATCTGGGAAGGGCCAGAGGAGGATGTCTCTGAGCTGGCTGGAGCTGCTCCGGCAGGCTGGGCAGCATGGCTACAGCCTGCTCCAGCGGGCCAGACCGGGCGGCACGGCTGCAACATGTTCCAGCAGGCTGGACTGGGTGGCACGGCCACAGTGTGCTCTGGTGGCGTGGCCACAGCCTGCTCTGGGGGTCGGGGCCGAGAGGCAGGGCTGCAGCCTGCCAGCCCCAGAGCTACAGTTGCTTCGGAGTTTGGGGGAGAGCAGCGTGCCCAGAAGCAGAGAGACTCTGGCCCCACCTCTTCCCTTATGGCTCTGCTGCCTCTCCTTGCTCCCTCTGTTGGGGAAAGGCTGTGTCCCAGCTCTCCCTCTCTACACCCGTTCATAAGCTGACCCCCTTCTCTGGTGCTTCCCTTTTGTACTAAAAAAATTCGGATTATGAACGAGTATATACGGTACATAAAAATGCAAAACATTCTAGATTTTTTTGTTTATACGAAAGCCTTACTACAATGTCCCTCCTAAACACACTGTCTAGTTAAGCAAGTTGCTAACTAAAGCTGTTTATTCTAAAGAATTGCACTCATTTCTCATTGCACTCGTGGCTTATCAATTCACTCTAAATACCATTATTTTTGTTCAACTGGTCAAATGTTTCCATTTTCAAGAGTTACAAAGGTTCAGATTTTTTCAATATTGAAAAAAAAATCACAAGGTTAAAGGAAAATCAGGAAAAGTTATGAACTTAGAAAGAACCCTCAAGCAATAAGAGACTTATAGTTTGATTTTCCCACCTCCATTTCCATTATTAGCTCCCTTCTAATGACCCGAATAAAGACTCTCACCCAAGTAAACGCATTCTCTCAGCACACAAATGTAGTACTGAGGACCTTCCTCTTGTTCCCACCTGTGGCTACTCTGACCTCTCAACCTGGACTTAATCTCTATTCTAGCTTCCCCATATTCTCCGCAGTACAAGCTTTGCCTCTTCACCTTGTAGGAACACCATAATGTTGCTCCCTCATACTTTATATATGTCGTCTCTCCCTATGCTCCTGAAAGCACCATTCTCTACCCTATGCCCACCCCTTACTTTATCTATTTACAAACCGCTACAAATATATGGAATATACTGTAAATTAATACTTACAAAGCTTTCTCTAAAAATACACATTAAAAACCTTTTACAGGACAGTTCAGATAAACAAAATCCACCAGTACATTTTCATATTTAAATTTCATCCTATAGTTGGCCCTATAGTGTAAGTCCCATGGGTCAGTAAAGCTGTTTGGCAAAATTCTGCCATACATCAGCTTGTACACTTGTGCTCTTTCTGTTGTCAAGTAACTGCTTAACATCACTGCTATTTACTTCAAGCCCTCCCTTTGTTCCAAACCCTGAATTTTTATTCATTTTTATATTCCAATGCAAAAATTGGTCCTATTAGTAAAATTATGAATGGTTGACTTCCACTGTGTACTAGTGAATATTCCTAATAAACCCCAAAGGTTTTTTTATTAAAAATTTAGATTAACAAATTTGATCTTCACAAAAATATTAGAGTCACTGTGTGTCTGTTGCCTTACTCTGTTTGGGAATAAAATTTCATTAATTAGCATCAAAACTGGCTAATTCGGTAAAGAAAATTCCTCCAGGGCTGAATCATTAAATACTCAAAGTTCATTTCCAGCCCAATGTGAAGTGAAACAACAAAAATGCTTTTCACATTCAGTCAATTGGGTATTAAAATTTTCTGTGAAGACAGTATAACTACATACTAGGGATTCGTTTTTCTGGGTTTGGTCATCTTCTGAAAACTGGAGCACAGCAAATAAATTTGACCTTCAAATCATCCCATAAAACAGGAACGCTATTATGAAAATTGTATTTTTTTTTAAATCAGTCTTTAGCTTTTATACATATTTTTAAAATGTGCAGAAAGGCACTTGGGTGCCATAAATCTAACCCTTGCTATCTAGCCATGATACCGCGGCTATGCATGATCCTAACTTTAAAAAAAAACACCACAATGATGCGTATTTGCCAAGTTCCCAAAAAGCTTGACATTCAGGCCAGGGACAAAAAAACCCCACTACCCTGCTCTCAGATAACAGTTTAATAACTATATGATATCCAAAGCAGCAGCAGAGTATTCACACACATCAAATTTAATAAAATGACCCCAATAAAAGTTAATCAGAAGTGTTTGAATGTATTGGCAGTAAAGCATATTTTATGTCCAGTAGAGTCAATCATCTTCTATGTATGTGACAAATTAACTGAGCACTGAAAATAGGAGATGAATCAGTAGCATTTCAACAATGAAAAATGAATGAGTCAATCAGCAAGAGAGAACCCAAGTGTTACTTCCCAAGTGGAATAAGCATATAAGCGAAAAGAAAAATCCTAGAGTCCTTTTGCACTGGTTCAGGGTCAAAACGTTTAATTTTTTTTTCTTGTGACTGTGATGTTAGTATGCCATGATCTAGAAATGAAACAGCATTACAACATCGCTTGAAGATGCAAGCAATAGATACTCCACACTTTGAGACCCCTGACAATCAACTACACCAGGGGTCGGCAACCTTTCAGAAGTGGTGTGCCGAGTCTTCATTTATTCACTCTAATTTAAGGTTTCACATGCCAGTAATACATTTTAATGTTTTTAGAAGGTCTCTTTCTATAAGTCTATAATATATAACTAAACTATTGTTGTATGTAAAGTAAATAAGGTTTTTAAAATGTTTAAGAAGCTTCATTTAAAATTAAATTAAAATGCAGAGCCCCCCGGACCAGTGGCCAGGACCCGGGCAGTGTGAGTGCCACTGAAAATCAGTTCGCGTGCTGCCTTTGGCATACGTGCCATAGGTTGCCTACCCCTGAACTACACCCTGAACACAGGCAGTCTGACACTGCCGAGTATGTCCTGGTAAGCACTGGGCAAAACAAAGAAACCAAAGTCAACAGGCTGTAAGAATGAATAGGAGACGGGGCCAAAATTCTGCAGTTCCACTGATGTAGACTGGGAGCATCACCAGTGAAACCAATTGTGCTACTCTAGTGTAACAGAGCAGAATTTGGCCCTATTATAATTCAGAAATTTAGTTGGTGAACTAAAACAATCCCTGTACCATCTGTAAAGCTTCTCATATTTTGGCCCCATTAACAATGGCAAGCTTTATACCTCTTTTAAAAGCTTTCCCTTTAAGAATCAGTTGGGTTAGGTTATTTACATTAAGATAAACAAGCTCTAGCTACTCTTATTTTAGAGAACAATTGTATAATGGCATACTAAACGAGATGCAGAATAGAAAAGCAGAACAATTAGACAGTAGGTCTGGGTTGAAAGTATGTGTAAATTACAACTTTCTCTGTCTTGAATACTTAACCTGATGATTTTGCTTTGCAGCATGATCTGCATCACTGCCTATTAACAGGCACAAGGAGAACTCTCTCCTGCAAGGCAGAGGCAGCTGAAATGAAAGATTAAAACCAATTATCAGTCTTGTCAAGTCTACAGGATCTTAAGGGAAGTCCTGTTTACCTTTTTCTTTTGCTTAGCAGATGCCACAGGTCAAAAATGTTTCCCTTATTGTTTGGGTATATGGCTAATACCAACTTTCTTTCGCCACCCCTCTCTCTTAGTTTTTAAAAATAGAAGAAAGCCACCACTGACAAGGGATAGTATGTATAATAAGAAAACCACATTTACAGAGTTTGGGGGTTCACAGAGTTCATTTATATTCAGGTTGCATAGTTCAAACTAAATATAAACTGTGGTATTTTCAAGCTTTTTTTGAGACACTTCTATCTTATGAATGACTACTCTCAAATAGCCACCTTTCTACATACTTTAAATGGTATAGTATGTCGCAAAGAGCACTCTCCCTGAAAGATAAGTTTAATTTTCATATTCCAGAATATATTTAGTCTGAATGCCTAGTTTTGTACTTTTTGAATATATTAAATTCTGCTTTACACCCAGTATACATCGCAAATTTTAGATAAAGATGGTGACGGTAATGAACAGGGTAATTCTTCTAATCAATTTATTCTTATAGCTTTTCTCAAATGAATTTTTTGTTCCGTGAACAAAATTACAGCTCATAAGTATGAATTGATTGATTAAGAGTAGCCCATCTACCTCCAACAGCAAAAATTTTCTTTAAAGCTATGTCTTGATTGCTTAGTAGTATATATTTACATTGAGACAGTAACCGTGTAAAATCCTAATGGAGACAAGGTAGAGGTGTTTTTACCTCAATGCAGCTACACTATACCCTCCCACAAATCTGGTTGTCCAGTATATGATGTCTGGCACATCAAGGAAACCAGAAGGTATAACATGGCCTTGTATGGAAACAATAAGCGACACCTAAAGAGACACCTTTGACAAGCTGACTGGCCAAGAGAATCAAAGGAGAGAAAATAGAGAGCACTAGAATGTGCAATCCTTGCACTATTCCAGAGAGGTGAACATTTAAGAGGTAGCAACGAAAGGGCATCAGGTCCCTACCATGCTCTGGATTCTCATTCAAAATTACACCGAAGTGGGATTATCCAGACCATCCCATAAAATGTCTCTCTTGTAGGGCTATACTCCAATGGACCAAAGGGAAAACTCTTAAATGACCATAGACAAAGAACAGATATGTAGGCAGGAGTGGAGTTGTGGAATGGTTAGAACTGTATGTAGCGGCCAATGGAGGAATAAAAGTTGGGGCAGGGGACACTTAGGAAAATTAATCTGAATTACTGAAAGGTGTGAATTTAAAGTGGATTAATTGAACTGAGAAACTCTGGTGCAGACACACCCATTCAGAATTAACATGGCCTTAATTAAACTAAGCCAAATTAAGACCACTTTCACGCTTAAGGAGTTTGTCCACACAGGGGTTTAATGCAGTTTAATTAATCCCCTTTAAATTCACACCTTTCAGTAATTCAGATTAATTCTCCTCAGTGTCCCCACGTAGAAAAACCCTTAGTTTTTGGTTTATGGGTTAAACTAATTTGTCCTGGAAGAAAAAAGTGCACTTAATTCAACATGTATTTCTACACACTTTTATCATACTTATACCCATTAAATAATTTTTCCTTCTTGATTTTGCCTTTAGTAATTTAAAGTAAGTTTTAAAAGAAAAATGATAAATGCATAACTGGGCTATTCTTTTTTATATATAACAAATGAAAGTGGTAAATGGAGTAGAGAGCCTTCAGTTTCATTTGACAGTTTGGGGATTATGAAACCTCAAAATCTGTTTTTTTTTTTTTTTTTTTTTTAAACTCTAGTTTTCTTCTAGTTAGTAAGCTTCCACTTTTCTTAAATGACATTATCAGGGGTGGCACTCTTTTTCACCAATATAACTTTAGGCTTACCCTCTCTATTAATCAGTTTCATTAATGGAGCTTCCTCTATATAATAAATACAATGCCCAAAACAGATGATGTTCATTATGTATTACAAAATTTAGCAAAATGCCAAATAAAAAATTAGCAATGAAATGTGTTTAATCTGTGTACTATTCGAGACAATTTCACGTGAACTTTTTTTCAGGGCCAAAGGGGACAATATTTTCATAGACTCACAGACTTTAAGGTCAGACAGGACTATCACGATCATTTAGTCTGACCTCCTGCACATTGCAGGCCACAGAACCTCATCCACCCACGCCTGTAATAGACCCCTTACCTCGGGATGAGTTACTGAAGTCCTCAAATCATGGTTTAAAGACTTCAAGTTACAGAGAATCCACCATTTACATTAGTTCAAACCTGCAAGTGACCCATACCCCATGCTGCAGAAGAAGGCAAAACTTCCCCAGGGTCTCTGCCAATCTGACATGGGGGAAAATTCTTTCCCGACTCCAAATATGGCGCTCAGTTAGATCCTGAGCATGTACGCAAAACCCACCAGCCGGACAGAAAGAATTCTCTGTAGAAACTCAGAGCCCGCCCTTGTCTAGTGTCCCATTATCAGTCACTGGAAATATTTCTGCTAGCAGTTGCAGATCAGCTACATGCCATTGCAGGCAGTCTCATCTTATCATCCTCTCCATAAAGTTATCAAGCTCAGTCTTGAAACCAATTATGTTTTTCCCTTCAATTCTCAGCTAGGAATGCTGTTCTAGAACTTCACTCATCTGATGGTTAGAAACCTTCATCTAATTTCAAGCCTAAACTTGTTGAGGGCCAGTTTATACACATTTGTTCTTGTGTCCACATTAGCACTTCACTTAAATAACTCATCTCCCTGCCTTGTATTTATCCCTCTCATGTCTTTAGACAGAGCAATCGTATCTCCCCTCAGCCTTCCTTTCGTTAGGCTAAACAAGCCAAGCTCTTTGAGTCTCCTCTCATAAGGCAGGTTTTCCATTCCTCAGATTATCCTAGTAGCCTCTCTCTGCACCTGTTCCACTTTGAATTCATCTTTCTTAAACATGGGAAGCCAGAATTGCACAGTATACCAGATGAGGTCTCACCAGTGCCTGGTATAATGGTACTAACACTTCCCTGTCTTTACTAGAAATACCTCGCCTGATGCATCCTAGGAGTGCATTAGCCTTTTTCACAGCCACACCACATTGGCGGCTCATAGTCATCCTGTGATCAACCAATATACCCAGATCTTTCTTCTCGTTTGTTGCTTCCACTGATACATCCCCACCAGCTTAGAGAAAAATTCTTATTAGTCCCTACATGCATGACCTAGCACTTTGCACTATTAAATTTCATCCCACTTCTATTACTCCAGTTTACAAGGTCGTCCAGATCATCTTGTATGATATTCTGGTCCTGCTCCGTATTGGCAATATCTACCAACTTTGTGTCATCCGCAAATTTTATTAGCACACTCCCACTTTTTTTTGCCAAGGTCACTATTAAAAATGTTAAATAAGACTGGTCCCAAGACCGATCCCTGAGGAATTCCACTAGTAACCTCCCTCCAGCCTGACAGTTCATCTTTCAGTATAACCTGTTATAGTCTCCCCTTTAACTAATTCCTTGTCCACCTTTCAATTCTCATATTAATCCCAGTCTTCTCCAATTTAACTAGTTTCAGAGTAACAGCCGTGTTAGTCTGTATCCGCAAAAAGAAGAACAGGAGTACTTGTGGCACCTTAGAGACTAACAAATTTATTAGAGCATAAGCTTTCGTGGACTACAGCCCACTTCTTCGGATGCATATAGAATGGAACATATAATGAGGAGATATATATTCACACATACAGAGAGCATAAACAGGTGGGAGTTGTCTTACCAACTCTGAGAGGCCAATTAATTAA
>NC_048299.1:257518767-257535286 GCF_013100865.1 Trachemys scripta elegans
AAGTATTGGGAGCATAAGCTTTCGTGGGTAAGAACCTCACTTCTTCAGATGCCATCAGAAGAAGTGAGGTTCTTACCCACGAAAGCTTATGCTCCCAATACTTCTGTTAGTCTTAAAGGTGCCACAGGACCCTCTGTTGCTTTTTACAGATTCAGACTAACACGGCTACCCCTCTGATACGCCTACAACTCTGTTTTTCACATGCATGCCATTGCTTCCCATAACCCCTATGGCATTTGTGAATTCTTTGTTTTGTACATTGTGTATTTCCATTATGAATCATGGATTTCATATTTCCATTATTTCCAATCATGAATCAAGCTTGTGCCAAAAATAAATCATAAAAATTGTGCTGCAGGTTTGACATTTTATCAAGCAGCAGAGGTATAAAACACTGCTAAGGTTTTGGTTACATTGATCTGAAAGAGCAAACCCAAGCAGCTTTCAAAGTCAGGTTAGAGTTCAAGGTAAAATGGACAGTTCTGAGCACCTTTTCATTAAGGTAATGAGACTGCCTAGATGTGTCAGCTGAGGGCCTGATGTTTGATTTGCCAAGGCTGAAAGTCAGAGTAACAGTCACAGATACACCTCTAGCCCGATATAACATGACCCGATATAACACGTATTCGGATATAATGTGGTAAAGCAGCGCTCCAGGAGGGGGGGGGGGGGGGGGGAGGGGGGGTGGGCTGCGCACTCCGGCAGATCAAAGCAAATTCGATATAACGCAGTTTCACCTATAATGCAGTAAGCTTTTTTGGCTCCTGAGGACAGCGTTATATTGGGGTAAAGGTGTACAAGTTTTTGCTTTCTGGGGGCTAAGCGATATGACGCAGCTATTGCCTCAACTACAGAAGATATAGGCCTTAAAGGGATGAGGAACCGTTACGTAGCTTTTTGGCTTGCTGTGGTTTAACCAACCTGACTCTCTGCATAGCCTATTGCTTCGTGTGTCTTTATTGGCTCTTCCTTTTTGTATACGTTTTTGTTTCAGTAAAGAAATTTATCAGTATAGTCATTATAAAACTTTCCCAGAGGTTGCCTCTGTGTTCACCTGTCATGGGGCAGAAATCTAGAGTGAGAGTCACAAAAATGTAGGCATGGCAATTGCAAAGCCTAAATTTTAGGCTCCTAGAAAATCAGTGGGTTTCACAAAGCCTGAATTCAGTGCCTAGGCTCCCTATATAATGAATGGAAGGAGATAGGTGCCTGCCTAAACTAGCCAATGGGAGATGCCAAAACAAGGGTATGTCTTAATCCCCACTCTCAGTGAATTTGGTGCCTAAATCCAGGCTGGAGGAAGGTGCCTCCCTCTGGGATACTTAGCTGCAAACCTTCTCTTGGGGTTAGGCACCCATGCCATTTTTTGCAAGGGGAAAGAAAAGGACCTCCCGCCCAGGGGTTAAGGTGAATAAATAGTGAAAGAATCAATGGGCCAGAGAGCATGGACAAGAAACTGATTCTGTAGCCTGGTTTTATAGAGACAGTCCCGATTTTTGGGTCTGTTTCTTATATAGGCTCCTATTAGCCTCCACCCCCAATTTTTCACATTTGCTGTCTGGTCACCCTAGATGGTTAGGACATTTGCACGGGAGCAGGGCCAGCTCCAGGCACCAGCGCAGCAAGCAGGTGCTTGGGGCGGCACATCCAGCTCTTCGGCTGAAATTTGGTGGCGGGCCCCTCAGTCTCTCTCGGAGGGAAGGACCTGCCGCCAAATTGCTGCCAAAGAATGAATCGGCGGCGGTAGAGCTGCCGCCGATCATGGCTTTTTTTTCCCCCCTGCCGCTTGGGGCGGCAAAAACGCTGGAGCTGGCCCTGCATGGGAGACCCATTATTCAGTCCCCCTGCCCCAGTGCTTTTTAAAATTATCAACCCACAGTGGAACAGCTTCTACAGGAGTGGGTGAGGGAGGCCCACATCAGAATATCCCACAACCCAGCAGTTAGTGCACTCACCTGTTCAAATCCCATCTCCCTCTCAGGCAAAGGATCTCCCACATCCCAGGTGAGTACCCCAACCACTGTACTAAAGGTTATGTTATGAAGGGGGAGCTCCTCCTCCATTTTGTGTGAGCTCACCTCGAGAGGCGTGATGTGGCAGGCGAGCTCTGAGCACACATACCAGATTGGGCCCCACAGGTGAGTTAGGTGGAGCAACACCCATCTTTCTCTGATTCCTGCAACGCTCTAAGGCTTAGGCGTCCAAACATCTAGAGTGAGGCTGCAGTGCACATGCACATAGGCAGAAACATAGGCGCCTAAGGAAATGATACTGCGAAAACGTGGGTGCCAACTGAGTTTAGGTGCCTACAGGCTTCAGTAGCAACTGAGTGGGGCCAGATTTGGGGATTTAGGTGCCTAAAGTGTCAAATGTGTCTAGCCAGAATACTGTACCTGGCAGGTCATCTCTCTTATATTAGGTAATGAAAGTGGAGGACGCCTGGTCTGTTGGTTATCAGAAAGGCCTGGGAGTTAGAACTTTGGGTTTCATTTCTGGCTCTGCTGTGCTCTCAGTATGTGACATTAGGCAAGTCTTAACCTCTGTTTAACCCATTCCATCTCATGTATTTCTGCTAAGAACTTTGGGCTAAATTCTTTGGAGGTTAATTCCACTCAAGTCAGTGGGTTCCACTGGGAATAAATTTGGCCCATTGTTCTTACTCACATCCTGATCAACGCAATACAGATGTGCCAGCCGATGGACTGCTTTTTCCCCAGACCATTCAGACCGATGATACTTTGCTGCGTACTGTTCTGAGTTACTCTTCGACTATCTTAGGTGAACCCCTGAGGATAATAGTTCCTTTGGGTCTGCTCAGCCTGGTGGGCTGAAGGGGAGCCAGGAAGCCCTGGGATTGTCACCCCTGAGCTGGTGCTCCCAGGGTTTCTGGGTTCTTGGCTTCCCATCAACCGGCCAGGTGGACTGCTGAGGAACTGGGTTGGCCAGCTGGCAGATAGGGTTCCATCAGACCACTGCCTGCATTCCATTGGACCTTCATTGAAATTGAACAGTCTCTGTGGAACGTTACTATTCCAACAAATCTGCATTCTCCCCACAGGAAACAATTCCTTCAGAGAGTTTGTGATTAGCTCTCATGAAGACCTTTCCTCTCAGCACCATACTGTGCTGAGTCTGTGCTCCCTACAGTGTAGTATTCTTGTGATAAACTGACAGAACAAAACACGAGACACTGAGGTTCTTGTGTAATCACAAATAACTGGCATTAGAGCTATTGTAAGAAAGGCACAACTGAGTTGAATTGGCCATATCATTATTATACATGATGACACAGCTTTTATAAAGGGTGTCAGCAAGCCTGTGGACAAGGGTGGTATAATTGATATAGTGTACTTGACTTTCAGAAAGCCTTTGACAATGTTCCTCACCAAAGACTCTTAAGTAAAGCAGGCAGCCCTGGGAAAAGAGGGAAGGTCCTGTCATGGACCAGTAACTGTTCAAAAGATAGGAAACAGAGTAGGAATAAATCGTCAGTTTTCTCAATGGAAAGCAGTAAAAAAATTACTTGAGAGTTAAGTCCAAATCCAATAGTGAAGAGTTACAAAAGGATCTCACTGGGTGACTGGGCAACAAAATGACAGATGAAATTCAGTGTCAAGTGCAAAGTAATGCACATTGGAAAAATAATCCCAACTTTACATACAAAATGATGGGCTCTTTTTTGACAATGGAGCCTACAAATTTGCCTGAATTGTGAGCTCAACAGTAAAACTTATGTAAATGTTCCAAAGTGTTAAAATAAACTAGAACAACAAGTGTTGATGGGGGAAAGGAATGAAAGGGAGACAGAATAATTGGATTAGTCTAAACAAAAAGACTAAATTGTTATGATTCAAGGACAGTGTTGAAATTATACTTGTTAAAAACAAGAGAGGTGGAGCTGGAAGTTAATGAGCCAAAATTTGGTATATCAAATATTAGTCCTAATTGGTGGACAAAATAATGAGCGAATAGGCTAGTCCACCTATCACTCCCTTTTTGAGCCCTTATAAGAAAGAGATTTCTGTGTGGAAAGTTGAAAACAACAACAGAAATCAAACACTCAGAAAGAACAGATACACTACTTGTAGAGAGGCGGACTCACCCCTGCGGCGCCTCCTGCTGGTTTCTCCGGGAATTAGCTCTGTCCAGCCTCCGGAGCGCCCTCTGCAGGCTGGTGATCCGCCTTGTGGCCCCCATGTCCCTCCCTGGACCCCAGTGCCCTTTTACCTGGGGTGTTGCCCCCTGGCAGTAACCCCAAAGTCTTAGGGTCTCCCCTCCCTGGGGAACCCCCACACACTATCCCTACCTCACCTCAGAATAAGGCCACTGCCAGTCACCAACTAGCCCTCACTCCCTGGGGCAGACTGCAGTATAGGGCATTCATCACAGGCAAGGTTGGGTTTGGACCTGCTGCCTTGGCCTACCCATGGGCTGCCCTCTGCAACCCCCAGTACCCCTTGGTGGTCCAATACTAGGCCACAGCCTGGGGCTTTCCAGGCTGCAGCTCCTCAGCCTTTCCCCAGCCCTGCTCCACTCAGGTACCCTGTCTCTGCTCCCTCCAGCCAGGCCCTTCTCTCTCTGAGTGCAGAGAGAGACTCTTATCCTCTGGCTCACAGCCTTTTTATATAGGGCCAGCTGAGGCCCGATTGGGGTGTGGCCCAGCTGCAGCTCCTTCTCAATCAGCCCAGCTTAACAGCTCCCAGCCACAACCTTCCCCTAGGGGTGTTTTAAGCTCTTCCGGGCAGGAGTGGGGTAACCACCTTGCTACACTACTGGAGTGAGCTTCATCATCATGGCTGCCACCATCACTGTTTCCTGGGATACTGGGCCTTCATCCAGTGAGGTGTCCTGACCAGAATGGAACAGAGACAGATGATATTGCCACCCCTATTGGCTCCAGCTAAATCCCAAACACCACCTGAGATGACAGTTTTTACCATCTTTGATGCCATCTAAGATAGCATTTCTCAAACTGTGAAACCCTGTGGATGAGGGGAAAGCAGTGGATGTGTTATTCCTTGACTTTAGCAAAGCTTTTGATACGGTCTCCCACAGTATTCTTGCCGCCAAGTTAAAGAAGTATGGGCTGGATGAATGGACTGTAAGGTGGATAGAAAGCTGGCTAGATCGTCGGGCTCAACGGGTAGTGATCAATGGCTCCATGTCTAGTTGGCAGCCGGTTTCAAGCGGAGTGCCCCAAGGGTCGGTCCTGGGGCCGGTTTTGTTTAATATCTTTATTAATGATCTGGAGGATGGTGTGGACTGCACTCTCAGCAAGTTTGCAGATGACACTAAACTAGGAGGCGTGGTAGATACACTAGAGGGTAGGGATCGGATACAGAGGGACCTAGACAAATTAGAGGATTGGGCCGAAAAAAACCTGATGAGGTTCAACAAGGACAAGTGCAGAGTCCTGCACTTAGGACGGAAGAATCCCATGCACTGCTACAGACTAGGGACCGAATGGCTAGGTAGCAGTTCTGCAGAAAAGGACCTAGGGGTCACAGTGGACGAGAAGCTGGATATGAGTCAACAGTGTGCTCTTGTTGCCAAGAAGGCTAACGGCATTTTGGGCTGTATAAGTAGGGGCATTGCCAGCAGATCGAGGAACGTGATCGTTCCCCTTTATTCGACATTGGTGAGGCCTCATCTGGAATACTGTGTCCAGTTTTGGGCCCCACACTACAAGAAGGATGTGGAAAAATTGGAAAGAGTCCAGCGGAGGGCAACAAAAATGATTAGGGGTCTGGAGCACATGACTTATGAGGAGAGGCTGAGAGAACTGGGATTGTTTAGTCTCCAGAAGAGAAGAATGAGGGGGGATTTGATAGCAGCCTTCAACTACCTGAAGGGGGGTTCCAAAGAGGATGGAGCTCGGCTGTTCTCAGTGGTGGCAGATGACAGAACAAGGAGCAATGGTCTCAAGTTGCAGTGGGGGAGGTCCAGGTTGGATATCAGGAAAAACTATTTCACTAGGAGGGTGGTGAAACACTGGAATGCGTTACCTAGGGAGGTGGTGGAGTCTCCTTCCTTGGAGGTTTTTAAGGCCCGGCTTGACAAAGCCCTGGCTGGGATGATTTAGCTGGGAATTGGTCCTGCTTTGAGCAGGGGGTTGGACTAGATGACCTCTTGAGGTCCCTTCCAACTCTGATATTCTATGATTCTATGATTCTATGATGATTCCCCCGGCACCCTTTTTCAGGTGGCAGTCATATATATTTTAAGGCCAGAAGGGACCGTTGTGATCATCTAATCTGATCTCCTGCACAGCACAGGCCATAGAATTTTACCAAGTGATTCCTCCATCAAGTCCATAAAGTCCTGATTGAACTGCTAGACATATCTTTTAGAAAAAATATCCCTTGGGTGCGCATGCCCTAGGAGTGCAAGTGAGTTGGAGAAGGCCAGCTAATGTCATCCTCAGTGCAAACACACTCAAAGCCCATCCCCATGCACAACAGAGAGCACCAGCTGAGCTGCCCAGGGAAGGAACACTGGCTAAGTCTTTTAAAATATGTAGCAAGTGTGTCACTATGCAGTAGCCTTCTCACCTTCCATAAAGGCATGCTTGGACACTAATAAATCCAGAGTAGTCTTCTATTCCACATCCCACTCTACTTTCTTTTCTTGCAATATTCTGCCACACAGTCCTGCTTCTTCATCTTCTAATCAATGCAAATAACTCAGTGCTTCTTTACATGGGGATAGAACTTTTCTCCTGAAACTTGCTTCACAATGGCATGAGGCTGTTTTTGGTGGGAGTTTTTCTACTTATGTCATGTGTTTTAAATGGTCTCCATGGTTGTGGGCACAGTTGTCAGAGTAAGTGGCTGAATTTCTCCAGCCTTGGTCATTTTTCAGCTCCACTTTCAACTTTAACAGATCCTAGTTTCCAGAGTGAGGGATAGATTTAGTTTCTCCAAACTTATTTCATCAGGTTGTTCTGAGCAGAGAGCTTCTGTTACCAGCTACTTCCTCCAAATGAATACCAAGTGTATGATGACACCAAATGTACAGGGCAAATGTTTAAAGAGGCAGGGCCCCAAAAGGTCCAATGCATTTCCAAAAGCAACCTCCAGCCTCAGTGTCCTGTTTCTCTTCCCATGTAGCTTTGAGCAGATGCTGCAATGGAGATGCTTAGGGCTGATATGTTCGTAATGCATTGTATATATGAAATATAAGACAGAAGTTCTCTACTCATGATGGAGTCTGGAGAGCTGGGACGTGAATGGAATAAAATATATTGGGATAAAATATTTCTCATATAGTACTATATACCAAAGCAATACAGAAAAATACTTGGACAAGATGTGGATTTACACAATGACAAAGCATTTCTATATATTGAAACCGTGCTCTGATGTTACTGATAGCTTGTTTATATGATCACCAAAGAATACCGAAGGCATGCAATGTATTTTGTATCATGTAAAGCACTAATGGGCAACCTGTGGCCCTCAGGCCGCACTCAGCCTGTCAGGGTAATCCGCTGGCAGGCCGCGAGACAGTTTGTTTACATTGACCGTCTGCAGCTAGACAATATTGGCCGGGAACTGCAAACTGCAGCCACTGGGAGCTGGGAGCTGGGAGCTGCGGGCGGCCATGCCTGCGGACGGTTGATGTAAACTAACTGTCTTGTGGCCCACCAGTGGATTACCCTGATGGGCCGCAGGTTGCCCACCACTGATGTAGAGACTAAATGTTTATATGCTTTACACTGAAAGGTTCCATCTGACTGCTTCCATACAATGGATACCTTCTTTTGTGATAAAGCTGGACCTGATTAATTTAAGCAAGTTATTTTCGGCATGCACCTCATATTCACTTGGAAAATATTGTTAACTCACTGAGTTTAAATGCCCCAAAGCATCTGCAGAATGTCTAGCAAGTTAAGCCTTTAACAAAGAGCCTTAGTTCTAAGATGACATTTTATTTAAAAAAAAAAAAGAAAAAAAGAAAAAAGAGAGAGAGAGGAAAAGAAATAAGGTAGAGATTAAATAGCAAGCGATTATCATGGAAAAAGTAGAAGAGAAACTGAATCATTCTTTACCCAGCTCTGTGATCTACTTTAGAAACTTGTATCCCCAATCTAATACATGTAGAAAATAAATTCAATAATAGAAAGAGAAATGGATAAACTGCAGAGAATAAATCTTAAGAAGCATTTCATAATGGTTGTCAGAGCAAGGAACTAGAGTTTTAAAAAATGGAATGACGGGGAATCAGACATAGGCGCCAACTCCGTGGGTGGTCTGGGGCTCAAGCACCCATTGAAAAAAAATAGTGGGTGCTCAGCACCCAGGAGTCAGAGCCTGAGGCCTTGGCTACACTGGCGCTGTACAGCGCTGCAACTTGCTGCGCTCAGGGGTGTGAAAACGCCAGCCCCTGAGCTGGGAAGTCCCGAGTGTAGCCAAGGCCTCAGTGTAGAATCTGATGAGTTCTATGCTGCTAAAAACTTCTGCCCTTGAGTCAGGGAGTTTGTTTATAAACAGAGGCAAGATGATTAAGATAACAAAAGGCTTGTCATTAAATTAAATTAAGGATCATTAGATGATCCTGAAAGCATTCGCTTTCCACTTAAGTTAAAAGATAGGAAACAAAGAGTAGGAATAAATGGCAGATGAAATTCAATGTTAAATGCAAAGTAATGCACATGGCAAAATGTAATCCCAACTATACATACAAAATGATGGTTCCTAAATTAGCTGTTACGCATCAAGAAAGAGATCCTGGAGTCATTTGCAGTACTTTTGAAGCACTATGTTTCCAGAATACTGCAAATTCATAAGAATCCTTCTCACTGTACTTCTATCATCCTGAATTCATTCTCCAGCTTCAGGAGACTTACAAATTATTTCCAGTCATCAGCGGGACAGATGCAACTGAATAATGTGCATCAAAACAATACCGGGGGAACTAGATGTAAATAAGATTGCTGACAGTTTTATCCAGAATGCTACAGTGAAACAAAATGTCTTTAAACTGGGATGTTAGTGAAGACAGCTTTTAGGTGATTGCAATGATTTTAATATACTGTAATTCAGGAGAATGTAATTATGTAGTTCATAACAATTGAATCATTATTAAAATAGTAAAGATACCAACAATAGACTCATATTCAATAACTAGAATATGAAAGAAGTGTATACATAGTTTCCCCCCAAAACTGGAAGAGTGCCCCCCCCCCAAACACACACACCTCTTCAAAAGCACCCACCAGCAAAAACAAAAGTCAGCGCCTCTATATGTGTATGTATATATACAATGCATATGGTGTATAAATGAAAAATATGTACTGCAAAGTAAGAATAAAACAGTGCAGAACATCTTAGCAAACAATGGAAATATTTACAATGGAAAAAGTATTATCCATAAAAATAACTAATTTAAAACCTGGGAAGGAAAAAAACCTTTGAAAGAAATATGTATATCAATACACAAGATTCAATCAAATATTTAATATTGACACATAGGGAGTTGTTAATATATTATGGTACCAATTTTATTGATGATTTTCTTCCTAATTTATTCTAAGTAGACATTTTATTTTTGCCTTTTCTTTTCTTTCTTCTGGAGCTCATACACCAATCAGTCATTCAGAGAAATAACATCACTCATACACTTGTCCAAATTATTTGTACAGATCCAATCATTCCCAATAGGTGACTTGGGTAAGGGCCACAGCTAAAATTATTGCTTGCCTAAGGTTTCATTTTGGTACCATGATAACTCATTTTGAACGTGAGCCCTGTAGAGTCCCTTTCAATTTATTACTCAATTTAAGTGAACTAATCTAAATTAAAATCTCCCTGAATCAATACCTCATTTTTATCATCGGGCATTCTGACTGTATCATACAGATCACTCATCCATTATTCACTGAACAGCTAGGCTAAAACAGATTTATGGCAAAAATGGTTTTCTCTACCATAGTCTTACATACTGTTGCCCCTTTTCAACCAGAGCAGCTAATCCAAGTTTGGGGCCTTGTCCTATTTGGAAGTAGAAATTAACGGAGTCTGGTATTTTCTTTGATGCAATCTTCTTTATTTACCAGGAATGTATGAAATCCGGTGTTTCTGAACACAGAAGGAACTAAGAACAAAAGGAACAGTTTCTTAGCTTACAGCCCCCAGGCCTCTTTAGCCTACACCAGACCCAAAAGTTCTCTGTAGCTTTTTCCAGAGTCATACTAGACTTACAGGCTCCTGCTTGGCTTTCTTGCCTCCTCCTCTCTCTCTGTTCTTCTTTTCTCAGTTCCTGTGATCTCTCTTCCGCCTTCTCCCCCTCCCGCCCCCTGCTACATACCCATATCCATACCCATACCAATAATCAGCCAAAAGTTCCTGGGCATGATCATATGCACCTTTGGTCTTAGGTTGGGGCTTATGATTACAGTTCTGCAGTGATTGAGGTGCCAGAGCTCAAGCAATTAGGTGCTGGGGGATAAAGCAATTTTTTTACATTCATAACAGATGCAGCAAGCCCAGAGGTGCCGGGGCTATGAACTGCCAAGCCTAGAGGTGCCGAGGCTCAACCCTAGCAAGCCCTGGCACTAATTAAGCACTGAAGTAATGTTAACTGAAGGATGAGTTCACATCTCTCAGTCTCAATGGGATTTTAACTCAACCTATAACAGGGTTTACTTATACCCAACTCATAATAACATCACTCACCCCAGCATCACTCATCCTTCCATGAGGCCTAAAATGGTGACACCCAACAACCCACCTCAAACAGAAAGAAAACAAATTAAAAATAATTTAAAGGTTAGCGATTTATGTATATACAGTGTCTTTCTGTCAAGATGTTTTCATATCACCAATCCACAGGAATTTTATTCCCACCCAAATCTTTTTGGGGCTTTTCTCTCCCCAGGTTTCCTTGCAACCACTGGGGGTGGGAGAAGAAGGAGGCTTTTACACAGCCCCTGAGGAATACTTACTGTGTTTGTGGAATCTGCTGGCTGGCAGACCGTGTCCATTCTGTTCAAATGGGGAAGTCACCTCTATAACAACTCTTCCAGCCTCATCTTCCACAGCTACATTCTCAGGTTCAAGGGGCAGCCATGCTGGAATCTTGTTCCCCAGACTGTAAGCACTATCATCTGTGTCCAATAGGAAAGGGGGTTTGAAACATGGATAGGCCAAGTCATGTGCAGTCCCAATAGCCTAGTTCAACTTTGAAAAGGCTAAATCACACCCTGCTAACCTCTAAAATGGTTTCTCTTTTTCACTATTTGCTGCCTGTCAGAAACAGTCAGCAAAAGGGCAAGGGATCCATTCCCTTTTGATTCAGAGCCACAAGATCTCTAGCAGCTAAAATTCTCCACTCTCCATCTCTCCCCTGCTGGAATGCTACCACAGCACAGAGCTGTTAAAATCATTTCCGTCCCTGGGAGCATTCACTGCAAACCAGCTGCCTACAAACTATTTGTTTGACTTGAACCATTTTTTTAAAGGGAATCTCCATAAACTGAATTGGTTAGACACCTTTCCTGGCATTGATGACACAGTTATTAGCCAAACTCCCGATATTGTTGGTTACCTGCCCAGATCTAAACAAAAGTTTGTGGGGCTAATTCTTGTACCTCCACCAACATTTGCCTCTTCAGCATGGTGCGCCTCTGTTTTTGAAAATGGGAGAGAGGGTTTCACTAGACACTTCTGACAGTTTGCCTTGACTTGCCTTAAACCTATAACAATCCTTTTTGTGGCCAGTTTTGTCACAGTACCAGCATTTAACGGATCTGTTTCCTTCAATTTTAGAATCATTGCCAATTTCCCTTGTTTTATAAACCAAATTTATCAGTTTTCTAATCATTCAATGAGGTCATGAACCCGATTAAAATCCCTCTTCCATCATACATATTAGACACAGACGGATTTACAGGGCTCATGGCAATCGGCTTCCATCTTCCTCACTAGTGGCTGCTTCCTCTTCTGGTGTACTGCTGCAAGGAAAGATCCAAATTCTGTGACAAGTTCCCCCAGCCTCTTGGAGCATCTCTGGCCTCCTTTCGCTGATCTTGAGCTGCAAGTCCAACTCCAGCTGAGCATCTATACATTGGTTCATTGTCAGTCCATCCTGGAAGGCCTCTGTAGTATTTGGATATGTGAGGAACATGTGTTCGGGTGGAGGTTCTTCTTTCCCTCTCCTACTAACTCTTTGCTGTGCCCTGGCCAGCTCAGTTTGATGGCTAGTTCCAAACTGTATGTCAAGGGCGTGTACCAGGTCTGGGTAACTCCATCTCTTTTCTGGGCATGAGTTCTGCTACATCATCATAGCTGGGACACCCAAATTGGGTACTAATAACCTCTCTTTCTATCCATCTTCCCAGCTGCTGATTTGAACTATAATGTTGAATTGAGCCAACTAAGCCTCCTCGGGAGTTTTTTCCCTCCACAATAGTGTTTTTTGGCCTCACTGGACCTGGGGCAGCCTGACCTCTGTGCTCTGGGCCTCTGTGGTTTACAAATGGGGTAGAAAACTGTTGTAACTGTCCAGTCTGCTGTCCAAGTTGTCATCCAGGGAGCTGCCTTCCACTGTGATCTGTGACCCTTTGATTTCCTTTGAAGCTGAATTTTCAGATCCTTGAGTCCTTGCTGCAGCTCATCTCTTTTAGCAAGTTGCAGGTTGGCTAAAGCTTGTCTTGTCTCCACTACTTCATGGGAAAACTTCTGATCTATGGCAGTCAGGTTGCTGGCCACCTTTTTGATCTGTCTTGCCATTCCAACCTGGGGCTTTATAGCTGGGCTTCCCAACCTCTCTGGATACTTTTGTAGTTGTTGTGTCAGCAGATATTTGATCTCCTCCTGCAAGTCAACCCTCAGTCTTTTCTGAGAATTTGCCAGAAACTGCTTATGTTCTTTTTGTGAAACTTCCAGGTCTTGTTTTAAATTCTTTTCTGAAGCCTCCAGCTTCTGTTTTAAATCCCACTGACTAATTTTGAGTTCTGCAAGCACTGCCATTATTTGTTCCACTTTGGTTCAGTAGGAATACCAGCTCACAATCTTTCTCCTAGGAAACTGGATCCCACTTCTCTAACACCTGTGTTGCCCCTTTTTGACCCGAGCAGCTATGTGGAATTAACAGGTCTCTTTCATCTCTAATCTCTGTGATTCTGTGAATAAGGAATTGCCATTAAATCTGCTACCATTTATTGAATCCTGGATTCTAATTTTGGACAAAAAAATGTATGTCAATTATGTGGTTTATACCCCAAAATGGCTCTGAAAGCTTTAACTGGAGCTGGCGAGCTCAACTGGGGCACCTGGCTACACCTGGAGAAAGGGCCAGGCCCCATCAAAGATGATTCCTACATGGGAGAGGAGTTGGGTGGTTAGTATAAAGTATTAAGACAGTAAACCCAGAAGAGAAGGGGGCTGCAACCTTTTTTAATATTATGATAAATGATTTCCCAAAACAAATAAGTCCTGGGTACATGTCACTCTATTCACAGATGATTGTACTCTATGGGTTAGGCGTAAGAATACTGAAGTGGCAGAAAATAGAATCAACAAAGCATTACCAGAGACCTCTGGCTGGGGAAATGCATGGGGTTTCAAGTTCCCCATTGCTAAAACCAAAGGACTGATCTTTACAAAAGGGAAAGTTACAAAGGAATGTAAACAGTACCAGTATGGAGCACAAATAGATGTACCTCAAAGGTTCAAATTTTTAGTGGTAATATTCAATACAAAGTTACTTTGGAAAGATCATATAAACTATGTTAAAGATAAATACACAAGAAGGATTAACCTGCTTAAAAGTCTTGTTGGGAAAAATTGGGAGGGGGAGAGGGTATATAAGAAAACACTGCTGATGGTATACAGAGCCTTAATTAGACCAGTTATTGACTATGGCTGCTAAGCCATATTTCAGGGCCTGGATAGGACAAATGGAGTGCTTTGTTTAGAGTATCAGAGGGGTAGCCGTGTTAGTCTGTATCCACAAAAACAATGAGGAGTCCGATGGCACCTTAAAGACTAACAGATTTATTTGGGCATAAGCTTTCGTGGGTAAACCCCCCCACTTCTTCAGATGCATGGAATGAAAATTACAGATCCAGACATAAATATACTGGCACATGAAGAGAAGGGAGTTACCTTACAAGTGGAGAACCAGTGTTGATAAGGCCAATTCAGTCAGGGTGGATGTGGTCCACTCCCAATAATTGATGAGGAGGTATCAATACCAAGTAAGGCCTCGCTTACAGACAGCCCCAGAAACTACACACCACAGAAACACTAACCCAGGAACCAATCCTGGTAACAAACCCCATTGCTTACTCTGTCCCCATATCTACTCTAGTGACACCATCATAGGACCCAACTACATCAGCCACACCATCAGGGGTTTATTCACCTGCACATCTACTAATGTGATATATGCCATCGTGTGCCAGCAGTGCCCCTCTGCCATGTACATTGGCCAAACCGGACAGTCTGTACATAAAAGAATAAAAGGACACAAATCAGACATCAGGAATGGTAACATACAAAAGCCAGTAGGAGAACTCTTCAATTTCCCTGGACATTCAATAACAGATTTAAAAGTAGCCATCCTTCACCAAAAAAACTTCAAAAACAGACTTCAAAGAGAAACTGCAGAGCTAAAATTCATTTGCAAACTTAACACCATTAATTTGGGATAGGGACTGGGAGTGGCTGGCTCACTACAAAAGCAATTTTCCCTCTTTTGGTATTGATACCTCCTCATCAATTATTGGGAGTGAACCACATCCATCCTGACTGAATTGGCCTTGTCAACACTGGTACTCCACTTGTAAGGTAACTCCCTTCTCTTCATGTGCCAGTATATTTATGCCTGGATCTGTAATTTTCACTCCATGCATCTGAAGAAGTGGGGTTTTTTACCCACGAAAGCTTATGCCCAAATAAATCTGTTAGTCTTTAAGGTGCCACGGACTCCTCATTGATTTTGTTTAGAGTAGTAACTGGCCATTGTGGCTTAAACAAAAATCTTTTTTGAATAAATAGACACAAAGATGGACTGTGTGAACTCTGTAAGGTGAAAGAAACAATGGATCACCTTTTATGGGTATGCAAGAGCTTTGAGAAAGAAAGGGGAAAGTTTTCTGAAGAATTCAAACATCTTAAGATAAAAAAAATTACATTATGTTGTTTAGTAAAAACACCAGGGAAATGCAGTATTATTAAAAAGGCACTGTTACATTACCTGAAAGACACAGGGAAGAGTGAGAGGATATAAACTGCTAAATACTGAGGAATTATAGTTGGTGGCGGCTATAGACTATTCAGACAAGTCTGCTTCACCATAAAAGAGAGAAAAAGACATGAAAGAAGGGGGCTGTAGGGAGAGTGGGAAAGAACTCTGTTGTCCCTGTCTGGGCAGAAGAGAAGTCTGCAGGGTAAAGGAAGGACATCAGAGATGGAGAGGAAAAAGGAAGAGGAAACCCAGGGAAAGAATTGGCCTTTTGATCCTCCTTGAGTACAGAACTCTGGCAAGTGTCCAGGAGAGATAGGGAGAAGCCACTGCTGGAGAAAGCTCCAGGGTTACGCCTGGTTACAAGAGCAGCATCTGGGCCTCCAGGAGGTCCTCAACTGAGAAATAGAGCTCAGGGGAAACTTAAGAGGGATAAAAGATCAAGCCTGAGGACGGCAGTTCTTTAAGTATATATTTTTAGTTGAGGTTTGTTGGGGGACTTCAGGAGGGAGCTCTGCAAGCCCCTGTGGTGAAAGAAAGGTGAATCTAGAGAAACTATGGAGTCAGAGAGGAATAAAATTACACAGTGGGCCCAGGAAGGGAGTGTGGGAAATGTCTGATGGCTTTCTGAGGTAGGAAGAAGCCCAGGGGGAGAAAGTAGGGGATGGGTCTGAATACACAGAAATTGCCTATTTATATAGGGTTCCTGGGCTGGAACCCAGAGGAGAGGGAAAGCCTGGGTTCTCCTACAGGTCCACTGAAAAGATGCTGTGAAGACCCCAGAAACCAAAAGTGGAAGGTCTTGGATCAAAGACTTGACGTGAGACCATTGGACTCTTGTTTGTGGTACTCTGATACCCTGGAAAGGGTGACATTTTAAAGAGACCTGGCTGTAGGACTAAGTCACAAGAAGAAGCTGACCACTGTAGGGCCGGAGTAGCTGTTGGCAAGGAACTGCTAGATGAGGAGAGCCTGCTATGAAATGCCAAGCCACCAGGGAGTCACTCCAGCAGTGAGTCAACTCTTCTACAATGGTACAACCAGGGCCGGCTCTAGGATTTTTGCCGCCCCAAGCAAAATCAATTTTGGCCGTTCCCCCCACTTTTTTTCTTACCCCACTCCCCGGCCCTGCCTCAACTCCGCCCCTTCCCCAAATCTCCAGCCCTGCCCTCTCCCTCCCTCCCTCTCAAGCCTAGGAGGGAGGGAGGGAGAGGGAGAAGCAGCGTGTGCGCTGCGGCCACTCGGGGTCCCCCCCTCCCTCCCAGGCTCTCAAACCCGGGAAGGAGGGGGAGATCCCGAGCGGCCGCAGTGTGCGAATCAGCTGTTTCGT
>NC_048299.1:257535650-257569655 GCF_013100865.1 Trachemys scripta elegans
CCACTCGGGGTCTCCCCCTCCCTCCCAGGTTTGAGAGCCTGGGAGGGAGGGCGAGCAGCGGCGCGCGAGCGGCAGCAGCGGAGGTGAGTTAGGGCGGCCGTGGCACATTTTTAGGGGCAGCATGGCCCGCGCCAGAATGCCGCCCCTAAAAATGTGCCGCCCCAAGCACCAGGTTGTTTTGCTGGTGCCTAGAGCCGGCCCTGGGTACAACATGGATGTGAACTCTACTAAGGCATCGCACTAACCTAATATTTCCTGACTCTGTTTGGTCCATGACATCTTATCGTTAATCAGCAAACTTGGCTTGCTGTAGCAGCAGCATCTCTGCTTGCTGCTTGGAAGTACAAGGGAGCAGTTTGATGTTAATGTGAACTTTGTGTTCCTCATTTTAACAGTGGTGAGGTCTGAAGGAATGGCCTTCTTGTTTGGGAACACGACAGACAGCTTGTCTACACAGTTCATGTAACAGCAGTAGAAAAAACAATGTAGTTAAATGAGTTTTGCACAGCTCTGACCAGGCCCTTTCTTGACAGACTCAGTGAGCCAAACTGTGTTCTGTCTTCCATTTGTCTCTGCTGCTACATTAAATACAATAGGCCAAACCTAGCCCTCAAGTAACTCAACTTGTTTGACACTGCTAGTTAAGCTTGCCTTCTGGGGAACTGCCTGGAATGCTCAACTAGATGTAAAAATCTCCACACCAAAATCAAAATGAAAGTCCCCATCATGTAAAGAAAATCCTGGAAGAAATCACATGCCCCTGCTATATTGTCTGCCATTGAAATGGCAGCCATTTTATATGTACCCTGCTAGCAAAAAAAAAAAAAAAAAAACAGCCCTGGAGTAGATAAATCCATTTAAAATTGGCTTTGCTGAAGAATAATGAATATATATTGTACACATTGCAGCCCAACTCCCTCCAAAAGAGCAATGGTACAAATGCTTATTAGAATAGACATTGGACTGAGGCTATTATAGGGAATTTCCATTTCTGAGGGGAAAAAATTTGACCTAGATTTCTTCTCAGCAAATATATTCACTCAGTCTGAAAAAGCAGCAGTGGTTTAAGTTTTGATTACATTCAAACCTCTGCATGCAATTACAATATGACAGCATCAGGGTTAGAAATGGTTTGTGGTCTCATTCAAATCTTATCATGTTTGTATGAAACAGATAAATGCCCCCCAAACATTTTGATTAAACTATGTGAGGATAGATTTACATGCACCAAAGTAATGTGTTAAGCAGATTGGTCCTCCAGCTGAGGAGAGCCGAAGAGAAGCTGGAAAGAGACTGGGCATAGTTCAGAAAGCAGCGCTTGAAAGAATTGAGTGGTACATTATTGGAAAGGCAAGACTGTAAGTTATTTCTAAAAAATGTAGTGAAGTTCTCCTCTCTGGGAAATGAAAATAGTTAGGAGACCTCTCAAACCCCAGCAAGATCACACATGTTCCACATCCCCTCCCCATTCCTTTCCGCATGCTGTTTTAAAAGCCATCACATAACAGAAAGGATGGTCCTTCTCATAGTAAGGAATTGTTGCTCCCTCAGCTGCCATGAGGTAAAAATAAACATGCCAATATGTGTGCAACTGCCATCTGTACCTGAAAAGGGCAGAAGCTCTGTCTTGTTAACATAATTACTTCAATTTCAAAGGAGCAAAGAAAGGTATTGTGGCCTTATTGCCATAGGCAGGTTTATGTATCCGACTTGATGAAATACAGTGTAGGCTCACACAAGAGCCTAAAGTGCATGTTGCCTATAGGTGTGAGCCTTGTGTAAAACAGAGTGGTTTCTGAGGAGGTAGATAAGGGACAGTCCTCCTGCTCAAACCCTAATTCGGACTCCTGGCTTCCCATTGGTCATTAGATCGGTCTGTCTCATCTCCTTAAGAAAAACGGCTACATTATGGACAAAACACAGTGACCTGTGTTATTACTAGAGCCGTGTTTTGATTCTACAGATATTAGTGCAAAATTTTAAAACAAACAGCTGAATTATGCCTCAGTTGGGGGTCAAAACTAGAGATCAACCCAAACCAAAACTTGGGATCTGTGATCCAGACCTGTAGGGAAAGTTAAGCTGCATACCTTCATTTTGGAACCTGAGCTTCAAAGATGTTCAGAGCAGAGACCTGGATTCTCCTCTTTATAAAGATATTGCACCAAATCTTCAGCTCCACTCTGGCTGTTTTGTGCTACTTGGAATATCTCAAAGTAGCCCCAAGCTGGCATAACAATCCTCTTGACAATTCTTACAGCGTGCCCCTCCTGCCTTGTGGCATGACTGGGAGAAAGAGGGCATAGCTGAGATATCACTATTCTCCAGTTATTGGAACATCCCATGACAGTCTAAGAAAAACCAGCATAAATTAGAGCAACTCTTAAACTGCTCTTCCTTGGCCAGGGGTCCCAGCTGGTGAAGACGGCCATTGTTGTTCCACCTCAGTCTTGTGTCAAGACCAGCTCTTCCTGACTGAAGAATTTTCCCCACAAAATTCAAACCTAGACTTTTGAGTTTGGGCCTTTCTCTAGTCAGAATCGTATCAACCCACCTAATTTCACACAGTTTCTGTTGTAAACCATAACCTAGCCATGGGTCAATTGAAATTCAGCCCATGTTCATGCAAAACTCAAACTTGGCCCAAGATTCTGGCTGACAACCAAAGTAGATGGTTTCAGGTTTGTCACAAATACTTTTCACTGATCTGGCTAGTATAATATTTTGGTTGACTGTTGTCAGCAGCGGCTCCAGGCACCAGCGCTCCAAGCGCATGCCTGGGGCGACAAGCCGCAGGGGGTGCCCTGCCGGTCTCTGCGAGGGCGGCAGTCAGGCAGCTTTGGGCAGCATACATGCGGGAGGGCCGCAGGTCCTGCGGATTCGGCAGCAATTTGGCGGCGGGTATGCCAAATCCGCGGGACTGGAGGACCTCCCGCAGGCATGCCGCCGAATCCACAGGACCGGGGGCCTCCGGTCCTCCGGTCCAGGCCTTCGGTGGCCTGCCTGCCATGCTTGGGGCGGCAAAAAAGCTAGAGCCGCCCCTGACTGCTGTATCATATTATAATGTTTTTTATAATGCTATCTGAACCATTTTAGCAAAGCTGGTAGCCTGGATATATTTATCATCTGCCTGAAGTTTTGTGCTTTCCTCACATAACTGTCAGTATTTGTCCGAAATGGGTAAGCCAGATGCTTATAGCCAACTTGAATTTATTTATTTTCAAATATCCATGAGTAAAAACACTTGCGCCATATGATCATCATAGTTTCTTTTTTTGAGGTTTATTATTGACACTTTACCTTTGCCCTGATGTGACTTAAGGTGCTCGCAAATTATAAATGCACATACATTCCCTTTATACAAGTGAAACCATCTTGGGTAAAACTGGCCAGACTTTCAGCACCACTACTGTAGTCTGTATAGAAATGTTGTCCCTAGAGCTAGTGGTTTTGACAGTGAGGGTGGCTCACATGAAAATACAAAGTGGGTGTCCTGACCAGAAATGTTTACCATGAATAGGACACTAGAGTTGAGTTCTTCTATAGAGACCTGAGTACTAGGAACTGTGATGTTTCTTTTAGGGAGAGAGAGAACTTCTTTACTCCTGACCATCAGTAGCGCACAACCATTTTGAATGCTATCATTTGTGATGAATGTGGAATGAATCAAGAGCAGTTTGGAGTTTGGGGAAGTGTGCATCAAATAACACCATCAAATAACACCATTTGAAAGGATTATCAGTAGAGACGGGTTAGAAAATTTTAGTAAACGGTTTTGTGAATAAATGCCAAGATTTTCACAAAATTGTATTGATCTCCATGAAATTTTGTTTTCAAAAAGATTGGGGGAGGACATCCTGAAAATGTCAAATGTCCCATATTCATTGTTCATTTTGAAATTTATTTTATTTTATATTTAAAAAAATTAAAAATTAAAAAAGGAGGTCAGGCTAGCTGATCTGGCAGTCCCTAAAACTCCATGACTCTAAACATTTTGATTGGCCAGACTTTTTATTATTTTATTATTTATTCTGAATTTTCATTTCCCACCAAATTTTGGCTTTTTGTCCTGATTCAGGATGAAAAGCAATTTGAAATCTCAATTTTTGGCAGGACAGAAAATCTGTTTTCTGACCAGCTCCTATTATAAACACAGCTCCCTGGCTGGTGCCAATGGCACAGCTCAATTAAAAATTTTGTTTTCTCTGACCTTCTGTAGTTCAGACAGATAAATTCAAATAAATAATTACGTCCCTAGAATGTAGGCTAAAAATACACTTAGGGTGAATTATTACAAGAAAAATGACAACCCAACTAAGTTAAAGAAAAGACCCAGCCACAAAAAGTTATGTCACATTCTCTATTTCACAAGGACATAACAATTCAGAGACATAAGTCTAGTGTATGCTGTTACTTCCAACTACTGAGTGGCTTGTTCAAATTTCAATTGTATTTTTGGAGAGGAATTGGGTTGAATCCGTGATTCAATTTGCCATATGCTAATACTGGCATCTCATGTTTGTCACTTCACAGGACCTCTTG
Organism: Trachemys scripta elegans; assembly: GCF_013100865.1. Classification (NCBI taxonomy): domain Eukaryota; kingdom Metazoa; phylum Chordata; order Testudines; family Emydidae; genus Trachemys; species Trachemys scripta. The sequence continues at coordinate 257,540,193 of NC_048299.1, forward strand.
CAGGAAAGCACAAAAATCACCGGGACCACAAATAAACTGTGCTTATGACCAAAACCATCCTGGTTAACTGTGATTCATTCTTTATTCAATCTTAGTAGATTGCCCCCTTTCGTGATGAAAGGACTTCTCCTGGACATGGATAGTGCAGCGTCTCAGTTTAATTAATGATGCTTTCTAGCAAGTATCCTTGTAAAGAAATTTTAAAAGTACTAATTATAATTTGGCTAAAACTTCATAATAAACATATACAGTTAACAAGTTGGTAAATAACAAAAAGGAAGATAAAAAAATTAGGGTTAAGTAAAATCCATTTATTCATGTCTGAATATTGGTGCTATCATAGCAGAATTTTCTGAAGTCTTCTCAATCCATCCCTAGTTTCAAACACTCAGCAGATTACCTCCTAGTTATTTCCTGTATATCATCCATCCATCTCCTCGCTGGTCATCCCCTTATACAGTGACCCACCACCATTCCTTCTTTGATAACTTTTTGAGGTTATTTCCCTTCCTATGCTTGATAAGATCAAAGTACATCTATTTGCACCGGTTGATTTCCAACAGCAGGCTCTCTTTCTCTCCAATAATATCGCTAACATAAGCATTTGTTTTCTTTTCCATCCAGGAGATATGTAAGAGTCTTTGACAGCACCATGTCTCAAAGCTTTATGCTTTATTCCACAGTTTTTCCAAGCTTTCATAAGGGAGGCAATGGATGAATGAGCCATTCCTAGTCCTCTTCTGATTTCTTTGGAAAAGCTTCCTTGGATATGTGAGTTCTCAGGTAATTATATTTATTTACTGCCTCTCCAACTTGACTATTAATTGTGATGTCTGCTTGCATCTTGTTTTTGTTAATTAAGTCAACATATATGCATTGCATTTTCACCCCATTCAGGAATAGTCCCTATTCCTCACTAACTGCTTTTACAAACTCCACCATTTGGCACATTGCATCAGCGGTTGTAGCAAAGAGCATCATGTCCCAACTACATCCACTTTGTCAAACCATCAAGGGTTTGTCTTGCAATAAATTCTGTGTCCATGTTGAAAAGGCTTGGGGGTAGAATACACCTTTGTCTCACACCCTGTACACTAGAAAACCACTTGCTGTCTTCTGCTACTATTTGCATCATGATATATTGTTGAGGTAGAGACTAGTGACGAGTTCGATGAGATGCTGTGGAGTCCCCATGTCTCCAGTATCATCCAAAGATGGTTATGTTGGATGGTGTCAACCGCTTTTCAGTAGGCAATGAAGCATATGATCAATGGGTGATTATGCTCCCTGCAGTTTTCAATGATGTGATGGATGTTTGGAATTTGATCATGTGTGTCTCATCCTGTATGAAATCAGCTTGTTATGGCAGTAGTTCTGCTTCCATGTTTGGCTTCATGCAATCTTGGATTATATAGAGCAGAACTTTGCTCATGTACAATATCAGGGAGATAATACAATTGTTATTGCACTCTGTTATGTCTCCTTTCTTTGATAAGGGCAGAAAAATTCCCTTCATCCAGTCACCTGGACAATTTCTAGTCATCCATACATTACTGCAAATTTTACATAAGAACAACACCACAGACACTAATCACTTTTAATAATTCTGCTCATATATTACCTATCTCTGTTGCTTTCCCAGGTTTCATTTTCATAACAGCACACACCACTTCGTCTCACAGGATTGATGACTCTGGCTCCATGCTCTCTTCTGTCATCCTGTGTTGTAAATGGCTCTGATGAGGCATACATATTGATACAGTAATCTCTCCACCAGCATTTGATATCATCACCTTCAGTAAGAACTCTGTCATCACAATCTTTTATTAAGTTTGATCATGGGGAAAACTTTTTGTAAGAAGTCTGACCACTATGAACATATCTTCTGTATTATTTCTCTCTTTATAATGATCAAATTCCCTGCATTTTGTCCTTATGTATTCACTCTTGTCTCATCTAGTCTAGGATCTATCTGTTCCTTGTACCCTCTCCTACGTTCTTCAATCTCCATGCTATTCTCTTTCACTCTGCATCTTTTTTTCACCAGTTCGAACAAATTCTCAGTTAAACCACGCTGCAGTCCATTGCAATTTTTTTTCAATGAGTACTTTAACAGCTTCAAGCATGATAGTTTTCATTTTGGTCAGGTTGTTCTCTTTCATCTTTGACAACGTCTCAAATCTGTTTTAGACAGACCTTATATCATTTTTGTTGATTCTGACAAGTCCAAAATGTCAAATATCATATCTTTTTAAGTTTTAATTTTAGGTTTGGTGGCCAACTCACAGTTGATGGCCGACAGTTGATGGCCAACCTGTAGTCTGCACTCCAGAAAGTCTTTGTCCATTGGATGCTCAACCTCTAGCATTGCTGTATCATTACGTAGTCAGCTAAGTTCTTTATAGTGCTGTCAGGTGACCTCTACGTGTAGGATGTTGGGTGAAAAAAGTATTTGTAATGACAAGGTGATTTGAGTAGCAAAATTCAAATAAAAGCCTCCCTCTCTCATTTTGTAAACCCAAAGCATTATTTCCCATTACTACTTTATCAGAGCTTACACTTCCAGCTTTTGCATTCAGCTTTTCAATTACAAGGGTGATATCTATCTTCAACTAGTATTTTAACGTGTCTCTCATCAGGCCATTCACAGAGCTCATCAATCATGCCATCATCAGCTGCTGACATAAGAGCATAAACATGTATGATTGACATATTGACTGTCTTCACTCAAAGACAAACTGTGATGACTCTATCGCTGATTGGATTATATCAAAGGACATAATTTGTCTTCTTGGATTAGACAAATGAGACCCTATATTCTCTCATTTTCTCAGCTCTTGAGTAGTACACTGTATTCATTCATCATCATGAAACAACCCATATCATTTCATTGTGGGCCTGAGATTCCATATATATCTAATATCTTTCCAATTATTTGGTGTTGGGATTCCATCTGAGACCTTTTCCACTTGGCTTATCCAGATCACTATGTTCAGTTCTGGAAGAATACTTTATCCAGTTCTCTGGGATCCAAACACTAAGTTTGACTCTGGATTTCATTGCTCAAGTCCCTTTATTAGGCATAGAGCAAAGCTATGCTGAGTTGATCAGATTCACACGTAGGAGGTGGGTATAAGGCATACCACATAACCAAAGTTACACAGACAACCTCTTCCTTTGTATACATTTACGCATTATTTGCTGTACATTATACCACACATGTTTGGATTGGATTGGTTATTTTGCAGGAACCAGTACCTGTACAGCATGCTCTGTCTCTGTGCTGTTCATATGGAAACTGATCTTTACATTCCAGGTTTATCTTGTCCATAGTCCCTAGCTACTTAGCTAGCACGGACATCCTGACTCCAGCATACTTAGCTAGCACGGACATCCTGACTCCAGCATACTGTTTGTCAAGCTCCTATTTACAACCTAATCATTCATTCACCTTCCTAATTATGCCAACTAAGAAATGAGGCAAGTTACTTATGTCAAGCCAGGCTTACATTTGGTCACAGCGATGAATTTCCCTTCATACATACTCCTCACATTGCATGTTCCTACTCTGATGATTTGTTTGTGAAGGTTCAGGTTATTCTCTTCCTTAGTGAAAAAATAAGACACCGTATTTTCCAAGGATTTGGTACAGCACCATCATAACCACAGCCTGTGCCATGAATGGCTGGAGCCTCCTTCCCAGGATAATTTGTCACACATTCATTCTGTCTTGGGGATCTCACTGCCTAGTGCCATATACAGATCTACACTTTGCCTTTGTTCTGCCATGATAGTTCTCATGGGGAAAAGTACAGGGATTGATTTTCTGTTGCCTTCCCTCTGGTTTGTGGTTTTTGTTGGTTAAATCCATGATTTAACTCTTCCACCTTTCGATGGCATTTCCTCCAGCAGGGGTTCCATTACCCGCCCCAAGTGCCCATCCAACCAAAGCCATTGGCACTTCCTAAGGTTTGCCAAGTTACCTGAATGCCACTCATCATGCAGGTGGTGCTGTCTACTGCCATTACAGCAGCGGGCATTAATGCAGTCTGACCTGCCCCACAAACAACTTAGGTATATAAGGAAATTAACGGGATAAAGTGTAGAAATGGAAAATCTGGGTTGAATAGCGGGAGAAGCTTCTTGACACTGAACTATATGAGGCTGTGGAACTATCTCCAAAGCAAGTCGGGAGAAGCCCCATCACTAGAGACATTTAAAACTAGACTGGATGAAGCCCTAGAAGATCTTTCACACTGAAGAAATCTGTTCTGCATTGGCTGGAAGATGGACTCCATGACTTAACAGGTCTCCTCCAACTTTCAAGGCATGATGCAGCCCTGCCATATGGATAGTTGGCCCTTTTAATGATTGTGTAAATGCAAAGGAAGTGTAATAATAATAAATTGCCATCATTATATGAACTCCTGCCTTCATATGGAAACAGGTTCTTGGAAGTTAGAATTAGAAATCACCCAGTAGATCATCAAGTCCATCTCCTGTCAATGAACGTTGTAGAGCCCCAGTCCTGCTCTCACTGAATAAGTCAATGGAAAAGTGTCCACTGATGTCAATGAGTGCAGGATTGGGCTCATATCTGCAGGCAGCGTACATCAGCTATTAAATTGAGCTACACTTGGTCTTAGGCAAAAGGCCTATAAAAAGTGAATGGCTTCCTGTTTGAAACTCTAATGCCAATCCAATGAGGGAAGAATGTGATGGATAGTACAAAACTTGCCCAGTCTAAAAGGGATCCCTCATGTCATGGCCCCAGCCCCATGGGACCCGAATGAAAGGGAGCAACATGAACCAGGAAATGTGGGAAACTAGGACCCAGAAGTATTCCTAGAGGGAGTGAAGGGAAAGAAGCAGAACAGCTACACTCTATTTTTCAAAAGCAAAGATGAAGAAGACAGTATCCCAGGAAGATTGCTGCTAGGAGAAGACAACTGTCCACACCTGGAGAGTCTGTGACAAATGTATGTACTTTTGTTTTTCTTATTTTGCACTGTGCATCTTCTTTCAATGAACAACCCGAGGGCCAGCACGAAGAAACTTTACTTCGATTTGGATCTTGAAATAAATAACCAAGTATCGTTCCCAGTAAAAAGGTTTTTCTTCTGTACTAAAAAGGTTCTCTTGATGCTCATGGGAAGGACTTAGGAATTGCACTCAGTCCCCCATATTTTCACCCTCTATTATTTCTGCTGTGGCCTTATTTCCCCTCCAAAGTCAATGGTGAGAAAAGGAAGCTATAATTTACGGTATGCTGAAGGCCATCTGTGGGAAGCTAATTGTTTTCCCCCAGTCACTTTCAGATTTTTTTTTCATCATCTCTGTAAGTGTGTTTGAACCGGAGGCCACTGCAATCATGGCAACTACCCACAACAGCACACACTTTTATTTTTCTTGGCAACAATTATTTATCCAGCTTGTCAAGTTGCTGATGACATTGAAAGAGCATCTGTTTCATGCTGTTTGCATCACTTAATGTAGTAGGACACAGTGTTCTGGACCATTTTGTTGGTTTCTCTGACGTCTTTTCTCTACTTCAGTTTACCATTGCTGGCAACTTTTACTTGAGCTGGGCTTGTTAACTGTATCCTTGTTTACTTGATTAGCTTATTTACTGCTGCTAACTAACTATTTAGCTTTCCCCATGAAATGTATCCATCTGGGGCTTTCCCCCATGTATTGCATTGCTCACTGACCTGTTTTGTATCTGCCTGATCCGCACACTCCCTGGGGTGATTCTCCTGCTCTCAGTTAATACAATGAAGTAACATAGAGGATCCTAGAGAGAATAATATTGAGCCACTGCACTATGAGTAAAATAGCGATTTAGTTCCCAAAATGTTTACATAAGCAATGGTATTGCAAATCACAGCATTCACTTTGGTATCTGACTTTAGTTTATTCTGAATAATCAATCGGGGGTTTGTTTCTCTCTGTTCTAGATTCTAATTGCAAACAGCTATAATCACATTTCTACATGCAGATTACACACTCGTCCCAGGAAATAAGGGTACATATAAAGCTAAATTATGGCTACTCAAGCATGGGTCCCCTTGGTGTGATGGGATGGAGAAGGCATAGGGAACCCCTTCACTTCCTATTGCAGGGTGAAATCATGATTTGTCTAGTAGGGTTGCCACATGTATGGTTTTTGTAGCACCTTGCAGGTTGCTGGTAAAAATGTGCTGTGGTTTTTGTTTGTTTGTTTGTGTTCCCTCACAGCACCAACATTCCCTCTGTAAGCTGTGTGCACGTGTGGCCGCGGCTGTGCAGCGATATTGTAACTCCTGACACATGCACATCGCAGGGATAGGAAAGGAGCCTGGATGGTCCTTCTCTGCATGCTAGGCCCTCAACCTGCTCTTGGCACCAGGGACCAGGAAGTGGGATGTACCCAAGGTTAGCCATCAGGGAGGAGTCAGGAGTGGGAACTGGGGTGGGGGAGGCAGGGCTCTTGGGTGGGCATGGTAGGCAGCTTACAAAAGGGCTGAGACTCCTGGGAGGGGGTGGATGTAGGGGTCAATGGGAAAGTAAGAGACAAAGAGGCCTTGAATCTCCCCCGTCCCATCACCTGCACTGCTGCCTGCGGGAAGGGATGGGATGAGAGGGGTAAGGCCGCTGGTGTGTGTGTGTGGGGGGGCACCTGAGAGGGGAAGAGGAAGGTCAAGCTGGTGACCTGTTTGGCTTCCTGTTTGAAACACTAATGCCAATCCAATGAGGGAAGAATGTGATGGATAGTACAAATCTTTCCCAGTCTAAAAGGGATCCCTGATATCTTGGCCCCAGCTCCATGGGACCCAAATGAAATGGGGCAATATGAACTAGGAAAAGTGGGAAACTAGGACCCAGAAGTATTCCTAGAGGGAGTGAAGGGAAGGAAGCAGAACAGCTACACTCTATTTTTCAAAAGCAGAGATGAAGAAGACAGTATCCTAGGAAGATTGCTGCTAGGAGAAGACAACTCTCCACTCCTGGAGGGGAGGCAGTGGCCAGGTTTGCTGTATTTCTTAAGTGGCAGGCCTAGCTGCAGGCCTGGGCAGTGCAAAGGATTTGAGGTGGCTAGCATGGCTGACAGTTCTAGCTGTAAAAAGAACAGGAGTACTTGTGGCACCTTAGAGACTAACAAATGTATTAGAGCATAAGCTTTCGTGGACTACAGCCCACATTCATAAAGGCTGAAGCTGAATGCCATTTAAGCTGAACAAGTGAAACTTTGTTTAACCCTGTGAACTGCTCTGCCCATGTGGCTGAATTGCTTTCAGCCTGACTCTCACTTTCAGCCTCTCAATAACAGTCCCTCCAGGGCATATTGGCGCTCTGAATCCAGTTCTACTGACGATGATACCCTAGAGGCCTCAAGGAAGGGCAGTGGAGGGATAGCTGATCTGTGGCAGTCATCTCAATGGCAGCTCTTTGGAAAATCCTGTCACTGATTTAAATGCCAGAATATTGGTTTAAGAGCCTAACGCAATGTCTCTGACATGTTATTGGTTGACATACCAACTTCTCAAAAAAATCTCATGAAGTGAATGGATTCAATATCAAACTTGCATCCCTCCAGTGGTACTTGTGCCATGTTTGCACTAACTGCTAACTTTTGGCTCCTGTATGTGAAAATCTTACTTATAATTAATCTTGTAGAAAACACCTGATGACTTTTATTTGAGGAATAGGAGTGTGATCACGTAATTAAAGCGTGTGGGCAATTTTCTGTTATGTTACCAGACTCACAGTGTTGTAACAGCAGCTTTGGGCCCTGTATCCTAACAGCCATGGGGGTCAGGGTCCAGGTGCATATACACTCCATTGGCATTTCCTGGAGTTGGAGTGCTTAATCATATGACCTATTGGGAACCACAAATTTTGTGGTTCCCAATAGACCTTAATGTTACTGTTTAAAATTGAATGTCTATTTATTCTGCAACGCCGACAGACCTGGTCACTCTGGGGTGGGTGTCCTGCTCACAGTTTTATGTTTATGAATCCTGCTTGTGGCATTTTCCCTAATTAATGTCAGGTGACTTCCCTCCTTTCATTAAAAGTTTCTTTTCTACACTCAGACTCTGTGCTTGCGAGTGGGGAAATATTACCTCCAGAAACACCCAGGGGTGGTGTATAATTTTCCCAGGTTACTGGATGGGGAGACGAGCTGGTTCTATGTTGTACTGTTGAAAAGGAACACCTAGCTATTGAACCCAACACCGTTGCTGCCGGTTCCACCTGGCAAAAGGGTTACAATTCATTTTAAATTCTGCTTGTTAGGCTCATAAGATGCATCCTGTTGCTGGGACAGTCCTGGGGGACAGCAATCTTCTTCTAGCATACTTGCTACTTGTTGGTTGTGCATATATATATAATGACATTGGGGGTCAAATTGTGACTATGCTTGCACACACTTACCTATACATACATGCAGGCATGTGCACACGCTCTTCACTATGCTTTGAATGAGAGCGTTGTGCACTCCATTAACTGAACCCAGGCTGGGTGATCTGTGCTCGCCTGTGTGGAAGAGTGTCATGATCTCACCTTTACTCCATTCCATCCCCCTTAAAGGGCTAACATCACCATCAGCACTTGCCTGGAACAGAGCCAGCAATCCACACTCCTCCAATTCTGGCTGTCTTCTTTCACAGGGACACAAAGAACCTTCCATCTACTCCTAGCTCTTGGTGGTCACTGGTACCTCAGGCTGAATATGAAATACTTGTTCTGATTGCTTTTTGGTCCAGAACAAGACCCCTTGAACTAAATTTGAGCTGTTCCTAGTTCTGCCATAAATGTGCTTAGATTGAGAGCTTCAGATAATGACTTAGTCCGCACAATCTTGACTCAGTGATTACAGTGCAATATTTGATTTAACACAACAGGAAGACCTTTATGGCCACAGATCTAGGGAGCTTTTACTTGCCTGACAAGACTGTGGAAGCAATTAGTGAACACAGAAATTCTCAAACTGGGGTCCACGGACCCCAGGATGTCCTTAGTGACTGTATAGCACCCCGAACATTCCTCCATGCCTCACTAAGGGCTCGGGGAGGGTACACCAGAGATTTTCAAACTAGGGTTGGAGGAACACAACCAAAAATTGCAGCATCACTGCAGAAAAGAGCTCTCCTTCTGCCCAGTGACACCATGAGTAGGTAGCAGCTAGCCAAGGAGACACATCACTGCTCTGCCCTGCTACATCAGCACTTCAGGGAGCAGCGTCAAATGAAAGGCAGAAATCTGGGGTGGACACCTGACCCCATGTGCCCCTCCCCCACGCATTGCCTCTGACGACACCCAGGATAGATAGACTCTGTAGTAAGAAGCAGACACAGGGACACACCATCTCATTGATATCTGTAAATACCTATACTCTTTTGCTTAAAGCATTACTAACAGTATGTGTTGATATGAAGTACACATACTTTTGTCAATCAGTTTCTCAGTTGGGGGGTCTGTGATTAACATTGCATTTGCAAATGGGTCCATCAACAAAAAAAATGTGAGAACCTCTAAGTTAACAGATAATCAAAAGCTCCCCTATGAACATTAGATGTGATATTCCAGTGATTCATTGAGAACATTTTTCATGACTTTCAGTACAAATACACATATAGGACCCCCCTGCCTCCTCACACACACACCCAAACCACCAATGGATCAAAAGTTTAGTCAAGAGGAGTCACAATTTTAAACCTTTGATTTGCTTGACATTTCCCTTTCAGTATGAAATATCAGGTCTCTGAGGTCAAGCAATGACTTGGCATTGCAAACCCATTTTCTGGAAGAAGATTTTAAATTCATAGGATTGACATAAAGGTGAATCATTCTAGTAAAAAGGCAATGTGGATGTACTCTATATGAAACCTGAGCAGAAACGCACTGAACTCTGTCACATAATGTTACAAAGGTCCTTTACTCCAGTGAAAAGATCTAATTAGCATTGTGAAAGCTACTGTATTTTATTGTTGGTTGGACAGTTTTCTGGGAAAGGAATTCAACAGCAGAAGAGACAAGAGAGATGAAATGGAAAAGATCTAAACATAACAACTTGAGAGAGACCTTCTGCCTGGTGTGGGAAAGTAGGTGGGAAAGGTACATTACCTCTGACGGCAGGATGGATGTTCAGGCTGTGGGATGCCTGAGGGAGAGCTTGGGGCATGATCCTGTTCCCAAGTGAAGTTTAGTGGAGTTCTACTGCCCATGTCAATGGGTGCAGGATTGAGTCTTGGGGTCAGTTGTGGTGGGGCAATGGTGGGGAGAGCTTGGTATGAAAGGCAAAGTCAAGTAAAAAGGAGCAGACACCGGAATGGCTTTTATCAGTATCTTGATTCGTAGACCTCAGAGATGATATTTCTTATCATTTCAAAGGAAAATGTCTGCAGCACTTTGGAAAGCAAATCAAGGGCTTAGAATAATGCTTCTCTTTCCCAGAAGTTTGATTTGTTGATGGTTTTGTGTTGATGTTATTCAGTCTGTATTAAACTATTTAAGAGTAATTAAAATGTAATCCAGTAGCACCCAAAGGTTCTAAACAAATCTATGCAATATAGAAACCTACGTAAGGGCTTACTCCCTTCCCAAAGAATGTACAATCTTAGATACATAATATACAGAGGGTGTGCAGAGAGACCTACTATAGTACTATATGCATTTTCATACCCTTTTAATAACTATAAATGGATAAAACACCACCTAATTCACTCCTGCCCTCAAACTATCATTAATTGGCTGTGCTGGGAAGGGGGAGAAAGTGATTCTTAATACCATTTGGGCCAACAGAGATCAAAGTGCAGAAGGTCCCTTTCACGCCTGGATCTGGGGAAATGATCAAGCCCATGATAAAGCAGAGGTATCCTTCCAGAAAGCACCCTTGTCTGTGTAAGCCCACTGCTCAAGAATTTTCAGTGCTAGGAAAAAAAGAAAGAAAAGTTTCTAATGCATGTGTTGTACAAAATGTGTATGTTTAACTTTCTAAATATGAAATACACTCTCAACACACATGTCGCTGTCCCTCCTCAAGAATGACTGGCAGAGTTTGAAATGGATATTGATGTAAATCTGTAGTTACCCTCAAGTGGATCAGATTCTGCTATCTGCTAGTCAGGATTCACACTGCTGTAACGGGAAGTAAATTTTGGTCCACAACCTTCAGTAACTCTCTGTGAGCCCAAGCATTCCAAATGGAGCACAAAGGGAGAGTGCTTTTGTTTGACACTCATATTCACTTCATTGTGGCTGAGCAACTGATTCAATTCTTTGCCTCTCATCCTGCCTCCTCCCTCTTCCTGGCCCCCCCAGTAATCACCTTTGGGCTAATCCCAACTGTTCAAAAAGCGTGTTTGGTACATTGAGAGAAGGGGTTAGGATACAAACAGTATCTCAGCCTTAAATCCAGCATTTTCTAAGATGAACTCTAACATTGTTTATGGGCTGACACTGTTTGCCTGAGACACCTTGTGATAAATGAGAGGCGGGGGAAGGGGGAATGTAGTTTCCTGTTATGGACACCCAGCCAGCCAGTTAGCTATAAAATCCCTCTTGGTGCTGTTCTCTACTTGCTTTACCTGTAAAGGGTTAACAAGCCCACAGGTAAAAGGAAAGGAGTGGGCACCTGACCAAAAGAGCCAATGGGAGGGCTAGAACTTTTTGAAATGGGGAAAAAACTTTCCTTTGTCTGTGTGTTGTGCTTCTCCAGGGAAGAGGGGAACAGGGCAGCAGTTATGCAGTAAGAAGCTGAAGGCCAGATATGAAAATCATCAGATCGTATCTAGAACTAGTTATTTAACAACCCAGATACATAAGTAGATCAGGAATGTTTAGAAAGACACGATTACGTTTATTTCTGTTTATTTCTTATTGGCTTGTGGACTCCTCTGTGCTAAACCAAAATGCTTTTTGTTTTGCTTGTAACCTTTAAGCTGGACCTCAAGAAGGTTATTCTTGATGTTTAATTTTTGTAAGTGGGTTTTTTAAATCCAGCAAAAGCCTAAGTTGCGGATGTATTTTCTTTCTTTTTGTTTTTAATAAAATTTACCCTTTTTTAAGAACAGGACTGGATTTTTAGATGTCCTAAGAGGTTTGTGCATATGTTGTTTAATTAGCTGAGGGCAACAGCTAATTTCCTTTGTTTTCTTTCTCCACTCTTCCCTGGAGAGGGGCGGTGAAAGGGTTGAGGGCACCCCACAGAAAGGAATTCCCAAGTGCGCCTTCCTGGGTTCCAAGGGGTTTGCATTTGCGTGGTGGCAGCATCTACCCATCCAAGGTCAGAGAGAAGCTGTAACCCTGGGAGTTTAATACAAGCCTGGAGTGGCCAGTTTTAGTTTTTAGAATCCTTGTGGGCCCCCACCTTCTGCACTCGAAGTGCCAGAGTGGGAAATCAGCCTTGACACACCTTATCAAAGAAAGGGTTAAGTCGGTTCTGCTAACGTGCCAAGATAGGTGACTCACTGCCCTCTTGGATATAAGGGAGGTGGAAGTGGTTCACTACAGAGAAAAGAGCTAGGGTGTGGACTGAACAGTCCTGAGTGAGGAACCCTCAGAGCAGCCAAGCCCGGGGAGCTTTGAGCTGAACTTTATCTTATTGTTCATTACTGTGTTAATAAAACCAAGCCCCAGAAAGAAATTTGGTTTTAAATGGCTCATGCACTATCCAGCTGAAGTCAAAGTTAATGAACATAGAAAGCTCTTCTATAGTTGATTCTTAACTGCTGCTTCACGAAAACTGGAATTCTGGCTTCAGAATTTTTGGACTTGGTAGTGGAGTAAGTGAATCATGGAGTCTGGAAGTTCCTTCAAGGAACTGTTTTTGTTGGTCCAGGCAGCACTTTAGGCTGGGACCAGTCCCCATTAATACACTCATGATAGCAGACCATAACAGTAGCATGAAGGGTGCCTTTGCCATCTGCTGTGTCTTCAAGGAAGTCTGTTACTGGCAGCACAAAATATAAACCTACCCTTGATGAGGTCTGGGGGAATGTGCAACCCTTCATTCATAGAGCCCTGCACGGATACAAATTTATACCCGTGGATGTGGATATCTACGGATATAAATCGGTATCCACGGAACCGCAGGGCTCTCCGGGGAACCGCAGCAGCGAAAGGAGCAGAACATTGGGCCGCCACTCCCAGGAGCCAGCGCCCCATGCTGGCAGCTCCTCTGATGTGGCTGTACCACCCCCAATCCCGCCCACTGGGGTGGGCACCAAGCTCACTAGCAGCTGTCCTGGGTCACGCTAGTGTGTGCAAGCAGCACGCACGCCCCCAGACAGGAGAAGCAGACAGCTGTGTGGAAGGGATGGGGGCAAGGCTGCGGGCAGGGCTGCATGGCTCCTGGGAGCAGCGGCCCCACATTCTGCTCCTTTCACCACTGTGGTTCCCGGGAGATCCCTGCAGTTGTATCCTCTATAATTCAGTTCCAGGAGGCAAAGAATCTCATCTGCAATTGCAGTCTCCAGGCAGAGTGCTTTGTTGTACACAGTGAGAAGCCAAAACTGAGCATAAGCTGCACGAGGAATTTGCTACGGGTTTTGGAACAAATTGTTAAACCAACTTTCACTTTTAGTGGTAGATTGCACATATGCTGCACAGTTGTCATGTATGTGTTAGAAACCTGCCTTTTACTCAAGCACTCACACATGAGGCTTTGCAATAAAATGTCAGCCTTGTGCTTCAGTTGCTTACTGTCGTACTTGCTGGTGTCGATGCATACCTAAAGAAGAAGTATAGGTCACATGGTATTATTTTTTCAGGTTTGGCATCGCCTATAGATCCTGAAACTCCCATGTATTACAAAACAAAATGCTTTTCCATAAAAATGTAGCAGCTGTAAACAGTCTTCATATTACTGTTGACATCAGCACTTTCTTCCACTTTTGATAGCACCACATCTTTTGCAGTCAGCTTTTAAGTATATGTGCTGTGATTCATTTCTGTGGATAGATTTACTAAAAACTACATCCATATCCCAGTTCATCTTCAATAAATGCTTTAAGAGCCTTTCTGCTAAGCATTTGTTCCTCTTCAACCCTGTTCAAAGCACATATTTCTTGGTATTTAGCCTCTGCATTGGCCATTGACATCACTTTCCCATCCATTAGAGCTTCTCAGAGGCAATTTAGGAACTCCAGCTGAGTCACACCATTTGCAGTAGTAAAATCAGTATTTGTTTCTGTTGCTTTTACCTTTTGACACAACACATTACATACAATCTTAGTGTAGCACTTGATGTGAAGCTCAGTGTTATCGGTGTGGGCATCTTTTGCATCAATGTACCCCTTAACTTTACTTGCTGAGTAATGTTCTTGGTAGAGTGACCGCTTCATACAGTTTCTCACCGATCTCATGTGCCAAAATGGTGCTTAATGAATGACTTCAGGTTTCCAGCTTACCACAGAAGAAGCAGGTGTTCTTGAAATGCACACCATGGGACCTAGTATGAGGAAAGTCTTGCCCACAGCTCGCACTTGTCCTGGCATCTTCAACTTTTTCCTGATGCTTCATGTACTTTCTCTCCAACTTTGCCAAATCCAGTTTATGGGTGCATTTCTTATAACTTGTAAGGTGCCACCCAGCATTGTGTTTAATCTGGTCCTCCACAGTGGTATTCTCCAACAATTCAGCTACTAGTCGATACTCTTTGTTCCCCCAATGATGCCTAAAAGTGATCAAGACCAAAGTGAAAACAAGGATTTTGTAACAAATGACATTCGGATTGTAATTTATTGTTACGTAATATATGTTATATAACTAAGCGCATACTGTTTGCAGGTGGATTCTAGTAATTTCTGGCTTGATACTGGCATCTTAACCAATGCCTCATTACACCTGTATTGGCATAATAAACTAAGCTGATAATCAATACCACTGAACTGCTTCTTTTTTGCTGATGAAGGCAAATCAACTTGAAGCTCCCCTTCCATTTATAGTAATCTCTACCATTAAAAAAATAAGGTATCACGTTCTGAGCATTAAATGATAATGGAATACTGTCAGTTGAGGGCTGCAATTTAACTTTATGAGGGCTTCAAGTTTGACAGGCCCGTCTTAAATTATAATTACAAATAATTGATTTTTAAACATTTTCTCGAATATAAATTTACACAATTGTTCTAGGTTTGTCATGCTTGGCACTATTGTGGTCATGGAACATAGGCCTTTTGAATGATACTCAACTTGACCCATTTCCAGTGACATTGTATTATCAATATTTCCATCACCCAGAGGACCTAGAGCTGGGAGCCCACCTATCACACCACAGAGGTTGACACCATTGAAATTATAATTTGATAGATTTTTACAAATCAAATGATACCTCCATTATCGTTCTATTATTTTACTTGCCCTCAGAATTACATATGCTCCCAGACTAATTTGAAGATTGCTGGACTCAGTCTGTAGTGTCTGATGCAAGGGCGGGATGCATAGACAGCTGACACATGAGGATTGTGATATGTCCTTTCTGCACACAGCCCATGGGTCAATCAGGCCCTCTGTTTTCTATTACTGTGGTATAAATCCTAAGTAACTCCACTGAAGTCAGAGTTATTCAAGATTCGTGTCAAAACCCTTCTGTTTGGTGAGACTGTTTATACATGAATTCTCAAAATTATCATGAGAGCTTCATGAGATCACTGTAAGTTTGGGGCATTTCTCTTTGACCCTCATTGGGTGGAATTCAGCCTCCACTCAAAGCTGTTCTTAAAAATCCTTTATTCTTCTTTCAGCTTCCAAGGCTGATATTGGCGAGAATGTGCTACTCTTCCCCTCTCATGTATATCACTGCTCCAAAGAAAAATAATTTAGTGTTTCTAGCCGGAGAAAACTTTGCAGTTCTTTTAATGACTGATTCAGACACATGTATTTTCCCCAGAGATGTGGAAATGGCCTGGTTCAATAAAATGTAGGAATAAGAAACTAGATGAAGGCAGGGAGAGGGGGCCCAGCTTTCAGACTCTTTATAACGAGATTTAAATATATAAATACTGTATGAGACACAAAATCATGTGGCTACTCCCCTATAAATGTCCGCAGTGCTACAGCGTGATTTAACTTCAGTACTAAATGGTTTTAAAATATGGGTGCACACTAACTACAAATGACTAGTTCGCTCTGAAGAGGAATGAACACCTAAAAGACCAACCCCTTTCAATTAATAGGAAAAGTGTTATACATTTCTTAGAGAGCTCAAATAATAACTGCCTGCATAAAATATTCACTTATACAACTGTATAAATATGATAGTGGAATTATGCAGTCAGTCGCTTTGAGAGTTAAACCGATTGCTAGAGTTGTTCCATCAGGCTCTGAAATAAGTGTTTGGAAGGCTTGATATGAAGAAGTAAATCAGGCTTTCCCTTAAAGATTTTCTCTTCTAAAGTGCTGGTGGCTAAACTGACAGAAACATATCCTAAAAATCCTATCAAAGGTCTTCTCTTAGGTATTGTTAAAAGTGTATTGAATGATCACTATTGTATTTGTCAGTATTGGAGTCTGTAGGGTGAACTAAAAAAAACCCATAGCTAACTTAGGGCTTGTCTTCACTACCCACCTGGATCGGCGGATAGAAATCGATTTCTCGGGGATCGAATTATCGCGTCTCGTCGGGACGCGACAATCGATCCCCGAATCGATGCGCGTACTCCACCAGCCCAGGTAGGAGTAAGCGCCGTCGATGGGGGAGCCGCGGCGGTCGATTTGCCGCCGTCCTCACAGCAGGGTAAGTCGGATTGGATACGTTGAATTCAGCTACGCTATTTGCGGAGCTGAATTTGCGTATCTTAAATCTATCCCCCACCCCCAGTGTAGACCTAGCCCTAGACTATTCTACACTATTACTTATGTTGGTATAATTTATGTCACTCGGGGTGTGACTAAGCCACCCCCCTGAGTGACATATGTTACACTGACCTATGTGCCGGTGTGGACAGCGCTATGTCAGAGAGCGAGCTTCTGCTGATGACATAGCTACTGCTGTTCATTGGGGGAGGATTAATTAAGTCACTAGGGCCTGGTCTACATGGGGGGGGGAATCGACCTAAGATACGCAACTTCAGCTATGAGAATAGCGTAGCTGAAGTCGACGTATCTTAGTTCGACTTACCTCGCGTCCTCACGGCATGGGGTCGATTGCCGCGGCTCCCCCGTCGACTTTGCTTCGCCTCTCGCTAAGCTGGAGTCCAGCAGTTGATGGGAGAGTGATCGGGGATCACACGCAATAAATCGATCCCCGATAGATCGATCGTTACCCGCCGATCCGGCGGGTAGTGTAGACGTACTCTAGGAGAGCTCTCTCCCATTGGCTCGGAGTGGCTACACTAGAGAGCTTACAGCAGCACAGTTGCATTGGTGCAGCTGCACCTCTGTAAGCCCTCTAGTGTAGCCATAGCTCTTAGATAAGAATAAGAGAGTTCAACTGATCTTAATCTGAAACTACATAAGCAAGCTACAGAGAACTCCTGTCTGGTTCTACAGTAATCACTCACCCAAGCTTTTTTAGCAGGATATCAGGATACAAGCATGACATCATTACACAACTCTCAGTAGATCATACTTGAGAACATGTCACTAGTGTCACAGTATGTAGAAATACCAGTCTTGTACATTACAACCTAACACTATTTATGAATACCATCTTGTTTTCCATTGGGTTGTTCAGCATTTCAGTTATTGGAGGTGATCTGCTATGGAAAATGACTTTGCAAATATGTTTTCAGGGTTGTTGTAGCTTTCAGAAAAAAGGTGGGTGAGGTCATATCTTTTATTGGACAACCTTCTGTTGGTGAAAGAGACAAGCTTTCGAGCTACACAGAGCTCTTCTTCAGGTCTGAAGAAGAAGAAGAGTTCTGTGTAGTTTGAAAGCTTGTCTCCTTCACCAACAGAAGTTGCTCCATGTGATGGGGCACCTGCCCCACACTAGGTTCTAAGGGATTAATAGAGCCCTAGGGCAGCTGCATGGGAGGCAGCCAATCAGAGAAGGGCTGTGAGGAGCAGTCAATCAGGGCCAGGCAGGCCCATACAAGAAGGGCTGCAGAACAGAGCAGCTTCAGTCACTCCCTGGAGCTTGAGGAGGGAGAAGGACTGGCTTCCTTGCAGGCTAAAAGCAGATAGCAGCCTGGATAGAGCACTGCTGCAGGCAGAGATCTGGGGATCTGGGAGAGGCTGAGGCCATGAGGGAAGGGCAAAGAGGGTGCCAGGGAAACCTACAGAAGAGTCGGAGGGGGAGCCGCAAGCAACAGCCTTCTACAGGGTTCTTGGGCTGGGACCCACAGTAGTGGGTGGTCCCTGATCTCCCCCCCCCACACACACACACACACACACTCACCACTGGGGAAGTGGCTAAACAGTAGACTGCGGTCACCTCTGAGAGAAATGGCTGGACAGGAATTGCAGAGATGATCCCCTGAAGGGGGGAGCACCAAGTGTGGCATGGCCAGAGGGCTGTGTCACTGAAGAGTACATCACGGTCCGTGGAGGGACGTGGGTCCAGGAGCAGAAGAGGTGAAGGGTGGTGCACCACCAGACCAAGGTGCACTGGCTACCAGAGCTAATTCCCGTATTGGCCATGAGGAGGCACTGGTGTGTTGAGACAACCCCATCACAGTCCAGTAAAAGATATTACCTCACTAACCTTGTCTCCCAACTTAGTAACCATGTCATTGTAGGGTCAGGTTTATTGTGTCTTAATGAACACAGATCAGATTTGCCAGGTTACAAATTAAGGTCCTTTTTCTAGTTGTCAGCCCCATAAACTCACTTTAGTCTCTGAAAATTAAGCTGCATTCTTAAATACTCACCCATCATCAACTTGGCCCACATGAGGTGCACAGCTTAACTGTACTTTAGCTACATCTACAATACAAGTTTGTTGAATCAGGGTTGTTGGTGAAGTTGCACAGTCCAGACAGCACACAGATTGACTTTAGGATTCTAGGGAGAATTTGCAGAGGTGAAAAGCATTTTATAACTTATCAAGGAAGAAAATTTAATGTCACTTAATACTTTTCAGAGCAGTTGTGGAACCCTGTGATTCCATTTTTAGAGAACTGCACCAAGAATAATGTTTTTTAATTACATCATTTAGATTTCTGAGTTTATCAAAATGACTTGCCATAACGGATTGTTGTATTTCTTTTAAAGTAACTGAATCAAATTAACCAAAGAATAAAATCTTCATACAGGGCACTCAGTCACTTACAGCATGGCCTATTTGTTTGCAAGCATCCAGTAAGCCAGTTATGAATAGCATGGTTACCCAGAAGAAATTAAACACAAAGATGTCAGCATGGCCCAAGCAAAGCTACAGGTCAACACAATGACCTAGGCAAAAACTAGCAATATACTTGACAATGCTAGGATTCACTTGAATAAACAGCTTTATATAAAGCTATCTGAGCAATACAAATAAATCTATCTTGTAGTCATTCTTAGTGGAGGCACGTCAGTAACTGACTAGCAGGGAATAAACAACCTTATAGTAGTAACAATCACTTTGTTATTAGATGTTACGAAGCATCAAGTTGGATTTATATGTGTTGACTACACCATGAGACAGCTTCAGATTAAATTGCTGGCTTGTTCTAGGACAAAACAGACGTTAAAGAGGAGAATGTTGTCTTTCAATAGCCTTATGATGATTTAGAGTAAGTTTAATCATCTCTCTCTCCCTCTCCAAAAAGATTAGAGATGTGATTGAAAGCACACCATGTATGCTGCTTTTATTCTCAGAGAGATCACTCATTATAAATGTATAAATTTGCATGCAACCTACTTCACATTCAGAATGTGAGCACAAAGTTAGGAAGGTGGAACCTGTAACAGAGCATTTAAAATGAGAAACATGGTATGGTTCATAACACAGTAAACAGAATCCACAGAGCCTCAGGGCTGTTAGCAAAATGGACTATTCTCTAACTGCAAACTAAGCCGAGTCCTTGGGTAAATTAAAAATCTACCAGCATAAATAAATAAAAGCACGTTTTTTTAGTGGAGGGAAGGAGTGAGCATCTCTGCCAGTCTTTAGTTTGCTGTGTGATGTTTCCTTCAAATAATAGCTTAGCAACTCATTTTTCTAGTGTATGCATCCCCTGTGCAAATGAGACAAAATTCCCCAATTTTAATGCTTCTTAGTTTCACACTTATTTCATTTCCTGCAATCACCAGCAATCTCTTTGGTTTGTAAACAGGACAACTGCACAACTATACTCAAGCCCCATAATTATGACACTATTGATAATAATCCAGTAGATAAATTGTCTTTTGTGATTTTATTTTTTAAAGAACTAATACTATTTATTAGGGGGCAAGTGAGTGTGTTTGATTACAATAACGTGCGAGCTCAGTCTCACTCTCTCTCTCTGACCGACATTCACCCCTAAAACTGAGCCTTTCTGAAGACTTGAGAGTGTTTAGTTAAGGAACTCCCTATGTGTTCCCCATTCTCCTCTAGTGCTCAGCTTCCTTTTCTGAGAGGCTGGAGCTGTTATGCAGTCAAGGGGTGTGCAAACTTATTTCCCTCCTCTGAGAACTTCAGGAACAATCTGCTAGCTTTGCTTTTGACCAAGCTACACTGGTGGTGTCTTCTTGATCAAACCAGAGCTCTGTGCTAGGATGTAAGGTCCAGAGCACCTTTTTCATTTTAATAAAAGAATCAGCACAGGAAGATACTCTGAGATCGATCCACTGGTGGTCGATTTAGCGGATCTAGTGAAGACCCACCAAATTGACTGCAGATCGCTCTCCAGTCGATCCCTGTACTCTACCCCTGACGAGAAGAGTAATGTAAGTTGACGGGAGATTTTCTCCCGTCGACCCCCTGCAGTGTAGACCCCGCGGTAACTCGACCTAAGGTATGTCGACTCCAACTACATTATTCATGTAGCTGGAGTTGCATACCGTAGGTCAACTTACCGTGGTAGTATAGACATGGCCTGAGTCAGCAAGCCATGTAAGGGCATGTGACTTACTCATGTGTCCCTGGCTCCATCTTGTGCCAGTAATTTCCCACAAACTGCGCTGTGAGCTTTGTTTTGGGACAGTAAAATTCCAAGCACCTGGCAGAGAGCATAAAGGCCCCTTGAATCATCTCCATGTTGCCTCTTTCCTGATCTGATTCTCTCGACTTACAACTAAAAGGAACATTCTAAACCAGCAGTGGGCAACCTGCGGCCCACAGGCCGCATGCAGCCTGTCAGGGTAATCCGCTGGCAGGCCGCGAGACAGTTTGTTTACATTGACCATCCACAGGCATGGCCGCCTGCAGCTCCAGTGACCATGGTTCGCCGTTCCCAGCCAATGGGAGCTGCGGGAAGTGGTGGCCAGTATGTCCCTGTGGCCCATGCACCAGGAATGGTGAACCGCAGCCATTGGGAGCTGTGGGCGGCTGTGCCTGTAGATGGTCTATGTAAACAAACTGTCTCACAGCCCGCCAGTGGATTACCCTGTGGTCCACGTGTGGCCCACAGGCTGCAGGTTGCCCACCACTGTTCTAAACCATGGGCGAGGTCCTTCCAATCTTTTGGAAGTTGCCAGAGAGACTTTACAAGCGAGCAGTCTATAACATCACTGTTACACACCTGATATAAGAACTTTGCAATGATTGTATGTATATGATCTATTAACCATTTTTAACTCTCTTCTTTTCTCTTCTAAATAAATCTTTAGATTTTAGTTACTAAAGGATTGGCAGCAGTGTGATTATTGGGTAAGATCTGAGTTATATATTGACCTGGCTATGTGGCTGATCTCTTGAGATCAGAAGAACCCTTTGTTTGATTAAATTGGTTTTCAATAACCACTCATCATTAAATCTAGTGTCTGGGTAGTGAAATATGGGCTGGAATGCCCAAGGAGACTGCATTTTTGACTTCTTGTTAACCAGTGTGGTGAGACAGAAGTTTACTACAAAATAGGGAATAACTGGATAGGCAAGGATTCTGCTGAAAAGGATCTAGGGGTTATAGTGAATCACAAATTGAATATGAATCAACAATGTGATGCAGTTGGGAAAAGGCTAATATAATCATTCTAGGGTATATGAACAGGAGTGTTATATGTAAGACATCAGAGGTAATTGTCTCACTCTGTTCAGCACTGCTGAGGCCTGAGGTAGAATACCGTGTCCAATTTTGGGTGCCTCGCTTTAAGAAAGATGTGGACAAATTGGAGAGAGTCCAGAGGAGAGCAACAAAAATGGGGAGGAGGGAGTTTAGAAAACCTGACCTATGAGGAAAGGTTACAAAACCTGGGCATGTTTACTTTTGAGGAAAGAAGACATAAAAGTCTTCAACTATGTTAAGGGCTGTTATAAAGAGGATGGTGATCAGTTGTTCTCCGTGTCCACTGAAGGTAGGGCAAGAAGTAATTAGCTTAATGCGTAGCAAGGGAGATTTAGATTAGATATTAGGGGAAAACCTTTTAACTAAACGAGTAGCTAAGCACTGGAACAGGCTTCCAAGGAAGGTTGTGGAATCCCCATCATTGGAGGTTTTAAAGAACAAGTTGGACAAACACCTGTCAGGGTTGGTCTAGTTACACTTGGTCCTGCCTGAGTGCTGGGGGCTTGTGAGGAGGTGTGCTAATGCAACAGTTCCACCTCTGGTCACACAGAGCATTGCATAGAGTCCACTCAGTCTGGCAGGGCAGTCAATCAGCTCCTCTTGCCTGAGTCTCTATGGTAGTCCCATTTCGGGGGTATAAAGTCACAGTCCTGTTGGGGTGTACAGGTTTCCCCTTATCTTTGGCTGGGTTAGCTGGTCCAGATCCCAGGGGCTCTAGAAACCGCTTTGGTTCTTAAGTCTCTGAGGGCCTGGTAGGGGAGCCCAGGCCTATCCACTCCACTGGGTTCCAGCTCAGGGCCCTTAAATGAGGCAGGTGAAATCAAACCTCAAAAACTCCTCCTGGTGGGCCCTGAGATCCTTCTTTCCTCTCTTAGTTCTGGAGGCTTCACCAACCTGTGGCTCTGTTAATCACTTCTCTGGGGTGTGGTCCCTGGGTGTTTTCTCACTAGCTAGCAGGCAGGACTTTCCTTCCCCAGCCTGCTTGCTCCTTTGGCAGACACCTTGCCCCTCTGCATCTCAACTGTTCTATTCTCCCCGCTGCTGTGAGGCTGAGAGTCAGCACTGGATGGTGGTTGCTGCATTAACATCTACATTACCAACATCTACATTAATAACATGGGGTCATGCTGGTCATGGTCATGGTCATCATAGTGATATACCCTATGACAGGGCTGAACTAGAGGAGCCCTCAAGGTTCCTTCCAGCCCTAAATTTTCATGAGTCTATGCATGTTCATATGTTTAGCCCCAAGACTTCTCTGTTAACTCAGGATGGGATTTTCCAAAGCCCTTGAATGCCTTCAGAGCACAAGTCCCATTGACTTGTTCTTTTAGATCTCTGTAGCGGGGTGGTCACCTGCTCCTGCCTTAAGACTTAAAACAGCCTGGGGAGAGGGCTGTGGCAGGGAAGGAAAAGTGGGGCTGATTGGGGGAAGCAGCCTCAGCTGGGGGGCCATGCCCCAATCAGGCCGTGGCTGGCTTAATGAGGGCCCAGGTGGCCATTATAAGAGGGCTGGGGCAAGAAGCCAGAGCAGGACTCTCCCTCTAGCTCTTGAGGAAGAATGGTCTGGCTGCCTGGGAGCTAAGCAGGGTATCTAGACTGGAGCAGGGCTGGGGGAAGGCCAGAGGCGCTGGGGAGCACTGGCCTGGAAACCCCCCAGGCTGCTGCCCTTGTTAAAGGCCAAGAACAAGTATTGCAAAGGAGCAGCCCAGGGGTAGGCAGAGGCAGCAGGTCCAAACCCCCCTTGTTGGTGATGAGTGGCACTTACACTGCAGTCTGCCCCAGGGAACGGGGTCTAGGTGATGACTGGCAGTGGCCATAGTCTGAGGTGAGGTGGGGATAGAGGGTGGGAGTTCCCCAGGGAGGGGAGACCCAGATCTGTGGGAGTACTGCCAGGTGGCAGCACCCTGGCCTGAAAGGGGCACCGGGGTCCAGGAGGGTGGCAAGCAGGACACCGGCTGGCAGAGAGCGCTCCGGAGGGTGGAAATGCTAATTCCCTGGACAACCAACAGGAGGCGCTGCACCGGTGAGTCCTGCCCCATGATAATCTCCTAGCTGCTTTTGAAAATTCCCACCCCCAAATTCTTACTGGATAGATCCTCTGTAGTGTTCTGCTTCTGCAAAAAATTCATTGTTACAATCTACCAGAAAGTAGTGACTATGTCAATTAAAATTGTGAGTAACCATGGTGTCCCCTACCTCCCAGAGCTCTTCAAGTTGGGGACACAGGATCGATGATATGTCTTTTCCACACTCAGTTCCCTTTCAGACATTGTACGCTTGTATTTCTGTCAGAGTCCTTCACTCGGAAAGCTTTCATATATCTAATCATCCAATTATTTAGTCTTGTGTCATGTTGACAACCGGTTTGGTCCTGTTCCCATTGAAATCAAAACATGATACAATTCCTACTTATTTCAAAAGGAGCAGGATCAAACTCAGTGCTTACGAGAATAGGCTCTGGACAAACCCAGTTATTAGCAATGAACTTTCTTATATAAAAGTTAGAAAAAAATAAAAACCATGTCCAGATAGTCATAGTATAGTACAACATTTACAGGTGTACACAGAATAAAAAGCTTAAATTCTTTGGCTGGTTGGCAAATAATA
Organism: Trachemys scripta elegans; assembly: GCF_013100865.1. Lineage (NCBI taxonomy): Eukaryota > Metazoa > Chordata > Testudines > Emydidae > Trachemys > Trachemys scripta. The sequence continues at coordinate 257,564,861 of NC_048299.1, forward strand.
CTTGCTCATACTCAGTAGACTTGAGCCAACTACCACTGAATTAAGGGGAGTCTTAACACTGACTTCCTTGGAATATGGATCAGGCCTAAATTCCTTTCTGGATCCATCACAGGCTGTATGTGATTAACAAGTTAGTATGTTTTAAACAGTACAGTATTGATGCAGCAGCAAGAAAAATGCTGGTGCTTCATTTGGATTCTTAAAACAAATCATCTGTTTTCTTGACAATCTACTTGACTTTCCCCATTTGTGATTTCCTTTGATTGCTCTCACTGTAGTCAAAAGACTACACATAAAAGAGTTCTAAGAGAGCACATGTGATTAGACTAATACAGGATAACCTAGCAAAGAATTTCAATTCTACAGTCCAATTTTTACTCATTTGATGCCTGCTCCTTCAGTGCTTTTAATATCAGTCAAGACTCTCTGATAAAAATGAGCATTTTGCCTGAGTAAGCAGTCCTGGCCCAGATATAGCTATTTTTTTTTCATATCCAGCTTGAATCACTTTCCTTTCCAATACTGTACATCCAATAAATACACACTGTGACAAATATCATTACTATTAAATAGCATAACTGAAACATTATTTAGTCTGTCATCTCCTGGTTCCTTACGGTCTCTGCCTTTCCTCCTGTTTTCCCAAACATAAAAGAAGAAATATTGTGTAGTTAGAATAAGTTACTAGAAGGCAAGATGGTCCAATAGGGATGGAGGATGATCCAGTGGACAGGACATGGTCATGGGGCTCAAGAGGCCTACGTTCAGTACCTGAATCTGACACAGATTTTCTGTGTGACCTTGAGCAAGGCACTTGGGCCCAGATCCTCAAAAAAATTAAAATTAAATTTTAAATCAATGGGAGTTAGGCACTTAAATACCTCTGCTTCAGTTACCAATCTGTAAAATGGGGATAACAGGACTTCTTTACTATGAAGTATGTGAGGGTAAGCTTTATCAATGATGGTGAGACACTCGGATAGTACAGTGTTGAGGACCATATAAATACCTAGATAGACAAGAATAATTTGGCTTGTTTCATCACTTTCTCCTAAAATATCACAGTCATTTGCCCTGAGCTCTGCTTTAAATAAATGAGAAACTGTTTTTGGAAGAGTGACTTTGTAGTGTGTGCCCCATTGGGAGCTGTGAGCTTGTGTCAACAATGAAATAAAACACAGTGTGTCAGAAAGCTGCCTACAGTCAAAAACAACAGCTGGGTTTGGATAGAAGGATAACACTAGATCTGGAGCCCAATCATCTCACAGGAAGGGGAAAGAAACCTGCTGGGAATAAGCTCCTAGTTTCTCCCTCCTTTTGTCCAGGAGAGGGGGTTTTCTAATCTCACACAGGAGACGCCTATGTAGCCTGGAAACCCTGCAGAATCCTAAGCATCACAGAGAAAGTAGGCTGCAACTAAGCTGGTCGTGGGTTTACCATGGAGAGTCAGCCCTGTAGAGATGCTTCCTTGACTCTTCTTCTCCCCAACATTATGGCTATGCTGCCATTAGCTCTCATCCATGCCTGCTAATCCTCTGAGAAAGGGTAGAGGGCACAGAAGAGGAGTGAAAGTTTCAAGCAGCACCAATTTCCAGATAGGTTTTGCTCAGAAATCCACTAGTTTTGCAAGGGACTGTGCAATACACAGGAACTTTTCTGTCTTTTGCACCTACTGACCTATGAAATCCCAACCCCACAGTACGCTTGCAGAGTGACTTCCGTGGAACTTGGGACAGCATTTTAAAAGTTTCTAAATGGCTTTCAATGGCTTATGGAGATATCCTATCTCCTAGAACTGGAAGGGACCTTGAAAGGTCATCGAGTCCAGCCCCCTGCCTTCACTAGCAGGACCAAGTACTGATTTTTGCCCCAGATCCCTAATTGGCCCCCTCAAGGATTGAACTCACAACCCTGGGTTTAGCAGGCCAATGCTCAAACCACTGAGCTATCCCTCCCCCCTTTGTGTGCTTTATGTGCTCCTTTGGGTACTATTTTGAAAATCCCATCCTTTGACTTCAGCAAAGCCACTGATTTACCCCTTCCATTCAACACTGCCTATTTCTGCACAGATTTGCTCCCCTTAATTTTAACTCTTTCATCCTTTCTGCATATACAGTAAGGGGACAGCCAAAGTTCACGAAGAAATAATGAAAATGTGAATAACTGAAACTTTGTAAAAGTATTGAGAGCTGTTGTCAATTACACATGACAACCAGTTTTGCATGTTGCACAAATGGTACAATTAAGTACTGAGTTACCCCAATGCTCCAAAGTATGATCCTTGGCATAAGATGGCACATATGTTAACTCCTATAAGGATATGATCCAAGATTCCAAACCTCTCTCTGCACCCCTATCAGCAACGTATCACGCTATTTCCATATTGGCATGCAGAAGCCAGAAATCCATTCCATTTCTAAGAGGTTTTGCAAGTCCTCTTATTCTAGCCATCAAATGTTAATGGAATATGTCACTTCAGTTTGCATTAATTAAATTCATTTGTTTGCATAAAACCTTGCCAGACCATTTCCTACTAAACTGTTAGTCAATCTGATGTTTGGAGTCAGAATGAGTAGTTGGAAATAAAAGTATGTTCCTAGGAAGCAGTGTCCTCTCAGTATGAATTCTTTTTTTCTTAAACAAAACATTTCACATATTTTATACCAAGTGGAAACTTGGAAGAACTCATGTTTGATGTTCTTTTCAGATATGCAGAAGAAAGACTAAAGATGGTTTGCACAATGCCAGCTATCAGATACTTTTTCTCATTCTTATAATAATCATTGTGTTAGGGAGCATATATAGAGATTTAAGATTTACTAGTTTGTTTGATCAACATAGCTGTTTTAATTAGTTTATTTATGCCAGTTTTCCCCCACATAACCTGTAGAATCAACATCCTAAGATCTTTATCCCATGCTCAAAAGATAGCACCAGGCTTCATAGCATCCTGATTTATGCTCAGACCTGTATGTAAGTGTGAAATGATTTTTTATTCTGCAGCAATAGATATAAGAAAAAATCTGTACAGTGTTTCCATTGTGTGGTAGAACAACTGATCAGTTTAATATAGTCAAACCTTCTTATGGAGAAATTATTTAAAAGAATAACTTCACAATAAACAAGGGGGCACTGTGGTCCCCATTCTGCAATATCATCTACTACCATGAGCCTCTGCCCCCAGATGAAGCCCTGTGGGCCATAAAAAATAAATTTAATGTTGCACTTAGTACTGAATTGAACCAATTTGGGACTCTCCTCCTTCTCGATATGCCAAATCCTGAAGCCATTACCCAACAATCTGTACTAGGGCAAAATCCCCATTGATGCCAATGGGAGTTTTGCTTAAGTAAGAACCATATCACTGAGCCAGGTAAATGTAACAAAATGTTGGTATTCATTGTATTAGCAATTAAGCATGAATTTAAAAATATATTGGAAAATCCCTCTCCTATAAGATATGTGGCCTACTGGGTAGAGCACTAGGTTGACACTTAGGAGACATGGGTCTTACTCCTGGCTCTGCCAGAGGCCTGCCAGGTGAAGCTGAGTCTTTTTAATTCTCTACACCTCAGTTTCCCCAGTTGTAAAATGGTGTAATGATGCTGACTTCCTTTTCTAGAGCACTTTGGGATCTACCAGTGAAAAGCTCCATATGAAAGCTAGGTGTATTCATTATTATTGTTGTAGAGAATGGAAATTAACAAATGGAACTGACTTAAATTGGAGTCCTCACTGTTTGGGCTTCCTACTTGCTTATTATATCAGATACTGTTTATAAAATCATTTAGTAATACTGGGCAGAAACAGTAAGGTATAATTAAGGTTTTTAAAATGTGAATAGATCATATCAATCTACATTAAGTACAAGAGTGAAATTATTTCAGGCCTGCCTCTATAGGGTGTTTTAATACACTTGTGGAAATGACAGAGGGTCCTGTGGCACCTTTAAGACTAACAGAAGTATTGGGAGCATAAGCTTTCGTGGGTAAGAACCTCACTTCTTCAGACTTGCATCTGGATGTGTGAGGTTCTTACCCACGAAAGCTTATGCTCCCAATACTTCTGTTAGTCTTAAAGGTGCCACAGGACCCTCTGTCANTTAGGCCCCATATTAACAGGCACCTCCCTCTTTGGAAAAACAGACGGTGGCCAGATCTCTTTGCACACACTCTCATCAATCTATGTATGTAAGAGGTGGGATATATATTACACAAGGTACAAGGCAGAGGGGAGAACTGGACCCAGACATCTGTATTGGAAATAACGTTACACACAGTCTTTTGGCTATTGTAAAAGGAGGTGTCTGGCAGAAAGCTTTCCACGAGTAATTTTATATGAAGAAAATAAATGTAACTCAAGTTGATGATGAAGGAAAGGATTCACAGACGTTTCCAGGCACTTTTCAAGGAAGTAGGTGATAATATATGCACAGAAATGTCAAATAATTACAAGTGGTTATGCAAACTCCCAAGAGTTCAGCTCTGATACCAGCAAGTGACCAAAAGTTTGGATGAGTCTCTTAAAATGTATCCAAATTTGAAATAACAGAGGGTCCTGTGGCACCTTTAAGACTAACAGAAGTATTGGGAGCATAAGCTTTCGTGGGTAAGAACCTCACTTCTTCACTTGCATCTGAAGATGTGAGGTTCTTACCCACAAAAGCTTATGCTCCCAATACTTCTGTTAGTCTTAAAGGTGCCACAGGACCCTCTGTTATTTCAAATTTGGATACATTTTAAGAGACTCATCCAAACTTTTGGTCACTTGCTGGTATCAGAGCTGAACTCTTGGG
>NC_048299.1:257569818-257660742 GCF_013100865.1 Trachemys scripta elegans
AGCAACAGAGGGTCCTGTGGCACCTTTAAGACTAACAGAAGTATTGGGAGCATAAGCTTTCGTGGGTAAGAACCTCACACATCCAGATGCAAGTCTGAAGAAGTGAGGTTCTTACCCACGAAAGCTTATGCTCCCAATACTTCTGTTAGTCTTAAAGGTGCCACAGGACCCTCTGTTGCTTTTTACAGATTCAGACTAACACGGCTACCCCTCTGATACTTGTGGAATGAGACTGTTAAACAGCACTGAATGCTTTGCTGTCCAAAACATAACCAACAGTCATGGACATGGATGTGGTGGAAACTACTCTGCACAGTTCTGCTGTTACATCTTGGTGCCAATGAGTTTCTTTCTACAGACTCTCAGACGTCATGAAGCCACTAGCTGAGGTACAAGCCACGGAGGGGTCTCATGGGAGTCAATGTTACTTAGAGCTGTGCTAAATCTCATGTGCACAGCTATGAGGCAAAGATGGGAACATGCCTATGGGAAGCTGCTTGTAGCAGGGTGGACACCTGCTCCTGCCTGGAAGGGCCTGAGATAGCCTAGGGAGCAGGCAGCGTGAAGGCTGAGCTGATTGGGGGAAGTGGCTGCAGCTGGGGTCATGCCCCAAACAGCCTCAGCGGGCCCTATAAAGGCAGGGAGCCAGGAGCTCAGGCTAGAGTTTCTCTCTGCCTTCAGAGAGAGAAGGGCCTGGCTGCAGGGAGCTAGACAGGGTACCTGAGTGGAGCAGGGCTGGGGAAAGGCTGAGGAGCTGGGGAGCTCCAGCCTGGATAGCCCCAGGCTGTGACCTGGTAGGAGGCCAAGGGGTACTGGGGGTTGCAGAGGGCAGCCCAGGGCTAGGCCAAGGCAGCAGGTCCAAACCCTCCTTGCCAGTGATTAGTGGCCTATACTGCAGTCTGTGCCAGGGAGTGGGGGCTAGTTGGTGACTGGCAGTGGCCTAGTGCTGAGGCAAGGTGGGGATAGTAGGTGGGGGTTCCCTGGGAGGGGAGACCTAGTGTGTGGGTACTGCCAGGGGGCAGCACCCAGAGCAAGGGGCACTGGGGTCTTGGGAGGGACATGGGAGCCTGAGGAAGAGGACAGGTGGATCATTGGCCTGCAGAGGGCGCTCCAGAGGCTGGAGAACTAATTCCCCGAAGCAACCAGTAGGGGGCGCTGCGGGGGTGAGTCTGTACAAATGGGAGGATTTGGGAAAGCAGCTGCCCCTTTACCCATTCCTGGCACACATCTGGCCTGCCTCTGTTTCCACTAATGAAGAGGGGCTTCATGCCCTCAGCCCTTATTAAATTAATGGGAGTTTTGCCTGACCAGGGACTGTAGAGTTTGGCCCAATGTCTGCATATTATTTTCTGTTCAGTAACAGAATCATAGAAATGTAGGGCAGGAAGGAACCTTGAGATGTCAGCTAGTCCAGCTCCCTGTGCTGAGACAGGACAAAGTAAACCTAGATCATCCCTGACAATGAGCTCATAGTTTCCTCTTTACTTTTCTAATTGCTACTACACATCACTTCTCTGAGCTCTGCATGGTGACTTTTACGTCTTTCTCCTCAGAGAGACCCTGAAAAAATCAGATCTCATCTGCAGTTTAGCCTGTTTTTACTATTGTGCTTTACCTGACACTTTGCAACAACAAATTATCCTTTAATAATCTCTTATGGGGGATTATCAGAGTCTAAGTAGGCTGTCTCCACTGGGTCCCCTACATTAGCCCTGTAAAGGGCTCTAACAAAGTTGAGAGCACAGATTTTCCTTACAGAAACTCTGTGGTTTTGATGCCATGAAGTTATAGTTATCCAATTGTCATACTATTCTATCCTTAACTGAACCCTCAATCAGGTTCCCTGCTATCATAACAAGGTTCAGGGATCAGTAATTCTTAGCTTCGTTTTTAAAGATAAGCATCATGCTGGTGAGTTTTCAGTCTTCAGGCATAATCAGTGTAAAAGAAATAATGTATTCTTGTTATTATCTTCACTATTTAATGCTTTGTTTGCATTAGATTCCTTGGATGAATATCAGCCAGTCCTTATAATTTACAGCACTAGGGTTTCTCAAACTGCATCACATATAGCTTTCTTCTTAGGATCTTCAGTCTATTAAAGGCCAAAGCTTGATTTCAGATGAAGTGTCCTTTGAATAGGAAATTTCTCTTTATGCTCTACCATGAAGATTGATGCAAAAGAATAATTTAACATCTCCGTCCTCACATATTGTACCTGATACAATCAGCATTTACAGGATATGACTGGACAAGTTGGAGGGGACATGGCTTGGTAGAAAGGCAGAAAGATCTGTTCCCATGAGAGTATACTCCCCTCCACAGCCTAGAATGGAATTCAAGATTCCTGAGTCTCACCATTCCTCTTAAGTAAATCCATTTATTCACATCTGAATATTGGGACATCATAGCAGAATTTTTGAAGCCTTCATGATCCATCGCTAACTTCCAGCACTCAGCAGCTGATCTTCCAGTGGGGTGCCACACACCTTGCATCCATCTCCTCGCTGGTCATCCCCTACTGCTATGACCCTCCACCATTCCTTCCATAATAACTTTCTCAAGGTTATTTCCATGTGTAACCCAATGTGACCAAAATATATACGTTTGAGTCTGCTGATTTCCAACATCAAGGTCTGCTTCTCACCAGTAATATTTCCAACATAGGTATTTACCTTTTTGTCTGTTCAGGAAATACACAAGAGCCTTCATTAGCATCACATTTCAGAAGTTTCAGTTTTCTTCTTGTCAGCAGTATTAAATTCCCATGATTCACATCCCCAAGTCACTGGAAAAAATTAGGCTTTTCACAGTTGCACCTTTGTACATTTCAAGATGCCACTTTTCTTCATACTTTATGAAGGGAGGCCATAGCTGAACAAGCCTCCCTAATCATCTTCTGATTTTGTTGGCACAGCATCCTTGTTGGATATATGAGCCCATAATATTAAATTCATCTACTGCTTCGACAGCTTGTCTGTTAATTACGGTGTTGACTTGCAGCCAGTTTTTGCTATTTGTGTCGATGTACATGCATTTTTCATTGCATTCAGGAATAGCCCATATTCCTCACTAACTGTTTTTATGAACTCCAACATTTGTTACATTGTCAAGATAGTTAAGTCCAAAGCAGACTGTGAAGAGTTACAAAGGGATCTCACAAAGCAGGATGATTGGGCAAAAAATGGCAAATGAAATTCAATGTTGATAAATGCAAGGCAATGCACATTGGAAAACATAATCCCAACTATACATATAAAATAATGGTGTCTAAATTACCTATTACCACTCAGGAAAGAGATCTTGGAGTCATTGTGCATAGTTCTCTGAAAACATCCACTCAATGTGCAGCGGCAGTCAGAAAAGAGAACAGAATGTTGGGAATCGTTAAAAAAGGGATAGATAATAAGACAGAAAATATCATATTGCCTCTATATAAATCCATGGTATGCCCACGTCTCGAATACTGAGTGCAGATGTGGTGACCCCATCTCAAAAAAGATATATTGGAATTGTAAAAGGTTCAGAAAAGGGCAACTAAAATGTTCAAGGGTATGGAACGGCTTCCATATGAGGAGAGATTAATAAGACTGGGACTTTTCAGCTTGGAAAAGAGACAGCTAAGGGGGGATATGACCAAGGTCTATAAAATCATAAATGTTGTGAAGAGAGTGAATAAAGTGTTATTTACTCCTTCTCATAACACTAGAACCAGGGGTCATCCAATGAAATTAATAAGCAGCAGATTTGAAACAAATAAAGGAAGTACTTCTCCACACCTCAAAAGTCAACCTATGGAACCCATTGCCAGGGAATGTTGTGAAGGCCATAACTATAATGGGGTTCAAAAAAGAAGTGGATAAATTCTTGGAGGATAGGTCTATCAACGGCTTTTAGTCAAGATGATCGGGGATGCAGCCCCATGCTCTGGGTGTTCCTAGCTTCTGACTGCCAGAAGCTGGGAGTAGCTGACAGGGGATGGATCACTTGATGATTGCCCATTCCGTTCATTCCCTCTGAAGCACCTGGTATTAACCCTTCTCGGAAGACAGGATGCTTGGCTAGATGGACCACTGGTATGGCCGTTCTTATGTTCTTATGATGGTTGGTGCGAAGACCGTTGCATTATCAGCATAGCTGAAGTTGGTTAAGAGGTGTCCACCAGTGGAAATCCCACCTCCTTCTATTTTGCCAAAACCTTCCAAGGCTTGTCCCATAATAAATTCTGTGTATATGTTAGAGGCCTGGGGACAAAATACACCCTTGTCTCACACCTTGCCCAGTGAAAAACCACTGCTGTTTGGCTACTGCTGTTCGCACCATGGTCTGCTGTTTGTGGCAGAGACTTGTGATGAGTTCAATGAAATGCTTTGGAATCCCCATGTCTGCCGATATCCTGCAAAGATGGTAATGTCAGGCGGCATCAAACGTTTTTGTGTAGTCAATGAAGCACATGATCAATGGGTGATTGTACTCTGCATTTTTCAGTGTGAAGAGTATTCGTGATTTGGTCACATATGCCTCAACCTTCTGTGAAACCAGCTTGTTGTGGTGGTAGTTCCTCTTCTACCCTTCATTTCATGTAATCCTGGATTATGTAGAGCAGAATTTTGCTTGTGTGCAATATCGGGGAGATGGTACCATAGTTACTACACTCTGGTATGTCTCCCTTCTTTGATAAGGGCAGAAATATTCCCTTCATTCAGTCCTCCAGCCACTTCCTTGTATGGGGTGAGAAATGAGATTCACTCCAGTTAAGCTTAAACAGCTTCTTTTAGCCTCTATCTGTTTTATGACCATGCTATTGTCTATTTTTGCATGTTTATGCAATTCATAATTGATAAGGCAAGAAAGTAAATGGCAAATTACTCATCCTGAGAACTGGGTGACTCTTTCCAAATCTCTGGTGTCTGCTAGGTTTGGCTTGTTCTTCCCCTGTTTCTCCTCCCCTCTCTTTTTGTCAATCATCTTTTATCCCCTGTTCCATAACTTTGCACAGACTCACTTTACCAAACTACCTCATCTGTGTTCTTATCTGTATGCCTGCCATTCAAAACTCCTAATTAAAGCATTCTCATGCATAAATCACAATAATTAACCTAAATTAATACAATTTTACTCTTAGCTGTCTAGTTCCCCCACACTATTTCATCCAGCTGTACCTTCTCTTTATCCTTTTGACTGGGTTGTTTTGTAGCATTGGGTTTCTACTTGTTTGCTAGATCTTGTCTGATTAATATATCATTTCTTTATCTTGATGGTCATCGTAGGGGGGATTTCACCTGGCCATTATTCACCGCAGAGATGGCAACTCCCTCTTGACTCTCTGTTTCACCATACTATCTGCACAGACAGAAAATTATATGGCTAAGACACACTAACCAGTTTTCTAGTTTACACAATCTTGAAACTGTCTCAGAAAAGTCTGGAGCACTGTATCAGTGGAAACACATATAAAAAGCAAAAACTCCTTTATATTTTCTTATAATACTATATATTCTATATATAATATTCATTTCTCTAACATTTAGTGTGTATATATATATGACTATCACAATTAATTACACAATTCTCTAACACTAGTCATTCATACATCATTACAAATTGTCCACATGAGATCATTACCACGTTCACCAACCTCTTTTAACAATTCAGCAGGCAAGTTATCTACCTCTGGTGCTTTCCCAGGCTTCATTTTCATAACAGCATGTACTACTTCCTGTCTCAGTACTATGGCTCCAGTTCTGTACTCACTTTGCTGTCATCCTGTATTATGAGTGGCTCTGGCGAGGTATACAGATTGGCATAGTAATCTCTCCACCTGCATTTAATATCATCAGCCTCTGCCATCATGATCTTTTATTAGGTTTGATCATGGGGAAAACCTTTTGGTAAGAAGTCTGACCATCGTGAATATACCTTTTGTATTATTAATCTCCTTAGAATTCTCAAGTTTCAGACATTTTGCCTTCAAATATTTGCCCTTCTCTCATCTAGTCTGCCTTTGAATCTCCTCACTACCTTGTATTCTCACCGACATTCTTCCAACTCCATACCCTTCTCTTCCACTCTGCATTGCTTTTCTGCCAGTTCAAACACCTTCTCAGTGAACCACGGTGCAGTCCAATGCAGATTTTTTTCAGAATGTGTGCTTTGGCAGTTTCAAGAATAATACTCGCTTTATTCAAAAATTCATTGGGATTGTTTTCCTCTTTCATCTGTGCCAATGCCTCAAACCGATTCTGGACAGAAGTTATATCATTTTTGTTGATTCTGGACAGGTCCAAATGCAGTGAACTTGTAGTATATTGTATCTTAAGTTTTAATTTTATGTTTGAGGCTAAAAACTAATGGTATGACCCACAGTCTGCACTGCATTCGACATTCAATCTCCAGCATTGCTGTATCATTATATAACCGATTTGATTCTTGTGATACCATCAGATGACCTACACTGGTATAAGTGTCTAGGATATTGGGTATTTATAATGACCAGGTGATTCGAGCAGCAGAATTGAACTAAACATCTTCCTCTCTCATTTTGTGAGGCCAGACCACTGTTTCCCTCTTTATGAGACCTTACAACTCCAAATTTCACATTTAAGTTCCCAATTACAAGGGTGATATCTTTACTTGGTGTTTTAGTGAGTATCTCCTCAAGATAGAGCACATCAATCATGTTGTCAACTGCTGTTGTAGAGGCATAAACCTGTATGATTGACATACTGACTGGCTTTGCTTGAAGGTGAATTGTAATGATTCAATTGCTGACTGGTTTATATCCAAGCACACACTTTGATGTCTCCTTGGCTCAGATAAATGCAATCCCATTTTCTCTCCTTTTCTCAGATCCTGAGTATACTGTGTATCCATCCATCATCATGAAATGACCCCCATCCTTCCAACACAGCTCTAAGATTCCACATATATCTATCTTACGTCTTGCCAGTTCTTTGGTTACAATTGTGACCTTCCCTTCATACATATTCCTCACATGCCATGTTCTTACTCTGATGATTCATTTGTGAAGGTTCAGGTCATTCTTTTTCTTTGGGGAAAACATCAGACACTGTTTTGTTACAGCACCATCTTAACCACAACCTGTACTCTTAATGGCTAGAACCTCCTCCCTAATATAATTTGTTGTGCCTTCTGGCCTGGGCATTACTGTGGGCAGCTGGCCACCATCAGGGGATCGTTGCTTTGATGTTTATATTATGACTTTATACCTTCCAATATCATAACATATAAAAATTGAAATGATAAAGTTGAAATGAAACATTCCAATCTTAACTAAACATTTGGACCTTATTGAAACAAAACAGTCTGATAAAGTCATTTCTATGTTTCCAAAACAAAACATTTCAAAAATTTTGTTTTGTGGTAAATTTTGATTTTTTTGTTCTGATTTGGAACAAAAAGTTCAAAATGTGAGAATTTCCTGCTGAATGGACATTTCATTTTCTGACCAGCTCTCAGGAGAAGGAATGGTGGGGTCACAACCCAGCCTTCTTCACACCAACCAGCAGAATTGGCTTGGCATGGAGAGAACCACATGCTTCCTCCATTGAAACTATAGCAGAGCTGCTGTTGCTGTTGCTGCTGCTGCAGAGGTTGCTCCACTGGAAAAACTTTGGGTGAGTCAGCCAGAACTCCTTAGGGGAGCGCCTTCTACAGGGAATATGATGTCGCTGCATCCCCCTCCAGATAGGACTGTAACTTAGAACTAGATATAAGTTGGACATTAAATTAAACTTCTTTCCATATCCTAACCAAAACTAAAGGTGAGCAAACAAACAAAAATTGTTAGAATTGTTAGCTAGAACTGAAACAGGAATAGGATGTGATTTTACTCAACAAGAATATTTACTAAAGATATGAATTTTGTCTCTCTCCTAGCAGAAATACCTGTTCTTGTGCTGTTACTGAGACTGAAGGTAACTTTTTTATGTGTGCATCAAACAAGCTGTCTTTGGTCTTTTATTATTTTTTTTAATTGAAGTTGATATTTACACTTGAGAAGAGTGGCAACACTCGTTCTCTGCAAGATACTCAGTTAGGATCTGATTTGGCACTGTTGCTCGAGAGCATTAGGAACATGTTGTTCTCTGCTGTTACAGAAGGAACAAACTGCTTTCTTCGCACAGAAATCCCTGCTAGACAATGCACAAGGGAAAGATATAGATGTCAGTGGTGCGGTAGCTGTTGAATGCTGCCACTGCAAGATAGGTGTGTGGGTGTCAAGATGGGGGGATGGGCATTAAAAAGGAGAGAAAGAAAAGGTTACTTGATTTCTTTTAAAACCATTTTTTGTGGTACACTATGAAATCCAGCAATTACAGCCCCAAATCCTGCTCGTCTATTCACCTCAGAGGATTCATGCAATCAAATTCAAAACAGACATAAATTCAACCCATTTAAGTTCCGTGGTGTGGCACCTGCTTAAGCCAAAACTGATTTTGGTCTATTGATTTCAATGGGACAACCCATGTGACTAAAGTAAGCAGGATTTGGCCCAGGCTCAGAACATGCCCTTGAAGTTAAAGAATATTGACTTTTCCCCTTCTCCCCCCTCATCCTTTCCCACCATATTTGTTCTTTTTTTCCTCTCCCTCCCTCCTTTTCCTATCTATTCATTCCTCTCCTCCCCCCCTCCCCCACATTCTTTGGCAGGATGCTGAAATAACCCTCTGTGATTTCTCTGAAAATAAACTACAGTTTTACTGAGACTGCAACTTTTTTCAAATGGATCTTCTTTAAAAGTGGTTAGAATAGCAAACCTACCATTTTATATGGCACCTACCCAAACTAGTCTCTAACTGGAGACACCCATTTGAAAATGTGGAATTTGAACTGCACATTCCAATCAGCTATTATTAATATCTAACTCCACCCCCCAGCCTCCCCTCTCCATGTAGACCAATATGTTTGGAGGCACATGTTTAGAAGGAAGGCTGGTTTTGCTATTAAGACCCAGGAAGGGGAGCGGGGAGAACTGGGTTCTATTCCTGACTTTCCTACAGATTTCCTGTGATATCTCGGCCAAGTCATGACATCCCTCTGAGGCTTTGTTTCCCCGTCTATAAAATGGGGATAATATTTCCCCCACCCACACAAAGGTGTTGTGAGGTTTCATTGGTAAAGTGCTCTGAGATTCTCCAAGGGGGGATGGTATAGCAATCGTACCAATTGTTCTAACAGTACATGTTGCCTAAAAAAGCAACAGAATTTGGACAGATTAATACAGGTACTCAGTGAGAACACTGCAGGTATCCTTTAAAGGCGAGACAAAATTATCTTATATTTTTGCACTGTCTGCATAGATCACAAGACATAGTCACTGGCCCAATCCGCTGTATGACAAAGTCTTCTACAGTAGAAGTATCAGTGCCGTGATATCAGCTCTGACTTAACTATTGACACTGGTAGGAATGAGTAAAAACCATTGACGGAAGAAAAGATTTTTGTCCTGCCTATAGTATGTATGAATTACTTCGCCCTCCACTGAAATGTAGTCCTCTCCCAGATGAAATGCAACAACTGCATCACAGAGCATAGAAACATTACACCACAGGGAAGAATGTCCGAACTGAAACTGGGTAGATAGAAGGTAATTACCTAAATTGGAATTTAGTCAAGGCAGCAGGGTTAAAACTCCTGCTCTTGTAAAAGATGCTTTGGGTTCTCTACTGCCAACAGATGGTAAGGATCTTGATTTTGTTTCTTACCCGTACAGCAGTACCTCTATTAGCAAATAGCCTCCTACCATCATGCTCGAATATTGGTTCAGTACTTACCCTAGATGGAAATGTGAATGGTACAGGATAAACAATGCCATTTCCTGATGGAACATGGATATCCTTAGAGGTCTCCAATCCAAGTTCTGAGCAGGTATGCACTATTCAGATTGTGAGATCTGATGCTTAAGGTGCTATGGCAGAAAAAGCTAGATCTAAAACTATCCAACATCCATGACAAAATATAGGCAGACCCTGTGAATCCTTATTCACACACATAGTCCCGCTGACTTCAGGGGGGTAACTTGTGTGAGTAAGAACTACTTACGACAGAGTGGGATTTATCTATATCAAATTCTGAACTCCATTTTGTATTATGTGCCAGGCACAAGTCTAAACTTATTTGAGAGCAGACAGCTGCCCTGCCCAGAAAATGTGCTCCACTATCAATAAGAAGCTATCAAGACCACAATCTAGGCACAATGACTTTCAACTGCTGGTCCACCCCATAGAACAAAATATGTTTTCTATACAGGGGCCGGTGGGCAGGAAGTGGCATGGGAGAGAGAAGTGAGCTTTACCAGGTGAGGACTGAAGTATGCCAGTTGGAGCCCATGGCGCAGGGAAGACACCCTACATAAGACCATGAGTTTGTTCTGTGCAGGATGGGGCAAACATTGTCACATGGAAGTAGGACATGCAGGTAGGGTTGCCACGTGTCCGGTTTTTGACCGGAATGCTCAGTCAAAAGGGGACCCTGTGGCTCCAGTCAACATTGCTGACCGGCCACTAAAAGTCCAGTAGGCAGTGTAGTGGGGCTAAGGCAGGCTCCCGGCGGCTCCCAGAAGCGGCTGGCATGTCCGGTTCCTAGGCTCTGGGACGGTCAGAGGGGCTCTCCGCGCTGTCCCCGCCTCAAGTGCCGGCTCTGTAGCTCCCATTGGCCGAGAACTCCTCCCTCTCATGCCACTTGCGCTCACCCCCTCCCCACCCCAGCCCTGAGCCCGCACCCCCTCCTGCACCCCAACCCCCTGCCCCAGCCCCAAGCCCCCTTCCGCACCCAAACTCCCTCCTGGGGCTGGCACCCCACACCCCTGCCTCATCACAAAGCCCACACCCCCAGCTGGAGCCTACACCCCCTCCCGGACCTACCCTCCCATCCCAACCCTGAGCCTCCTCCTGCACTCTGAACCCCCCAGCCTGGAGCCTCCTCCTACACCCCAAACCCCTCATCCCCAGCCCCACCCCAGAGCCCACACACAGTCAGAGCCCTCACCCCAACCCCCTGCCCCAGCCCAGTGAAAGTGAGTGAGGGTGGGGGACAGCAAGCAACAGAGGGAGATGGAGTGACCAGGGGTGTGGTCTTGGAGAAGGGGCGGGGCCTCAGGGCAAGTGCAGGATGGGGCAGGGCAAGAGTGTTTGGTTTTGTGCAATTAGAAACATGGCAACCCTACATACAGGAAAGAGAGGGCAGGAGGGACTCTGCCCAGTTGCAAATGCTGACAAACCTCAGACTCACAAGCAGGAGTGTGCAAAGACTAGGGAAGGAGGCATCTCAGGGTTTCTGGTTATTTTCAAAGATCTGTAACTTTCAAGTGCTTTCAAGAAAAAGTTTCTGTGGTTTAAGATATTCCTTTGCTAAGCTTCTGTTCCTTGCTTTCCTGCCACATTATCCCTAAAGGAGTTTAAGTAGAAGCTCAGAACACCCATAGCTTCAGTGGAGCTCTGGAGGCGTGTGTGTAAGTGATTGGTTGGTCTCAGACCCTGGATTTGGGGTTTATGGAGGGTGTGCAGTGGCAGCCCATATCCCAAGGAAGGGCATTAGACAAAATGTCTGAGCCTGGGAGTGGGCCCTAGGGTCCAAGAGCTAAAAACAGTGACTGGATTTTACCCAGACCCAGCTGGCTTGGAAGCATGAGGGATGCAGCTATTGAGTCCAGTCACAGCCAGCCAGTGACTGCCCAGAGTGGTACAGGGCCAGGTTGTTGCACTAATCACATGATTACAGCTTGCACAGGATCAGCCCCTAAATGTTGTTTAAACTTAAGATTTACACACATTTTGCTTACTTGCCAAGACCTGAGTTTAGATTCTGGGTTTCCCCCTTGTGTGGCTCATGACCTCATTAGCAGCTAATAGCCTGAGATGTGCAGAGATGAGGGCACTCAGAACCTTTCAGGATTGGGACCCTGTGAGGTACTGAGCACTTCCTGCAAGGTTCTGAGGCCAAAAGTGTCAAGCTTGGTTGATTAAAGTAAGGCCTTTAAATCCATATTTACAAAACTAATAAGTGGTGGCCTTTTTTTTTAAGGGAGCAGAGGGTGATCAGTGCCCTTTGGGCTTGTGCCGAAAAACTGCATGAGGAATGTAATTTTGCAAGACTAACATGGCATCGACTGCTACAGGACACATGCAGAACCCTGAATGCAGGAGTCTGTCTAATATAAAAAGCCTTTCAGTTCACCTTTAGCAAAAGCTGCAGTACTGTTTTCCAGAATGGTGAGCTTACAAATCTACAGCATGGGCTAACATTTTAAAACCAGCTTTGGCGTAGCCTTTAAGTGGCTGTAAGGAACAGATCATCTGCACAGCAATTAGAGTCAGAGGAGGAGGAAGAGGTCACTGGACCAGTCAATAATCAGTGCACCTTTTCCCCTACAGCTGGCACACAGAATGCTTCTAAAGCTTGTTGCTTAATTAAGCTTTGGAATTTTAAGTAGTGCGCTTCTGCCATCTAGAGGTTTTCCTGCCATCCTGAAAACCTATCTGTTGACTTTTTTCCATCTACTTCACAAACATAAGAAATGAACTGAACCAGAAACCCAACCATTGATTAAAGGATAACAATGTTAAGATTGATTCCACATCAAATTAAACTAAAAATAAAGAGTGGGGTGATGGTGGAAATGAACAGACGGGGAGTATCCTTGATCATTGCTTTGATGGGCAGAAAACTCTGCCTCACAATTATTACTGTTTTGTAGTATTCTCCATGGAACAAAATATATTTAGGAAGAAGGAAGATAATATTGGAGATGTGCATCAATGTGAAAGATAAAACTTTTTTTTAAAATGGATATAAAACACCGATTTTTTTTTAAGTCCTCTGAGACTAGAAGAAACTGATCTTTATATTTGTCACCTGCAAAATAAATTGACTTGTAATGAAGGTTGATCCTGTGATTAATATAACCCTTATACAAAATGCATAACCAGAACATTGCAATTAAAAACCCCTAAGTATTAAATAGAAAGGAAATTTACATAAAGATTCCATTAACCTTACAGCTCCTTCCATTCGGTTTAATCACAGTAAAAATCCACCTTGCACATTCCACACGTAAAAATCCACCTTGCACATTCCGCAAGCAACCTGAACTGTGACCCCCTCAGATATACTTAAAACCTCTGTCAACATATACGTCTCTGCAGATGAGTCTCGACAACTTTGCCAGAAAGAAGTTAGAGACTCCATATCACCACACTAGCTGAGCTGCATGCTGCCTCTTATGCTTTAAGCACCCCTGCCACACACCACCTTTAGCATTTAAAAGCCAGAGTTTTTTCTTGCCCTCCCAGTAAAGAAGTACAGATTTCTCAACTATGAAGCTCAGGGAATCCACAGGACTGAATTAGTAGTGAGATCTACGTAGGGGCAGGGAAACCCAGAGACCTTGGACCCTAGTAGCTCTTGGCCCGTCTGAGCTCCTTACCTGCCTGGAAAAGTAACTATTTGAATACTCCAGCACTTAAAGTTTTATGAAGGTATCACTCTAAGGGCTAAAGTGCTACACTTGATCAGTCCAAAGCCAGTTTGCTTCTAAAGCATTTAACTTCAAGGGGTTCAGTATTGTTAGGTGACGTGGCTGAGGCAATGGCTAGAAGGAAAATCTGTATACCGTGGCTATAGGAAACTAAGTGGTGTGGATGCAAAAGTCAAGTCTTGAAACATGGATTTTAAAAGTTTGTCTAGAGGAAAAAAGAATATGAATGGGATAGCTATGACTGTGAGACCAGAGGTTGCTGAAGGTGTCATGATGGTAGAAAGAAGGGGTGACCAATTGATAGCAATGTGATTGATGATGGAGTGTAGGGTTATATGTATGATGTTGGCATATGCTCTGTAACTAGATAGACCTGTGCAATAGGAGAGCTTTAGAAATTAACCGGCAGAGTTGGTGGCTCTGGCTGAGAGAAACGCCTTGGTAGTGGTCAGTGATAATTTAAACTGCAGTGTTGGTAAAGAGAGCCTAATAGATGGAGGGGTGGGTAAATTTGGCTTTGGTAAAAGAAATGAAGAAGGAGAGAAGTGGGTTTAGTGGTGTTTGTTTAATGGGTTTGCAGTGGTGAATACATGGTTTGGAAAGAGAAATCCACCTGGTGACATCCTATAGTGGAAAAAGTAAAGCCCAGATGGACTATATTTTGTTAAGAAGAGAACATATGAAAATTATGAAAGATGTAAAGGTAATACTGAGTGAATATCTGGCAGAACAACATAAAGTATTAATAGCTAAAATTTGACTGCAACCTGAAAAAACAGTAAAGAAGATGAAATTGAGGAAGAAAATGTGTTGGTGGTTATGTAAGGGGGGAGAAAGGAGGATTTCTGCCAAAAGGTAAAGGAAGGCATTCATGCTTTGCCAATGATAATGAAGTCAATGAAACAAGATGGAGAAATTTAAGAACTGGAGGTAGGGGTACGATGGGGCGCTTTCAGAGAACAAGCTGGTAGTGGAAGTCTCAGGTTGTAAGACAAGGCCCATCTGCTGAGGGCTGAGCGATCTTGGTGCATTGCTGTGTCAATAATTTTGGTGTCCTCACTCTTTTTCATCACAGACCTTATAAACAGGATGTAACAAAACAGGTGGTATTTGCTTTCAGAAAGTGTGACGGGGTGTGCATACCCCGCATTAGGCAAGAAAAGTTTAACCCAACACTATGGGTGGGGGAAGTCCCGCTCTCAGACCATGCTGGGCATGCTCCAACTGCTGCTTCAGTATAAAAGGGAGCAGCCCAGCTCATTCAAGCCTGACCATCGAGGAGGGAGGATGCTCAGTGGAGGCTCCAGCCCAGGAGCTGCTTCAGCACCTGACTGCAGGAACCAGTGATCCCAAAGTCCA
This sequence comes from Trachemys scripta elegans, assembly GCF_013100865.1. NCBI lineage: Eukaryota > Metazoa > Chordata > Testudines > Emydidae > Trachemys > Trachemys scripta. The sequence continues at coordinate 257,584,676 of NC_048299.1, forward strand.
GACCAGAGACCTGTTGCCTAGGGCTGGCCAACTGGAATCAGAATCCCAGGGAGCTAGCCCCACCAAGGAGCTCAAAGGCTGGACAACCCTGATACCCTGAGGGCAGTTATATTGACTTGCTATTAAGCCACACAGCCCTGACCCTAAGGGAAGCCTATTGACTTTGGCCATTAGGCCACACCGCTCTGATCCCCAGAGAAACCATACTGACTCTAGCTGTTGGGTCAAGTTGTTCTGAGCTTAGGGATAGTTGAGTAGACTGTAACCACGTGGTATCACAACCCCAATCGGCCCCAAGGAGACGGATGTGCATACCCCTCAACAAGCAGCTATGAGGTCATTTACTCCAGGTAAACAAACACTCATTTTGTGCCCATTATCTGTTAACTCATCTTAATGCAGTTACAGAGATGAGTGTGTTTTTTAGGGTGCACTTCAAAACATGCAGCATCACCAGTCCATAGTCCAGTTCAGACTATACAGAAACCTGTCTTGTATTACAGACACTGGTATCTTTATTGGGCTTGCTACAGTTTGCCACACATGATACATCAGTTGCAGTTGCTCTTGCCTTGTGTAACCTACTTCAAGTAGCAAGCACCAGGGAGGAGGCTTGAGACATACCTCGGTAGAGAGGCTACATTCAGAACTGCCTTGTGCCTGAGTGCTAATGGACTTGTAAAAATATGTTGCTAAATTTCTAAAATCTCTTCATTTCAGAGGAGTGAAATATTTTTAAGGGATTTAATTTTGTTTTCATGTAACTGAAAACTTTGTCTTATACTACTGAAATTCCAGGTCAAATTCTTGTCTTCCCCTATATAAATAATTTGTTCCTATGAAAAGGTGGTTGCAAATCAGATATAGAGTAGTTCCTTGTGTTACAACCTCAGCTATGGAGCTAGCCACATAACCTAGCATCTTTCAGCATAAAAGATCCCAAAATGCTTTATGTTCATATACCATATTACATTTCATGCAACTGAGATTTTGTTCAAGGCAGTCTAGGAGATTTAGACAAACATCTTTTATTCATATTAAAATCTGAATTCCCTATACGGATTTGAAATTCTCAACCCTTCTGTCATTGAAATGCAACCACATCCGTATGGAGAAGGAATACTGGACACTGGTATCCCATATCCAAAAGCCATAAGCAATGTGGTGAAGGAGGAAGTGGAGCTATGTATGGCATTGTTTATAAATATATGCCCCTCTTGTTATCTGTTGATATTAATGGCTGGGCCACTGACTGGAAAGTACCTACCTAACTGACTGCATCCAGCCTGGCATGATTTACTCTTCCCAAGGCTGGTAGTGTAGAATCGAAAAAGGATTCTAAACCTCAAAGATGCTGGTCTTGGGAAGGAGGAGGGTGGGTGGGTTGTCAGCAGATTGAGCCCAAAGGGAAAGAGAGACAGGGGGAGCATGATGCAATCAGAGTCTGCTACTCCCTGAGTTGGGTGTCAAATAGGGGGCTCTTACCAAAGCTGTCAAGGAAAGATCAAGGTGCAAGAGAGACCCCGGTGTGTAGGCCTTGTTTTTAGGGAAAGAGAGACAGGGGGAGCATGATGCAGTGACAGCAACAAACTTTCTTGAAGACCTAAAAGGCTTTATTTGTAAACACCAGTTACCCAGTGTTGTAAACACCAGTCACCCAGTGTTGGACAGACCAGCTGCCATTACAACACCCCAAAACAAGTACCAAAAGAACATTTTCGAAGAAAGAAATGCTAGAAACAGTACAAACCCAACTCAAACCCGCTTCCGCTACATGCTTCCTGGCCAACATTTTCTTTTCCCTTCTTTCCCTGTTTTCCATGCACTTGGAGCTGCAGGGGAAGGCATCCACAGGAAAGGGGTTGAAGAAGGAAGACTGCACAGGGTTTAGTTGCCCTGCCCAGCCGCTTATGAGACTTGAATGCATGGGTCACTCTGGCATGGAGTTGTCCAAGCTACTGCATGCGTGATGGTACATTGCAGGGGGATCAGGCCATGGTGTGGGGGAGGCAGTAGGAACCGGTGCTCTTGCAGCCATGATGGAGGTGAGTTGCTGAAACAGTTCTCTCTGTTGAGGTATGTCCTCCTCCCTTTGCTACCATTCCTGTTCCAGGAACTGCTTTGCAGGTGCATGCTCCCTCACTGAAACCCCCTCCTCCACCTGGACAACAAGCCTCAGCCTTTCCTCCTGCCTCCTAGCATGCCCTTGCTCCTGTCTTGTGTCCCTCTGCTTCTGGTACAGAACCTGCTGGTCAGATCTCTCAAGAAGGGGAGGGATAGCTCAGTGGTTTGAGCATTGGCCTGCTTAAACCCAGCGTTATGCGTTCAATCCTTGAGGGGGGCACTTAGGGATCTGGGGCAAAATCAGTACTTGATCCTGCTAGTGAAGGCAGGGGGCTGGACTCAATGACCTTCCAAGGTCCCATCCAGTTCTAGGAGACAGGATATCTCCATTAATTAAAGAACATTGACCATATCTTCATCACATAAATGCTTCCTTTTGGAACAGTCCTTGAAGGTACGTTGGGCCAGGGATCGAGTTCCTGATGAACACCAGGCAGTAGAGATTGAGGGGCAAGAAACAGAAGGTTATTGTCTAAAATAGCTCAATGGAGAAGCACAGAACTAATTCTTGTGGAATCTCACAGACATAAAATGTTACATTTCTAAACTGGACCAACATATATTCTGAAGGTGCAAGGTCCTTGGACCCTGGGTCTGAGTGCTAGGTTAGTGCAATTGCAGTGTAGATGCAAGGGGTGTTAGGCTTGAGCATAGACATGTAAACATTCCCACAGAAGAAGTGAGTCTTCAGGAGGAATCTGAATGAGGGAAAGGGAGTGGCTTAGCAGCTTTGCCGATGAACTCAGTAAGGGTGTTCCTGACAGGCTAATGGTTGTGGACCCTAGAAGGGGTTAATAGTGTTATTTTTCAGTGGCTCTGATTCTGGGAGTCCCTGAAAGATAGCCTGGGCAAATGTTCATCTATGTCTTCATCTGTCAGAGGGCTTCCTCTTGGGGGATCCCACAGGCTGTCTTGCCCCCATTTACATTTTGAGTAGAAGGGAGGTTGTAAGGAGGGTTGGTAAGGAAGGATGGCTTACAATGACTTCAGTATGCTGATGGCACCCAGATTTACATTTCTCTTTCTCTCTATCCTGCGGGTGTAAAGAAGTGCCTTACCCAGTGCTGTATAGAGATTGGAGTATGGATTAGGGCTAACTGACTGAAGTTCAGCACAAACAAGCCTGCAATGCCATTGGCTGGAGAAAGCAACTAAAAGAGAAAGGCAAAACTCCTACTTGATGGTGTATGCCAGCCATTCATTTCTAAGCCAGGCTGGCTGAGTGCCTTGTTCCATCTCCAGCTGCTTTTGACCTCTCCGGTAGCAGTGGTTATCAAGTGTGCTTTCTATCCTACATGTTTGACATGAAGGTTGTGTCCTTTCCTTTCAGATTCAGAACTTGCAGCCTCACCCATTCCTTCATCTTAAGGTTGGATTATTTGCAATGTGAGTGCGCTCTGACCTGAGGCTACATCTTCACACCATTCACAGGTTGCAGACTCTGGCATCCTGCTTGTTAGGTGGTGTTTCTCGCTGCTCTAGCATCTGTAATGACTTCCAGTTACTTACGGGTGAAACATAAAGCTATTGGCTTTGAACTAGAGTTGGCTCCCAACTAAAAGGACTGCCTCTCTTCCAGTATGATACCCTGGCAGCTGCAATCCTCTGGGCTCAGAAACTAACAGCCCTGTGTTAGTATAAACAAGTGGGGATGGAAGGCAGGTGCCAGGGTGTCTCTTCTTACTGAAGCATCACCGATTGAACTGTTAGAAATTTCTTTTATTCCAAAAGGAAGGGAAGGGGGGTTGCCAAGAAAAGCTTCTCTAGCAAAACAATTTATTTGAAAAAAAAAATGGTTTCCTTTTAAATGTTTTGATTTTTTTCAATAAAATGAAAAGAAATTTTTCAATTAATTTCAATTTCCAAAAAAATTTTAAAAATCAGATATTGTTGTTTCCCCTTTCATTACAATGCGCATGTTTCAATACAAAAGGAAATAAAAAAATTTGTTTCATCAAAAAATCTGTTTCATCAAAAAATCAATTTATTTTTTCATTTCTTTTGAAGTTTTTCATGGGAAATATTTATCTTTTTCTGATTAGCCTTAGGCACTGGCTCTCAGACCTGCTTCCCATATAGGCTAAACCAAAGCCTTAATTTGACCTTCAACTTTTGACCTTTGACTTTTCCTGAATGTGGAGAATCAATGGGGAACATGGGGAAGATGGTTGTGTGTGATGTGATGTGATTATTCTGAAATAATTGTTTGGTCATAAAATGTTTGCCTTAAAGCATGAAAAAGAGTATGATATAGATGTCATTTATCATTTCAAAATTAATAAATAAATTTAATCCACAATGTGTTTCCAGCACCCAGTAGTCCTGACTCTAGTCCCCTGATCTAATCTCTAGATCACAGTGTGATGGATGTGAAGCTGTTATGGAATAATTTTATGAATACTGCATGTGCCCTGGTTAGCGAGCTAGTCTCTATAGCTATATTGGGTTACTGGTCTTTCATATATGAATGTATTGGTGTAGCTTAATAAGGAGATGTTGCAAAAACAAGCAGGATGGCCACAAAAGAACTCCACATAAACAGCCTCCCAACAAACATGTGGCAGTAATTGCAAGACCATGCCTGAGCTATTAGCAGTGAGGATGCTATATCCAGGCTCCAGCTGAAGTTACCCAGCTGTTCTGCCAAAGCTGGGAGCCTAGAGATCAAAGGAACAGTAAGTGGTTTAAAGGACTCTCTGTGGAGAGGGAATGGGGAGTTGTCAGTGAGCTGTTCCTCAGGGTACAGACTAACATAGGCACAGATACAGGTCCAGTGGCAATGTATGAAGCATGCTTCCAGGGAAGGGTAAGTCTTAAGGAAGACAGGCCTGTATATAGACTGTGCGTTGTTTTAAGATCTCTTTCTTTGGAATACTTTGGTTCTACATAAATACTTTGCTTTAAGAAGTGTCTTTTGAATAAAATTGTTAACTATGTTCCATTTGCAGGACCTGGTTGCTGGATGACACTTACTTTAGCTCCCGAGGAGAAGAATTACAGGTACTGAACATAAGTTGCACCTGCTGAGGTAACCTCCCACCTTGCAGGGTCCTAGAGCCCAGGATCCAGCCCAAGCCTGGAAGTCTAGACCATAATTAAACAGCCCCTCAGCCAGAGTCCTGTGAGCTCAAGTCAGCTGGCATGGGCCAGCTGTGGGTATTTAATTGCAGTGTGGACATACCCTGAAGCTCAGACCTTCTGACACCCTGGGTCTGAGCTTGAGTGGCTAGCCTGTGCTACTGCTTGTGTCACAACATCCACACTGCTATTTTTAATGTGCTAGCTTGAGCAGAGCCAGTGCACATCTGTCCACCTGGGCTGGGCCTGGGAGGCATGCTCCCAGCTGCAATGCAGACACACCCAAAGAGGGTGCTGGAGAGGTCAGAGGCGCAGTTAGCATGGTAACTTGCCACACACTTCCTTCCTTCATTGTTATTTCAGTTCTTGGACTCAATTATTGCGCTGATAGGTCTTTTAAAAGTTGATTGGAGGTATTTGGATTAACTATAAAATGCTGAGAGAGATTCCATTCCAGCTGAATAAATTAAGACACAATAAAATCTTAATATAAATACATTTTTAATAGTTACATGTGTCACAACATCAGTCCATTGTAGTTTCCATGGCATATATTTAATTTAATGTTGCAGTCATTTGAAATATTGGGCTCTCTGATCATGCTCTCACACCAGTGTAAATCATGAGTAACTCCTTTAAAGTCAATGTAGTTAAACTGGTATAAACCAGTATGGGAGGAGAATCAAGCCCTTATATTGGAGATTCATCAATTTTACTGCCAGAAGGGATCGTTAAATCATCTAGTCAGATCTCCTGCATAACACAGGCCGGGGAATTTCACCTTGTTACTCCTGTAGTGAACCCAATAACTTGTGCTTGATGAAGGCATATTTTAGCAGTTTTAATTTGAAAAATGATTGTGCGAAAAACATGGCACCTTCTGTGTTTGGTACTTAGACAGCCCCCATTACCACAGTATCTGAGCACCTCACAATTCTCCTGGGAGGTAGATGGGGAACTGAGACAGGAGATACTGGTGACTTGGCTAAGGTCATACAGGAAGTCTATGGTGCAGGAAATTTAACCCTGAGCTCTCTAGTCCTAGGCCAGTAGCCTGACCATTGACCATTTCCCCTCCTTACTCAGCAAACCTGCTGTGTATGGGTATCCAAGGTCTAGGTCCTGTTAATCCTGCAGAACCAACACTGCTCTTGGAGCGTGAGATTCTTTTCTCATCATGAGTCTTTTGAATAAAATTGTTAACTATGTTCCATTTGCAGGAACTGCTATGCAAACCTGCTGTCTTTACATTATGCCCTCAGTTACCCCATACTAACCTCTGGAGCCAATAGGGCTTTACAGGTCTAATTTAAGGCATAATTTGACCTCTGTGATCTTTATTACTCATGATGATGCATGAGCCAGAAAGACTGCAGCTTTTTTTCAGATCCCAGGCTAACTTCTTTCAGGTCTACTGTTCAGAAAAAATAACACAAAACCAACACCCATCTCTACTGGTAAACAGAGCAAACTAGGCAAGGCAAATCATTCTGAAACAATAGATGGTGGAACTCCACCCGAGACCAGACACTTTTCAGTGCAGAACCTCACTTTGCAATGTTTTCTTTTTACCATTGCTAAAAAACACCCTTGATGTTAAATATTTAAGCCTCAGAAACTCCACAATGTCCTCCCTGAATTCCTGTACTTTGCTTCAGGGATCAATTAAAAAACACATTAAATTTTCCTTCCATCCTTGCAGGACTCTTACTCGCTGCTGTTGGGACCTTGGGATTGTTGGTTGTGTGTAAGGTGGAATTTCAAGTGAGATGCAAGAGGCAACTGAGAAGGCGGTGGGGCAGAATCTGCTCATTTTGAAGTTATTTATAAAAATATGATCACGTTAGTTTTACATTCTTATTCAGAGGAGGCATATTTTACTGAAATTGCTGTTAGTAATGCAGCCTGAACCACATCAGGAAGAGAGGGAATCTAACAAAGCTCAAGTGACAGTTGCTGGCAGAGAAACATAAAGGAAACAGCTGGAAAACATATGAAACATTTTCAGATAAGTAGACAGTTTCTAATATTCTTACAAAGTGGACAGTACATGATGCCAAAGATACATTAGGCCTTATTCCTAATTGTGCTAGCAATCTGACAGTGTACAGAGAGCAGAAACTGCCCTCTGAGAATACACCCCAGGGCAGTGGTTTCCATGACATTTAGCATTAGGGACACATCAGGAGCAGGAACTGAGAAGGCAGAGGCAGGCCAGGTGGCAGGAGAAGGTGTGGCTGGAGTACACTGCACTACAGCTATTCACTGCTTCCCATGGCCCAGAGGAGCTGATAAGAAGCAGAGCATAAGTTAAGGCAACCCCTAGAATGTGGGGAGTGCAAAGGGGGCTTAAGGACACTTTTGTCTCCTACCTCCAATCATCCTGCTGCAAGCATCGGCCAAGAGGAACTGAGAATTTGGCACCATTGGTGTAGAGAGACCAGATATTTTTAAGTTTAAAAAGGAATGGCTTTCTTACTATTGTACATACAAGGAAGATTTGCATGTGGGATGGGTTTGGCAAAAGAGGATGAGATGGAAGCAGGAGATTATTTTATGGGGCTGCAGAAGGATTTTGACAACCGGTTTCAGGGGATGGGCAGGTTAGTAAGGATTGGTAACTCGGGCAGGTGAGTGGGATGGAGGTGGGAGATGCAAGCCAATTCAGAAAGAGATTGTGGTAAGGTTTGTTGGAAGGGAGCATGGATTTGGGGTGACATCCACAGAGTGCAGGAGGATGTTAACAGATGAGAAGGTCAGGCTGCAGGTGCTTGTCCTAGGAACTTGGAAGGATTTCGTAGCTGAAATAGGGATTGGGCTGTGGTGTCTCTGGGTATGTCCACCATTTCTCATCTTCCAGGATCTGCCTTTCTCCTCTAAAATAGTCACAAGTCCTTTGCATACAAGAATTGAACAATCATTGTCTGCACTGCATGGAAACGTAATTCCAATTGTTCCTTGAAGTATATGTCACAGTTTCAGGGTAACTTCCCCTGTATCCCTGCTCCATGGTCCACTCCAGGAGTACCCAGTCAGGTCTCCGGACATTACCAGACTTCGGGTAAGGTTTCTTGTCCCACTTTCTTCTCACCAGGTATTTAAGGCTGTACAGCTCCCTGCCTTACATTGAAATGTTTCCAACTAACCAGTATGCCCAATGACCAGCAGGCTCTCTCTTTGAGGGCTATGAATGGTATATTGCCAGCAGTTACATGGTATCACACAGCTCTTTCTAAACAAGCACCTTTATTTTTAAGTCAAAAGTCATTAAAAAGTTCCTATATGTTTGCTAAAAACTCACCAGAGGTCAACCATCAGTCTAATGGGGCCAGAGTAGGCCATAGTCTTTCCAATCCTTCCACAAGGGTTTGGGGCCCCCTTGAACTGAAGGTCCTGTCTGTTTTTAGGATTAGAAAAAGGCAATGAGTCCATTCAAGCTTATCCTTTCATACAAAAGCCCTTTCTTTGTCTCCTAATCTCTGGAAAACAGGGTTTGAACCAGTACATGCGAACCCTCCCAGGTGGTGGTGATACAAGAAGCTTTTTAGCTGCCTTGATCCTGTGTAAGAAATACAGCACCCAAGACAGAGATATGCAACCACATGCACACAGCTGTAAACAGCCGGACGGTCAGAAAATATAGTAAAGATCACCTCTCCCAATTAACATAACAAAGGTGGTGCCAGTGTCATAATGCTTAAACATGTATAAAATGTAATTAGTTTGAAATTTAAGGCTTTTGATAAGTAATAAATAATGATAGTTTATAACTAGAAATCCAAAATGGCGGCCACAATAATTTTGTATTAGAGACATCAAAATGGAAGATTCAAACTACATTGACCACTAGCAGACAGGAGATTAGGGTGAAATAAATTTCAGTAGGGTGTGGCTGATCTCACTCCAAAATACCTGAAGGGAGGGGTCAGGAGAAGGTTCAGCTCTCATGACAGGTAAAGCTGATTGCCTGAGCAGGTATAACCCCACAGGGAGGATCCATGCTAATAGTTGGAATTGAAGAAGCAACCAATCAGAGAAGGCCAAAAATTGTATATAAGGCAAAGAGCTCACAGGCTTTGGGTGAGAAAGGCTTTTGGATGAGTGGAGAAGACTACAGAAGGAGCAGCAAGAGAAGCAGAACATCGGAAACAGTAGGACAGCGGAGGACAGAAGCAGCACCACTAACAAGCAGAGAACTGACAGAGCAGAAGGACCCTGAGACGTATCAGAGGGATCTTGAGAAGAAGGAAAGTAAGTATAATATAGACACAAAATCTCTGGTAAAACCCCGGCAATTCCTGTAGGGCGGGCCACCCCTTGTTACCCATTGAAGTGAGCCAAATTGACAAGCCCATTATTGGGGTGCCTTGGGTCCAAATTTTGGTGTAACAGTGCTAGCTCCATGGATTCCTAAGTGATTCACTTTAATAACCCCACCCCTGTTTTTGGAGTAACATTTCCCCAGGAGCTGTATACAGTCTCTGGTCCATAGTGATACAGGAACCATTCATAAGCTTAATACAATATGGTCCCCGAAGATATTGCATGTGGTTGCTATATCTGTCATAGTATGACTCAAGCTTCCCCAAATCAATATACCTCTCTGTCAAACATGTCACATTTTAAAGTCTGTAAATTACTTCAGAGCTTTGTCTCCTGACAGCATTCCTTCTGTTGTGTCCTGTAGATCCAAATTGTTTTGACATATGACAGAATCTCTTAATGCTAATAAAATATCTACCAGCATCATTTATCTTTATAGAACATCCTTCACACAAAAGTATCCCAGCACACTTCTCACATGGTTTCCTTCTATGATATCTGTGACAGGTTGGATCACAGAATCCCCCCCTGGAAGCTGCCACCTGATGTGCCCAGACTACTTCTACCCCTGCTTTCCCTGCCAGCTCAGGACTCCAGCACCCTGTCTTGTTGAGCCAGACACTCCCGTCTGCTCCAACAAAGACCCAGGGTCTGAATTACTTGCCCCAAAGCTGCAGGTTTACCTGAAAACAGCTAACAGAAGTGTTCTTGTCTTTAACACTCAGATGCCCAACTCCCAACGGTGTCTAAACCCAAATAAATCCGTTTTACCCTGTATAAAGCTTATACAGGGTAAACTCATAAATTGTTCACCCTCTATAACACTGATAGAGAGATATGCACAGTTGTTTGCTCCCCCAGATATTAATACATACTCTGAGTTAATTAATAAGTAAAAGGTGATTTTATTAAATACAGGACATAGGATTTAAGTGGTTCCAAGTAGTAACAGACAGAACAAAGTAAGTCACCAAGCAAAATAAAATAAAATGCGCAAATCTATATCTAATCAAACTGACTACAGATAATTTCACCCTCAGAGATGCTTCAGTAACCTTTTTTCCCTCAGACTGGACACCTTCCAGGCCTGGGCACAATTCTTTCCCCTGGTACAGCTCTTGTTCCAGCTCAGGTGGTAGCTAGGGGGTTCTTCATGATGGCTCCTCTCTCCCCTTTGTTCTGTTCCACCTCTTTATATATCTTTTGCATAAGGCGGAAATCCTTTGTCCCTCTGGATTTCCACCCCCCCTCACTGGAAAAGCACCAGATTAAAGATGGATTCCAGTTCATGTGGCATGATCACATGTCACTATAAGGCCCCAAGCCTTCATTCCTCCCAGCCTGACTCACAAGGAGGCTTGCTTGCACATGGAGCCATCCAGTCATTTGTCCTGGTTGATGGGAGCCATTAAGATTCCAAACCACCATTAATGGCCCACGCTTTGCATAATTACAATAGGCCTTCAGAGTTATATTTCATATTTCTAGTTTCAGATACAAGAGTGATACCTTTATACAAACAGGATGACCACACTCAGTAGTTTATAAGCTTTGTAATGATACCTTACAAGAGACCTTTTGCATGAAGCATATTCCAGTTACATTATATTCACTTATTAGCATATTTTTATAAAACCATATAGACTGCAACATCACAATATCCATTCAAGGATTCCCTATAAGAGGCAGAGAGTAGGATTAATTACACTAACTTCCTTACAAAGTCAGGTCCAGCTGCTATTCTTGGTAGTTGTTGAAATGAATGGCAAGTACAGCAGCTCTGATGATCTGGCACATCAAATTTCAACTGATGTTTTAAGTCTGAAGAAGAGCTCTGTGTAAGCTCAAAAGCTTCTCACTCTCACCAACAGAAGTCAGTCCAATAAAAGATATTACCTCACCCACTTTGTCTCTCTAATATCCTGGGACCGACGTGGCTACAATGACACTGAATGCTATAGATGATCAGATAATTCTGAGAACATGTATACTGAGCATCATATTTTGGGTACATATAAGTGCAAGAGATTTTTGCCTTGAATGTTCTGAATAAAGGTTGCAGAAAAACCTCAGAAGGGGGTTTAAAATTAGTAAAATTATATTTTTCTCAATTGGACATAAGAAGAGTGGTGATGGTATCAGGACACTTCTATTTGCATAAAATAGTAATTAGTTTTAAAATTAAGGCACATGGTCATAGAAAGCTGAAGTTGATTGGCTAAGAGAACATTACCCCATTGAAAGAACAACCAATCAGAGACTGAGTGAATGTCGTGCCACTGAAAGATGACCAATCAGAGACAAGCTGGGAAGGCTGGAAATTGTATATAAGGGAGACAGCCGGCAGGCTGAACTTGTAGTGGGTTCGAGATCCTAAAGAAGAACAGAAGCTACAAGATCCCTTTAGGAAGACACCTGCCTGGGAAGAAGAGAGTAATTGGGCTAGCTTTGGGTGGAGTATTGTGAGACTTTGGGAGTGGGTTCCAGGAAGCCATGGCCTGCAAGAAGTCACAAGAAGCATTAGACGCAGTAGCAGCAAGAGAACCCTGAGGTTGCCCTGACAAGGGTTACTATAACAAACAAGCCAGCGGCCACTGCCAGCTGCAGCTCTGCAACTACCATTGGAGGGCCACCGTCGTTCCCTCAGCTGCCAGCCAGAAACAGCTTTGGCGCTGCGCATCACCTGAGAGAGACAATGCACTGACGCCGACCCCGGCTTCAACTGAAACAGAGCAGAAGGACCTTGAGAGTTCAAGAGATAATTAAGAACAGTAGAAGTAAGTGTAATTTTCCATCTAGTATTAAGGAATATTTGGGTTTAGCCTGTAAATAAAGCTGGATCCCTGTGGTCTGAATGAGATCTTACCCTACGCATTCAGTAGCCGCTTGGCCAGTACCTAGTGCAGAGATGGGCAAACTATGGCCCGCAGGACCGTCCTGTTCGGCCCCCGAGCTCCTGGCCCAGGAGGCTAGCTCCCGGCTCTTCCCCTGCTGTCCTCCATCCCCCACAGCCTCAGCTTGCCCCGCCGCCGGGGGGGAGCAGTCAGGAATGAGAGGAGGGAGTTGGATGGGGCGGTGGGAGTCAGGGGACAGTCAGGGGACAGGGAGCGGGGGGGTTGGATGGGGCAGGGGTTCTGGGGGGAGGCAGATAGGAGGTGGGGGCTGGGCCACTACTCCCTCCCCAACCGGCCCTCCATACAATTTACGAAACCCAGTGCAGCCCTCAGGCCAGAAAGTTTGCCCGCCCTGGCCTACTGGATGTTAAATGTAATGTTAAATCAGTGGTTCTCAAAGCCGGTCCACCGCTTGGCCACTCCAGCACATCCCTCAGCCCGCGCCGCTTCCCGCAGCCCCCATTGACCTGGAGCAGCGAACCGCGGCCAGTGAGAGCCGCAATTGGCCGAACCTGTGGACATGGCAGGTAAACAAACTGGCACGGCCCACCGGGGGCTTTCCCTGAACAAGCGGCGGACTGGCTTTGAGAACCACTGTGTTAAATGATAATTGTTAGTGTTACATGTTAAATGTTACTGTTAGTGTTACGTGAATTATTACATTATTATACGTTATAGTCTGTGTCTGTTATTTGATGCACCATTTTATTTTAAACTCTAACTCCATTATCTTATCATACTTGACTTGTTTTCTTCTTGCTTTTCTGTAACCACTTAACTCCTTTAATAAATGATTATTTCTGTTTTCGAAGAAATACTGCTTGTGCGTGTGCATGTCAATCCTTGAACAGTATCAGAGGAGTAGCTGTGTTAGTCTGAATCTGTAAAAAGCAACAGAGGGTCCTGTGGCACCTTTAAGACTAACAGAAGTATTGGGAACATAAGCTTTCGTGGGTAAGAACCTCACTTCTTCAGATGCTTCAGAGCATGCCTGATCCTTGAACAGAAGGCAGTATCTGTGTCCTTTCAGGGATCAGCGAGACTAGCTTGCTCAGGGAGCCCTCTACGGGTTGGAGATAATTCTTTTTGGGCAGGCCACAACCTTGTTTACCCTTTGTTAGACAAATTTGTAAGTAACATAATTGGTGTCTCAAAATCTTAGGGTAACACTAGCCTGTGATATGGTTGTACCTGCCCCCATAGAGGTCAATGGCAAAACTGTAATTGACATCAATTGTGCAGGATTGGGCATAAAAATGAGTATGGGTAAAACATACACCAAATTGCCACATTGCATTATGGCTATACGGGTGTGTGAACCTCCAAAAGGTTCTGAGGTATCACATGATAAGTTTATTTATCCAAATATATATGGACCTTTTTGAGTTATCGTCTTCACTCACCCTCCTTTCTCCTAATACAATCATTTCTTCCCCAATCCCATACTTTACTTCCCCCCAACTTCCTTCCTGTCCTTCTAGCACATTTAGTTATTTTTCTGATCCCCCATCCTGATTCCAATGATTTCAATTCCAACCTTTCCCATGCTTCTCCAGAGAGTTGCTTTCAAATCTTACTCACAATCTGGGGTTTCTACAAGTAGAAAAACCATCCCAGAATGCATTGCCTGCCTCTGCTTCAGGAAGCTCCAGTACAGCTATGATTTGAAAACAACAGCTGAACTCAACACTGCATGACCAATCTGCCAAGATTCCTGGTTGGAGTTTGTGGGTCATCACAAACAGGTCCTTAATAGATGTTATGAGGATGTTGCAGATACAGGCAGTATGTGTTATAAATGGTTATAAGCACATCAGAAGAGGGTGGTAGAGCTGGGTTATAAGCTGGTTGAAATTTGGAATTTTCATTCCATGAGAAATTCCAACATTTTGAAATTTCTTTTTGTTCCAAATCAGAAAAAGAAGTCAAAATTTTGAAATTTTCCAATTTATCTAATAAAATATCTAAATCACTTTATAGACTTTTTTCTGATAAGATTGAAATACTCTGTTTTAACTATATTGGTTTCAACTATTATATAATTAATTATATCTCCCATTTATCAAGGTGAAAAAACAGAATAGCTGTATTGGCAACAGGAGAGGAGCAGACCCCAATGGCTGAGAAGGAGAAGGAGCCCACCCATCCTCAAGCCTGGGAGGCTCATGGCCACTGCACCCAAAAGAAGGAGATGTAGTGTACTGGTGGTCGGGGACTCCCTTCGGCGGGGCACAGAGGCATCCATCTGCCAGTCTGACATGATGTCCTAGGAGGTGTTTTGCCTCCCTGGATCCTGTGTCTGAGACATTACGGAAAGGGTACCAAGGCTGATCCGTTCCTCTGACCACTGTTCCATGCTGCTCATCAACCTCGGCACTAATGATACTGCCAGGTGTGACCTCAAGCAGGTCAGCAGTGATTATAGGGCTCTGGGAGCAAGGGCGAAGGGGTTGGGGACTCAGTTTGTGTTCAAGACCATCCTCCTGGATGAGGGTAAGGTTCCAGGAAGGGGGACACGCATCCTGGAGATGAATGCATGGCTGTGCAGATGATATCAACAGGAGGGCTTTGGCTTCTCCGACCATGAGATGCTGTTCTGAAAAAAAGGTGTGCTGGGAAGAGATGAAGTCCACCGCACGAAGAAGAGGGAAGGCATCTTCATGCACCGAGTCGCCAACCTAGTGAGGAGGGCTTTAAATTAGGTTCAAGGGGGACAGGTGAAAAAGCCAACAGGTAAGCATAAAAAAGGCAACCTTAATAGAGGGCTAGATGTTGGGGGGAACACAGAAAACTACAACAGGGTCAAAGGAGCAGCAACAAGGAAATCAGTGTGTGTGTGGGGGGGAATCTGCTCAACATTTAGATGTCTATATACAAATACAAGGAGTATGGGGAATAAACAGGAGGAACTGGAAGTATTAATACATAAACTAAGACTTAATTGTTCAGGAAGGACAAGGAGTGTGCTGGGTGTGTTTGTTAGTTTGTAAATATATAGCAGCAATCCAAGATGGAGTTTGAACTGCCAACTTGTGACCGCCATCTTGTTGTTTACTGTTATCTTAGCCTAGTCATAACTGGATCCAACTGTTTTTTCCCAACACTGGCAACTCCAAGGACAATTTTACCTCAGACTGTTTCCCACCTTTGCTGGGACTGTACCATATTTTCCCGCCACTAAAGGCATAAAGGGACTGTACTCACTGACAAATGGCGCAGTCCATCCCAATGACTCTGCATGCGCGGTACAGGCCTTCACAGTACCAGTGTATCATTGAAGGGCACCACCGTTCCTGAGGTGAAGAGAAAGGGAAGAAGACATTCCATCTTACCTGCTCCTGTTCCTGGATACAACATCACCAGAAGGTTTCGGTACACTTCTTCCACCCTGAGACATCAAGGGACTCTCCAGTGCTCCTCCTCTGTGGGTTCCAGTTACCCAATGAGTGTAGGTCCTGGACTTCGCCGCTGCCACAGATGTGCTGACGACATAGTGAAATAGGGTTTTCTCAGTTAGGGGTTTATATGTGTTAGTGCCAGGGTGATTTGTATTTTGGGCCTGAGCTTCATGCTCATGTTTTAAAGCTGCTGTTTCACTGTTTTGTATTGTTTATCTAGTCACTGTTTATTCAAAATTACCCCTTCCCTGATTTGTAAATTTATCCCCCCAATACACTTACCTGTTGTTTTTACCTTTACCTATTGCCAGTTTTTATTATTTGCACTACACATAAGGAAGAGGGAGGGAGACCTGTACACCAGTCCACCAGTGACAGACACGGCAGAGGGCGGGTCTGCTCTTCTGAGTAAAAGTTTTACATCTTGATACCTACATCATTATACATTTAGAGTTACCTTGGCTCCCCTTTGAGGTAACAGGTGGGAGGAAGGGGTTACATCCAGGGATTTTCTTTGTTTCTAGGCTTACAAGCCTATGTCTCATATTGACTGCATAAGAGTTAGGTATTGATTGCTATGAAAAACCTTTTCTAGTTTTGGTCAGGAAGGAAAAAAAGTTGCTGGTATGACTTAAACATGAACCAAAATATTTGGAAGCATTTTACTAAACCTTTCTTCTTGGCAACAATGAGAAACTTTTGCATGCAGCTTTTGTAACTATTTCATTTGTTAGTAGTCATTTTAGGTTAGGTTAGAATTTTGAAATCCTTCTCCAGCTTCCGTGGCCCTTTTTCCTTTTCTTTACCAGTTACCATTCTGAGCACCAGGTGGCACTAACATCTTACAGTTACCAAGAGTACCTTCACAGACACATAAAAGATCTAATTTCCAGGGTCAACAGGATTCTGTGGAAATCTCTGAACAAATATGGTTCTTTCCTGACTGTATGTTATATTAACATTCCATAAAGGTTCTCATAACTGCTTTAGGAAGTTAGGACCTGCTGTACTCCATCATATCAATGGTCCATTTTTTCCAGTACTCTGTCTCTAGTGGTTCAGATGAAGGTGCAAGAACTCCACAGTGGACAATTTTTAATACATATTTGTGAGGAATAGAAAATGGTGGCTCTTATTGTTATTTAAAAGACTCTTCTTCTTCCACTAAAGCACTTGGGATACTGCACAACGGTGAAAGTACCAAAACAAATTAAGTACAAAACAAATTAAAAACTGCATAAAATAAAAAGAGATGAAAAGCCAAATTAAGTGGCTTCATTTAAATATGAAAGTGGGTGGGAAAGTTGTGTAGAGGGACTGGCATGGAAAGAATGAAAACATTTCTAGGAAAAAGTGCTTTCAGATGCTTTATATTTAAAGTAGGGAAGGATGCAATTCCTATATATTTGTATTGTGGTAGTGCTTAGATCAGGGCACATTGTGCTAGGCACTGCATACACATGTAATGGAAAGATGGACCCTGCGCCAAAGAGCTCACTGTTCAAGGTACAACAGGTGGATGCAACAAATAGATGGAGGAGCACAAGGTGTCAGGAATCAGAGCCTGCAGTTGAGCCTATCTGGAAGTAGGGCCTGCAGCAAAGCTGGTCTCTGGGCAACCTACAAAACACAGCTGGCCTGCAGAAGGCTGCTTGATTGGCCCCGCCGCCTGATTGGTTGGAAGGATCAGCAGACTGGCTCTTACGCCAGGCAGCAGCAGCAATTCAGTAGCTACTCAAAGCATTCATCCACAGCTGTGATCACTCCTGCCTCGTTCCCAGTCCTGCTCCTGCCTTGTCCCCACCCTTGCATCACTTCAGGTAACCTGGTTCTGACCCTTGGCTCTGGCCTCTGACTCTGGTTCTGTCCCTGAGCTCAGACTGCTGGCTCATGATTCAGTTGCTGACCCTTGGCTCAGGCACTGGGACTCTGACTCCAGCTCTAATCCTGGGCTCTGATTTCTGACTCCTGCTTCATGCACCAACCACTATGCCTGATTCCTGCTCCAACCACTAGACACAATTGGCCACGTCCTAATCACATGACACAAGACAAAATAGAGACAGTTATGATTAGTGTAAATGTAAGCAGGGTCTGAATGAATATTCCCATGACAGCTAGCTGGGAAGGGGAGAGACTTTGTGTGTGTTTATGTAAATACAATTTGCTCCTACTCTGCTTAGATATTCAGCACATAGAGTGGTGTCAAAGTAATCAATTTTGGCTGGTGTTGGGTACAAATCACCTTATTACTGAATGCAGAGGTAGTGAAATGCTGTTACCAAAATGTTGTAATTATTGTGGGAACATAGGGAAGCAGGACTGTGGTTAACCTGTCCCAAATGAGGGGTGTCACCTTCAGCTGAAAGGACCTCAGTAAGCCAGGGGCTCGAATGCCAGGGCGGTGTGAAACTAAGGGTATGTCTACACTACGGGATTAATCCGAATGTATATAATTCGAATTTGGGAAACAGATTGTATAAAGTCGAATGTATGCGGCCACACTAAGCACATTAATTCAGTGGTGTGTGTCCATGTTCCGGGGCTAGCGTCGATTTCTGGAGCGTTGCACTGTGGGTAGCTATCCCATAGCTATCCCATAGTTCCTGCAGTCTCCCCCGCCCATTGGAATTCTGGATTGAGATCCCAGTGCCTGATGGGACAAAAAACATTGTAGCAGGTGGTTCTGGGTACAGCCTCACCCCTCCCTCCCTCCCTGCATGAAAGCAACGGACGGCAGACAACCATTTCGCGCCTTTTTTCCTGGGTGAACACTGCAGACTCCATACCACGGCAAGCATGGAGCCCGCTCAGCTCAAGACAGCAGTCATGAACATAGTAAACACCTCGCGCGTTCTCGTGGAGTTTATGCTGAGCCAGGACCAGAAAAACGAGGTGAGGAGGCAGCGGCGGCAGTGCAGCGACAAGCGTGATGAGGACATGGACATGAACATGGACACGGACACAGAATTCTGTCAAATCGCGGGCCCTGGTGCTTTGGAGATCATGTTGTTAATGGGGCAGGTTCTATTCATGGAACGCCGATTCTGGGCAAGGGAAACAAGCACAGACTGGTGGGACCGCATAGTGTTACAGGTGTGGGATGATTCCCAGTGGCTGCGGAACTTTCGCATGCGTAAGGGCACTTTCATGGAACTTTGTGACTTGCTGTCCCCTGCCCTGAAGCGCCAGAATACCAAGATGAGAGCAGCCCTCACAGTTGAGAAGTGAGTGGCGATAGCCCTGTGGAAGCTTGCAACGCCAGACAGCTACTGGTCAGTCGGGAATCAATTTGGAGTGGGCAAATCTACTGTGGGGGCTTCTGTGATGCAAGTAGCCAAAGCAATCACTCAGGTGCTGCTACGAAAGGTAGTGACTCTGGGAAATGCGCAGGTCATAGTGGATGGCTTTGCTGCAATGGGATTCCCTAACTGTGGTGGGGCAATAGATGGAACCCATATCCCTATCTTGGCACCGGAGCACCAGGGTACCCAGTACATAAACCACAAGGGGTACTTTTCAGTGGTGCTGCAAGCACTTGTGGATCACAAGGGACGTTTCACCAACATCAACGTGGGCTGGAAACAGAAAATACCAAATAGATCCATACTTTAAGGGGGAGGAAAGCAATCTGTACACTTAAAATGCTTTCCATATTAACTAATTTGAACAGCACCCCTGTGAGATACACAATTATATCCATTTTATCAGTGATTTGCCCAAAGTTGCACAGTGAGTCACTGGAAATACTGAGATTAGAAAGACAAGGTAGGTGTGGTAATATCTTTTATTAGATCAAATTCTGTTGGGGAAAGAGACACGCCTTCGAGCTACAAAAAGCTCTTCTTCAGGTTAGAATGGTCATTCCTGTCTCCTTGTGCTTAGATCACATCCTCTGGATCAAAACCTGTACTAAGTACATTCTAGGAGAAGACGTGTCCATTACCTTTACCAGATGGCGATGGAGCAGGGAATTGCCAAGAGATTAAGGCCACTGAACATCCCATCACTCTGCAGTCAGGTCAGGAATGTGTCTTCAACCACTCTAGTTAAATGAGAGAGAATATTTTAATTTGTGAATATTTTAATTCTCTTCATCAGTTACTGTATTAGTGGGTGGGGAATTGCAGTTAGGCTAATCTTGTCCAATGGAGAGGCCCAATCTCCTGCTATTTGTCTCCTTCCATCAACACTGTGATCTTCCTGTGACTTTTTCTAACTTCACCTGGTTCAAATTGGTTACTGTGGCAGTTTGACTGGACATGGGACCCAGCTCTCAGTTCATTGAAATGACATAATGTACGAGAAAATGAACAGCATTTACTTTTATTATGAATAATACGGCAAACATTAAAATGCCTCCAGTCTTTGTCAATCCCCTTCTGGATGGATTACCCAGGGAAAAAAGCAGTCTTGGCACCCATCTGGATTGCTGTTAAACTCTCTGATATAGGATGCAGAAGGAAATGAAATGGAGCAGTAATCCGGGCAAGTGGCTGGCTGTAGTGGAGTAATAGGTAACAGGGAACGTATCCATTTTCATCATCCCACTAATAGTACTAGGGCTGCAAGAACTTTACACATCAATGGAAGTCATTATAAGTCATTCAAATCAATGGAAGTTTCACACCTAGAAGACTGATCTTAATATTTTCTCCCATTCCTAGAAGTGTGATTCTCTTCTAAGTGGAAAAGAATGGATAAAAATATGTCTGTGAACAAACTTACCCTTTCACCACAGGACTTTTGAAGTCAGTGGGTTTTCTGCATTGAGGGTGCATTCTTTGAACCTACACTAGTTCATCATTGTCTCATTGAACTATTTAGATAAAGTTTCCATAAAGGGAGATCATAGTGTACAATGGCAAAACCAATCCTATAATAGTTGACATTTGGTTGCAATCATTTAACAACAGGAGACTTTTAGACCAAAAACCTTAAAAATCAGGAAGGAGGCAGAGTCAGTACATTTTCTCAACAAGTGATGATTCTTAAATAAACAAACATTCCTTTTAAGTGAAAAAGTGATGTAGAGGATAAAAATAATAAACTTATAAATTAAAGCAAATGAAAATTACAGGGGGGAAATTAGAGTGACAAATAGCACAAACATTGTTATGTCCAAAAGTTTGGCAAACTGAGATTTAAATACGCACCCTGTTCATTGTAAAAGGATGCTGGAAGCTGTAGACTGAGAAGTGGACAACAGCAGCAATAATTAATTAATAGTCTGTGTTTAGAAATGTAAAAGGTGGATTACTGCCTATTCCAGATAGCAAAATTATAAGGACAAATGAGAAGATATTCAGTAATGCCAGAAACGGCTATGGAATATTTAAAAGCTCTGAAAATTGACAGGGCCCCAAGATTCAGACTACATGAAACTGAGAATATGAAAATAAGTAAGAATGGAAAGTGAAGGAGTTTCAACTGACATTTTCACATATGTACTTAGTTCAGGAGAAAGTCCCTTAGGATTAGAAAGTAACCGGCATAACATTTTAAAAAAAGAATCAAGGGACCCAACAGGAAAATACAGAACAGTCACACTTACAATCTATTTGGAGGGATCAAATGGAGGAATAATTAAAGTAGCCAGGCCTCTCTTGCCTTCAGATGCATCCTTTGTTAGAATTCTTTGAAGATCTCTGACATGGTACTCAAGAGGGATGCATCCTTTAGCTAAGATCTCCTAAAATACTTGATAATGCAGCCCACCAGCAATGAATGTCTAATGTGTAAGAAAGAAACATTGGCAGATAAGATAGAAAGTGGGACAATGGGATAAGAATAACAGGCTGTAATAAATGAATCCTTTTCATGCTGAAAAGGATACCTGCATACCTTAGAGATCAGTGTTATAACTGATTTGTTGTTTTTGTCAACAAGTCACTAGAGAGAAAGAAATTTAAATTGTTTGTGCTTCTTGCTCAATAAAAAGAGAAAATGCACTTTAAAGCAGAAAAAAATAGAGTTAGGTACATTAAAACTGATTTACTCTACAGGGTGCTTTTCCTGAAATTCTGTTCAGCTGGTACTGGAGATTTTAAACAGCTCTATCCTAAGCCTTGAACAAAGCACTAAAAGCATTGTGAATGTCTCAAGCATACAACTGCAATGTGCCAAATATATAGAACCTTTGCTTATGGGATGGAAAAGATGGGTAGAGACTCAATTTTTTACCAACGCCTCTTATTAACAGAGTTAGAAGACATTTGTTAGGTACAACCTTAGAAGGAGCGGGAACAGGTCTTGGAGTATTAAATAATATAGATGTAGAAGTGTAGGCTAACAAACCCTTAAAGACATCCCTAAATGAAATAAGTACTAGCCATCATTTAATAGCCAGTTTGCTTCCTGGCTGGTAGAAGCTGCAAGAAGCAGATCACTAAGTACTATTGCAGACAGTAGAAGTTCTGCAAAGCAATGTGTTTATGGCATTAGCTTGCATACAGGCACAAGCGTGGACCAATGATGTGATAAAATACATCATAAAATATGGAATGAATGGTATTCTGCTATTAGAAATAAGAAGTATAATGTGGAAACATGCTACTATTTCTGTACAAAATCTGTATTCCTGATGGAAAATGGTAAACTTTGCCTATGCTTTACAGTTAAACCACATTACCACATATATAATAATGATGTCAAATGCTCAGATAAAATGAATATCCCCTATTGAGGCATTGGGATTAAATGTCAATAATAGTGTAATGGAACATAAATTATGGGCCATAAATGAAACCTCTGTATGGAAAACAGTAGAACTTGAAGCTTATATAGAAGAATGTGAAATTGGATATGTTTGTAATAATCATGCTATATAGCCATATGATATATGTTTGAATTCAGAAAAAAGGGAAATGTCATTACCAATTGGATCCTTTTCCATTTAATGGATCTGTGGCTATATACATGGGAAGCAAATGTGTATGTATTAGAAATTAGTGTAAACTGAAGTTAATCATTTGTTCAATATAACTCATGATCCTCATGATAACCAATGTTTGTCTAATATAACTGTTGTAAAAGGATCTTATTTTAATTTTACATTACCTGAAGTTAAATATGGGAAAAAATAAGGGTCAGAATCAAATGTATTCAAGTGTTAAGCCAGTACCATTAACTATAAATATAAGTTTAGTTAAACATTTACGTACTCATCCTGAGTTGCAGATGCAATTACAAAAAGAATACACACACAAAAAGTTACGGTCACTGTGCATCACTCAGCTAATGAGATTGAACAAATTATGGAATTAGTAAAAAGAGATGCTAAACATAAATGGTGGGAAGTATTTTTGGGATGGTCTCTCACAGCAACAGGATTCTTAAATGCTATTTTACATCCTGTTATAATAATTTTGGTATTTTAGATTTTGATGGTTTGTATGCTCATCATCCTACTGTGTTGGATTAGAAGAAGGTTTAAGCAGCTAAAGTATATATAATCTTTGAATATTCAACCTTAGAGAGGCAGAATCAGGGAAAGTAAGGAATTGTGCCAACAAAAAGAAAAGCTTGCTTGGTCTCGGAGGAGAGTCATGAGCTAATGTTGGACAAAATCGAGCGCCCACTGAACTCACTAATAAGATTAAGACATGATGGTTAGATAAATAAATCTATCAACTATTAAGGAGGGGAATGATACTGGAGATTTTAAGCTGCTCTATACTAAATCTTGAACATAGCACTAAAAGCGTTATGCTGGTATGATTAGCTGAAGATAGGGGAAAAATTAGTAAAAATAATCTGAACTGATAAAGAAATAGAGTGGTAGCTATACACCATAACATTGAGTTAAAGAGAGTGACAATTGGAATGTGAATATGCATACTATAGGGGAGAAGTAATTGTTTATATTTTGGTATGTGTGGAATGTTGGCATGAGTAAGCTGTTTGGAATGTGGCCATGCAAATAAGTAGAGAGAGGAGCATGCTCAACAGGAAAATGGGCTAAAGGTTGCTTGGGCACTAAGAGCAGAGTAAAGGCTGATCTGCTCAGTAGAAATCTAGGGGAAAGGTCACCTAAGTAGGTCATGCAAGCTTGCTCAGTGTGACTATAGAGTAAAAGTTACAATAATAGTACAGACCACAATATTTGGCAGAACATAATAGTAAAACACACCATAATATTAAGAAACAGGCCCAAACCATAATAGTCACTAAACATATCATAATAAATGGGATACCATAATATTTATTATGATTGACAGCTGAAGGCTTGGACAAATATGAATGGAAAGTAAAGTATGCTAATATCAGGATTGAAAAACAAGCCAATCAGAAAGGGTCTGATAGCTGGCGAAAATAAATATAAGGCAGAGAGCCCGAAGGGATTTTTTTTTTTTTTTGAGTTATTCAAATGGTTGGAGAAGATGTTAGGGAGGAGATAGTGAAACAGGAGATTTTGCTTTTAGCTTCTCTGAAAAACCTTGCAGCACCTTGGACAGAGATATGAGGAGAAAAAAATACATCAGTCAGAGGGGTTTAAAACATCGTGAAAATCACCTCTCCAGATCTGAATAACAATGGTGGTGGCAATGTCATAACACTTTAGCTTGCGTGAAACAGTAAGTTTTAGGAATAAGGCTTTAGATAAATAATAATTAACGATAGTTTATAGGAAAAAATCCAAAATGGTGGCCACACTGATTTTATATTAGAAACTTTGAAAATGGAGGACACAGACAAAATTGAGCAATAGCAGATAGGAAATAGGGGTGAAATACAGTTCAATAGGTATAACTCAACTCATTCTAAAATACCTGAAGGGTAGGAGGCTGATCAGCTCAAATGACAGGCAGAGCTGATTGGTTGAACAGTTGACACCCAGGCAGGGAGGATCCATGCTAATTAGTAAGCTTGAGACAGCAACCAATCAGAGAAGGCCAGAAACTGAATAAAAGAAGACAGCTGCTGGGCTGGTGTGTGTGAGTGTGAGCTGAGGAGAAGGAAGAAGCAGAAGATTTGAAAAAGAACAGCAGTTGGTGAAGCAGAAACAGTAGCTGAAGAAGCTTCAGCAGCCTCTGAGGCAGCAGCAACAGCCGCGTGGAGACATCAAACCCAGCTTTTCTTTTATGACAGAGCAGAAGGACCATTAAGACGAGTCAGAGGCAGTGTCAGTTTGATTTTCTGTCTAATTTTAAGGAATGACTGGGTTGTTACTCACAAAAAATCTAGGGCACCCTGCCTATACCCTCCTGAGGATTCAAGGCGTGATCCAATCAATTTACGTACCCCCACCCTTTCCCTTCCCAGGGCGCAGGGTGTAAGGCACCTATCCTTACCCACGGGGCTCAGGAAGAAACCTGGTCAATTTAAGTACCTGCCCTTTCCTTAGGAGCTCAGGGCTCTACAGGTCTGCGGAACCTTTTCCCAGTGAGAGAACCTTACACAGCTGTGTTCTAAACATCTTTTATTAGCAACACACACAAAATACATATACCAAGCAAATCTCTTATGCTCACCACCCCCAATGTACAGACAAAATTCACCTGATGGCCAGTCAGGATCCTCTCTTCTGGGGGTTTCCAGCGATGCCTCTGCATGACATGGTTGTGCAGAGGGGTCAGAGTTCTAGAAGCTTGATGTTAAATTCCAGTCCAGAGATGGTCCCCATAAACCACTGCTTTTTTTGTTACATTATATAGGTAAAAGTAGCTACCCTCTTTAACTTCATTAAAACCTATCACATTATTCAGCACCCCTAGGAAGGGCCTGGGTGGTTGTAGTTTTTGCAACAGACCAAGAAACCAACAAAAAGCAGCTGCCGTGAGAGCAACAGCAATTGCAGCAACCAAAGCAGCAGTTACACTGACAGGGAAGAAGGTGCATTGACAAAGCGGAGGGAGAGAAGCCTATGGAGAATAAGAATGCTAGCTATAGTGTAAATATAACATAGAAATAGTATTAATGAGTATCTGTATGTACATCGGGATTAATAAAGATGTGTGTTTGTGTTATGAATGTCACATTGTTTTACATGTATAAAGTTTAAGCTCTAACACTGCTGTCAGCAACTGCACATGGCTGATCACCGTATGCCGGGTGAAAAACTTAGTACCATTCTAATTATATGACATTGCAATTGGGATATTTTAAAATCTGTATTAAGGAATTGTCTTGTTTAGATTACATTATAGCCAGGGATCATCAGTGTGCTACTGTAATAAAACTGTGTCAATCAATCATATCGGAAGGCTGTATCCATGTCCTTCCACGAGTAACGGCTGAGGGTTTTTTCTAAAAGGGAACCTCTAGTAAACCCAGGTAATTCTTCTAGGGCAGGCCTCCTTTCACCCTGCAAAAACATAATAGGTTAATAGGCCAACTTGAGGGGAACCTCTGGTAAACCCAGGAAGGGGCAATATATTGATGAGCTACTCTGTGGGTACCCTAGATCTCTTTTGGGGGGTAACACAGGATTTAGTGCCAGTCTATAAAAAAAGAAATAAGGACCACCCAGGGAATTACAGACCAGTCAGCTTAACTTCTGTACCTGGAAAGGTAACGGAGCAAATAATTAAGCAATCAATTTGCAAACATCTAGAAGATAATAAGGTGATAAGTAACAGTCAGCATGGATTTGTCAAGAACAAATCATGTCAAACCAACATGTCAACCAAGCCTTCTTTGACAGGGTAACAAGACTTGTGGATAAGGGGGAAGCAGCAGACGTGGTATATCTTGACTTTAGTAAAGCTTTTGATACTGTCTCCCATTACCTTCTCATAAACAAAGTAGGGAAATGCAACCTAGATGGAGCTACTATAAGGTGGGTGCAAAACTGGTTGGAAAACCGTTCCCAGAGAGTATCAGTGGTTCACAGTCATGCTAGAAGGACATAACAAGTGGGCTTCCGCATGGATCAGTTCTGGGTCCGGTTCTGTTCAACATCTTCATCAATGATTTAGATAATGGCCTAGAGAGTACACTTATAAAGTTTGCGGATGATACCAAGCTGGGAGGGGTTGCAAGTGCTTTGCAGGATAGGATTAAAATTCAAAATGATCTGAACAAACTGGAGAAAGGGTCTGAAGTAAATTGGATAAAATTCAACAAGAACAAATGCAAAGTACTTCATTTAGGAAGGAACAATCAGTTGCACTCATACAAATTGGGAAATGACTGCCTAGGAAGGAGTACTGCGGAAAGGGATCTGGGGGTCATACTGGACAATAAGCTAAATATGAGTCAACAGTGTAACGCTGTTGCAAAAAAAGCAGGCATCATTCTGGGATGTATTTGCAGGAGTATGGTAAGCAAGACATGAGAAGTAATACTTCTGCTCTACTCTGCACTGATTAGGCCTCAACTGGAGTATTGTGTCCAGTTCTGGGTGCCACATTTCAGGAAAGATGTGGACAAATTGGAGAGAGTCTAGAGAAGAGCAACAAAAATTATTAAAGGTCTAGAAAACATGACCTATGAGGGAAAATTGAAAAAAATGGATTTGTTTAGTCTGAAAAAGAGAAGACAGAGAGGGGACATGATAACAGTTTTCAAGTATGTAAAAGGTTGTTACAAGGACACGGGAGAAAAAATTTTCTTCTTAACCTCTGAGGATAGGACAAGAAGCAATGGGCTTAAATTGCAGTAAGGGAGGTTTAGGTTGGACATTAGGAAAAACTTCCTGTCAGGGTGGTTAAGCACTGGAATAAATTGCCTAGGGAGGTTGTGGAATCTCCATCATCGGAGATTTTAAAGAGCAGGTTAGACAAACACCTGTCAGGGATGGTCTAAATAATACTAAGGCAGGTCTTCACTACCCGCTGGATCGGCGCGTAGAGATTGATCTATTGGGGATTGATTTATCGCGTCTCGTCTAGACGCGGATAAATCAATCCCCGAACGTGCTCCCTATCGACTCTGGAACTCCAGATCGTGAGAGGCGGAAGCGGAGTTGACAGGGGAGCGGCAGCGGTCGACTTGCCACCATCCTCACAGACAGATAAGTCGACCTAAGATACGCCGACTTCAGCTATGCTATCTTAGGTCGACCCCCCGCAATGTAGACCGGGGCTTAGTCCTGCCAAGAGTGCAGAGGACTAGACTAGATGACCTCTCAAGGTCCCTTCCAGTTCTACGAGTCTATGATTTATTCTAATTTATACTGTAGGACAAACATAAAACGTGCATAATATGGTTTTACCATATTGTATGCTAATATCTTTTAGGCGCTCAGGTGAGAGGGAAAATGGGAGCTATTTCTTTTTTAGGGCCAGATGTTCAGCTGGGGTAAATTGGTGTAGCTCTATTGAAATCAAGATGCTTAAAACTAAGCACGTGCTTAGGACCTTTGCTGGATCAGGGCAAGAGTTCGCAACATTTTGAAGGATTGAGGAAACTTGACCACAGTCACACAGAAGTCTGTGGCAGACCCAGAAATTAAATCCAGATCTCCTGAGTTCCAGTGCAGTGCCTTAACCACATGACCCACCTTCCTCTTTGAAGGATGTCTTTGAGGTCATCTGTGCTTAAAAAGTGCTGCTTTCACTCAGCTTTCCATCACTTAGCTCCTCTTCAGTGCTGTCTGCTTCTACTCTTGGCTAATTATTTTATGTATCATACCTATCTAAATATGACTGTAAGCTACTCAGGGCAGGGACCAATTTGTTTGTAAAGTGCCATATATGCCTATGGTATTATATAAATAAATAATAAGACTAATAGCGCTGACTCTATATATAGGATCTTAAATGTCACACAATCTTCTTAACATCAATCAACCACTTTATTAGCTGCCAGTGAATCTTGCAGATTCACATCAGCCAGTTTCAGTTGGCAGCTTAGCTTCAGGTGACAAAACATCTTTTCTTAGTAGCATAAAAATAAATCTGGAAGCAAAGAAAAATCGGAAGAAATATTACCTGCTAAAAAAACCCAAATAATACAGTTCAAGAAAGAGATGTAGGATTGGGGGGAAAATCCATAAAGCTGGTGATGATTCAGAAGTCCGAAAAGATGCTGGATTCACGGCTACTGACGGTGATATACTGGACATTAGGCAATACGCATGTCATGTCATTCCAAGCTGGTTGTCTGAACTCCTATTCCTTTTGCCTCCTTCTTTTTTAACTTGTCAGTGGTGGGAGCATGTGAAGAGAAACTGAATTCCTGATCTGACTGATAGCTAGAGCTACACCAAG
Organism: Trachemys scripta elegans; assembly: GCF_013100865.1. Taxonomy (NCBI): domain Eukaryota; kingdom Metazoa; phylum Chordata; order Testudines; family Emydidae; genus Trachemys; species Trachemys scripta. The sequence continues at coordinate 257,613,647 of NC_048299.1, forward strand.
TGGGCTGTGAGAATGAAGTAAGCTGTTTCACCAGATGAATTGTTAAATTACATTAAAAATGGCTTGGTGTAGGGTGACCAGACAGCAAGTGTGAAAAATCAGGACAGGGGGTGGGAGGTAATAGGCTTCTATATAAGAAAAAGCCTCAAATATCGGGACTGTCCCTATAAAATGGGGATATCTGGTCACCCTAGCTTGGTGTTTGATTCATTTAATAGATTCTGGGGCCATTGTGATCATCTAGTCTGACCTCCTTGTAACACAGGCCATAGGGATTCCCCAAAATAATTCTTAGGACACACCTTTTAGAAGAAACATCCAATCTTGATTTAAAAATTGCCAGTGATGAAGAATCCACCATGACCCTGGGTAAATTGTTCCAATGGTTAATTACTCTCACTGTTATAAATTTACATCTTAACCCGTCTGAATTTGTCTAGTTTCAACTTCCAGCCATTGGATTTCTCTGCTAGATTGAAGAGCCCATTTTTAAATATTTGTTTCCCACATAGATACTTATAGACTGTAATCAAGTCACACATTCACCTTCTCTTTGTTAAGCTAAATAGATAGAGCTCCTTGGATCTGTCACTCTTAGGCATGTTCTTTAATCCTTTACTCATTCTCATACCTCTTCCCTGAACCCTCTCCAAATTATCAATGTCCTTTTTGAATTGAGGACACCACAACTGGACACAGTATTCCAGCAGCGGTCTCACCACAGTGCCAAAATACAGAATTAAAATAACCTCTCTACTCCTACTCGATATTCCCCTGATTATGCATCCAAGGATCTCATTAGCCCTTTGGGCCACAGTGTCACACTGGGAGCTCATGTTTGGCTGATTATTCACCACAACCCCCAAATCTTTTTCAGAGTGACTGCTTCCTATGATAGATTCCCCCATCCTGTAAGCATGGCCTATATTCTTTGTTTCTAGATGTATACTTTTACATTTAGCCATACTAAAACTCCTATTGTTTGCTTGTGCCCAGCATACCAAGTGAGCCAGATTGCTGTGTATCAGTGACTTGTCGTCTTCATTATTTATAACTCCACCAATTTTGTGTCATCTGCGAACTTTATTCAGTGATAATTTTATTTTCTTCCAGATCATTGATAAAGATGTTAAATACCATAGGGCCAAGAACTGATCCCAGCAGGACCCCACTAGAAACACACCTGCTTGATGATTCCCCATTTACAATCACAGTTTTAGAGCTATCAATTAGCCAGTTTTTATTCCATTTAATGTGTGACATTAATTTTATATCTTTCTAGTTTTTTTAATCAAAATATCACTTGATACCAAGTCAAATGCCTTACAGAAGTCTAATTATATTACATTAACATTACTAGTTTTATCAACTGAATTTCTAATCTCATAAAAAAATCTAGTTACTTTGACAGGATCTATTTTGCATAAACCCATATTGATTTGCATGCATTACACTACTCTCCTTTAATTCTTTATTAACTGAGTCCCTTATGAGCCACTCCATTATCTTTCCTGGGATTGATGTCAAGCTGACAGGCGTATAATTACCTGGGTCGTTCCCCTGTTTACCCTTTTTAAAAACTGGCACACCACTAGCTTTCTTCCATTCTTCTGGACCTTCCCCAGTGCTCCAAGACTTATTGAAAATCAACATTAATAGTCCAGTGATCTCCTCAACCAGNATTACCTGGGTCGTTCCCCTGTTTACCCTTTTTAAAAACTGGCACACCACTAGCTTTCTTCCATTCTTCTGGACCTTCCCCAGTGCTCCAAGACTTATTGAAAATCAACATTAATAGTCCAGTGATCTCCTCAACCAGTTCTTTTAAAACTCATGGATGGAAGTTATCTGGACATGCTGATTTTAAAATGTCTAACTTTAGTAGCTTATGCCTAATGTCCTCCAGAGATTTAGTGGAATGGAAAGAGTTTTATCATATGATATGACTATATCAACTGTTTTTTCCCCAAATATGGAACAGAAATGAACACTTCTGCCTTTTCTGCATCATTATTGTTAAGTCTATCATTTCCATCTAATAATGAAACAATGGCATTGTTAGGGTTCGTTTTGTTCCTAATAGACTTAAAAAAACCCCTTCTTATTATTGTCAGCTCTACGGAGCATAGATTTCTCCTTGTGTCCCTTGGCTTCCCTTATCAATTTTCTACAATTCCTAGCTTCTGATTTATATTCATTACTATCAGCTTCCCCTTTCTTCCATTTGTTATATATTATTAATATTTTATTGCTGCCTTCACTTCATTTCTAAATCAGGTTGGTTTTTTAACCAATATGCCACTGTTAGCACCAAACTAACTGGAATGCAGTTCCAGTTTCAATTTTCAATAAATTGCAAATTCAGGCCACGATTTCGAAGACGATTAGTGTTTTGGGGTCACTCAGTTTTGTATGCCCAACTTGGGGGTCACCTTTCAAAAAGAGCTGAGATTTTCATAGGTAGATGCCTGGCATGTTATGAAAGTTATTGCAAATTGGGCATCTTAAAACCAAGTCACCTCAAACCGTTACTCAGCTTGGGGAAAATCTTGCATACTGACCTACCATCTTATGGGGTGGGGTGGGAAGAAGTGAAAATGAAACACAGGATATTGTTTTACAAGGTCTGCTACCCACATTAGTAGAATAAATACTCAAGCCTAATCAGCTCAGAAATCCCGAGGCCTTGTGTACACTAGAAAGCTGTCCTGGTAAAAGTTCTGCGGCACTGTGCCACCACCAAAGCTATTTCAGAAGAGTGTGTTCACACTTGGCTGCTTCTGCCACTGCATTGTGTCCACAGAGCACCAGGCTGTATTGGCAAAAAGCATATTCCACTGTGCGTATGTATCCCAGCTTCTGCGCTGCATTCAGGCTGCACTACCTTGTGGGTAATTGTCACTGTATACTGTAGAGCAGTCACTGTGCATTATGGGATACCTGTACACTTCTCGGGGAATTGTGGCAGTTGGGGTTCGAATACCCACAATGCTTTCTGTTATATCCCATAATCAATGGCTCTTGTGTGTCATTTAAGAATCTGCTGCTACAAACATGGATGTGTCATGGAGGAGCACAGCTCTCTTCTCCATTGTAAGATCAGGGCATACAAAACTGTTGTATTTTGCAAGGATGCAGAGCTCAGACAGACTCAACTGAGAATGTCTGAATAGTGAACAAATGTTTCACTGTTGGAACAGCACTTGGCATGAGACATTCAGACTATGTATGGGGGTCTGGACAAGTATTGAACAGTTCCTGACTTTCACCTATACTTTTTCATGCTGTCCACTTCTAGTTGATGCACGTTCACCACATCTTGATAGCTTTCTTCCTCCTCTGCAGGATGCAAAATATCTGCAGTGGTTACAGGGGAGGTGGTATCGTCCCTGCTGAATATACCATCCAGCTCATTATAAGAGGCACAGGTCATGATTCTGGAATTCTCATTCACCTTTTGGAAACCCTGCCTCAGTTCCTTTCCCACTCCATGGCACTGGGCTCCTCTCTTTCCTTTCCTGTGTCATTGCTCCTGTGGGAGTGCCATATGTGTGGCTGCACATGCTCCTCCCCCCACTGTACACTGAAATTGAGCACCTCCTTCCTGCACCAGTCAGCAGCACGGGATCCAGAGTGAGGAGCCATGCTTTCAGCAAAAAGGTAGCCAGTTACAGGAAAAGAAGTGGCTTAGAAGACCGCAATGGCCCTTTAAGAGCGAGGTGGACTTCTGCACACTGTAACCTGTGGGTAGTAAGGGTTATGAGACGGTCACTCCTGAAAGCAATGTTGCATTGTGGGATTACAGTGGGAAGACTGCTAAAACCAGTATGTGTGTGTCCAGACTGCCACTGTCCTGACAGAACTGTACCAGGAGGGGGGCTTATATCACACCATAAAGGGGAATAACTGCCAGAAAGATAGGATTGTCAGTAGGAGACACAATTAAATCTGGATGCATGCCAGGCTGTGCCAAAAAGGAAAGTTTTGCTAGTACAATATTATAGAGTAGAGCAAGTTTTACTCAGGCACTGGTGCTTTTAACTTAAATTGGAGTGGTGTGTGTAAGGCTTCGTACATGAGAAAAACTTGCAAGACAAGGTTCAATCAGCTCAAATTACTCTATGTTGCTACAGACCAAATTTTCAATAGCTTTGTAATTATTTTCATCTTCTCAATCTCTCCCATTTTATTTTCTAACATATTTACTCCTTTGCCCATTGCCTGGAATTTACCCCCTATTGAGAACAAAACGTTTGTCAGCAAAACAACATTTTTAGGTAGGATGACAATCTTTAATCTTAGTGTCCCTTTTTCAAAAGTCATGTCTTGTGTTTGATCACTAATCCCCTTCTGAGCATTTCTTATCTTGTGAGTGGCTTCACCAGTGAGCCCCACAAAGGGACTGCTTCTTAATGTTTTTTTGTTTGTTTGGGAATGAGGCTTATCTGCCATTGTCACACAGCACAGTGGGTCATCCAGAAACACAAGGAGGCCTGTTGTGTCACTTTCAGAACTTTGCTTTAACTAGAGCCACACTGCCTACGACATAGGCACACAACTCCTGCATCAGAACCATTCTCTCCAGGTCTCCGCATTCCACTCAGCCTTCAGTTTCTTCGGTAGCCTTTGAAATTTCAGTTAGAAATAGTGACATGAATACAGTTTCAGAAGAATCCTTTACAGCTATCCCAACTAACAGCCTCAGTTTGTTCCTCAGTAATGCTCATCTTATAGAGAAGGGTAGTTTAGGGGTTATGGCACTGAACTCTCAAAATCTGAGTTCAGTTCCTAGCTATACCACAGACTTGCCCTAGTCACGTAGAGTATATCTACACTGCATAAGAAACCTACAGCAGGGGGTCTCTGAGCTTAAATCAACTGACTCAGGCTTGCAGGGCTCATGCTACCAGGCTAAAAAATAGCAGTGTAGATGTTTTGGATTTGGGCTGGAGTCCAGGCTTCGAGACCCGATTCCCTCACTGGGTTTCAAAGCATGGGGTCCAGCCCCAGCCCAAACATTTAAACCAGTGTATCTCAACGACTGGTCCGTGGAATAGTGCTGGACCTGAGATCTCCCTGACACAGTTTAGGAAGGCAACAAGCTGGTCCTGGTATCAAAAAGGTTGAGAAACACTGGTTTAAACAACTATTACAAGCCCCACAAGTCTAAGACAGTTGACCCAGGCTCTGAGATTTGCTGCTGTGGGTTTTTATTGGAGTGTAGACATATCCTTAAATTATCCATGCCTGATCTGTAAAATGAGGATAATAACCCTTCCTTTCTCCCATCCACTAGTTGTTTTGTTTATTTAGATTGTAAAGCCTTTGGGACAGACTCGAGACTGTCTCCTACTCTGTTTGTACAGCACCTAGCATAATGGGGCCATCATCTCACCTGAAGTCTCTAAACATACTGCCATACAAACCCCAAAAAGTTCTTTGATAGTCCACAGTGCAACAACTTTCCTTATACAAGAAGGATGCAGCATTACGTGCTGCTCTTTGTTCTTCTCCAGCCAAAAGGGTTGTTACAGAGTGACACAAATGGCTCTCTTCAAGAGTTCAGGACTTTTATGGAAGCACCTTGCTAGTCATTGTTCATGATTCCATATTTCAGTATTTTTAATTATTTTCTAGCTGTTGTCAGCCCGTGAAACAAAAGCTTGGACCAAAGAATCAATGCTGGTTGTCTCTCATGGTACTACAGTGTCCTGGCTACTTGAAGGTTTTGTTCTTTTTCTTTTTTTTTTTAAACCAAGCCTCCTTAGGCACAATTTATATAGATTTTCATGTAACTTAATTAGCAAAACTGCCTAACTGGAACCTGCCAGAATTCATATCCCTTGGGACATCAGTACAATAAAGAGCTGTAAGGGAACCAGATCTTTCATTTTGGGGGCAGAGGAAGTTTCAAAATTTTGAAATGTCTTCCATTCTGGAATGGACTGAAAACAATAAATTTCTAAATTTCCTGCCAAATGAAATTAAAAAAAAAAAGTTGCTTTGATCAAATTAAATGTTTTGTTCCGATTTCAACTTTTTATTTTATAATATAATAGTTCAAAAACGGAAGCCACTTTGCAATGGAAAATCAAAATGTTCCTGTAAGCCAGGGGTGGAGAAATTTTTTGGCCCAAGGGCCACATCTGGGAATAGAAATTGTACCGCAGGCCATGAATGCTCAGAAAAATGGGGTTGGGTTGCAGGAGGGAGTGAAGGCTCTCGATGGGGAAGTGGGCTCTGAGGTGGGGCCAGAAATGAGGAGTTGATGGTGTGGGAGGGGGCTCTGGGCTGGGGTGGGGGAATGGGGTGCAGGAAGGGGTGCAGGCTGCGGCTGGAGGTGTGGGCTCTGGGGTGGGGCTGGGAATGAGGGGTTTGGGGTGCAGGAGGGTTCTCTGGCCTGGGATCAAGGGGTTCAGAGGGCAGGAGGGGGATCAGGGGTGGGGCAGAGGATTGGAGCGCAGGGAGAGGCTCAGGGGTGCGGCGCTTACCTCTAGTGGCTCCCAGAAGCATCATCATGTCCCTTCTCCAGCTCCTATGCAGAGGCACGGCCAGGCAGCTCTGCACACTGCCCCATCTGCAGGTATCACCCCTGCAACTCCCATTGGAGCGCCGGAGGGGAGCCATGACGCTGCTTCCGGGAGCTGCATGGAGCGTCCCCCAACCCTGCTCCCCAGCTGGAATGCTGGAGCAGGGCAAGCCACAGACCCGCTCCCCAGTGGGACATTAAGGGCCGGCTTAAAACAGCTGGCGAGCCGAATCTGGCCTGCAGGCCGTAGTTTGCCCACTTCTGCTGTAAGCAGTTGCTCTTACTGCCATAGCACCCACCCCTGCTGGCAGGAAGTGGCGTTGCAGTGGCCTCCATTTCTAGTGCCCTCTAGTGACCACTTCCTTGGCCCCATGAGGGTCTGTAAGTCCAAACAAATATCTAAATTAATAATTCGTCTGCACCTTTTGTTACCCTGATGTTATCTGTCTTTTTTGCCCCTGCTCCTGGGCCCTACAGAGTTTCTCCTATGCTGCTTCTTCCCAGCAGGTTTCTGCCACCAGGGTCTCCAGCAGCTTATCTCAGGGATCTCCATGCTCCTTACAGGTCCTGTCTCAGGGCTACCCCACAGGATCCTGTCCTGCTCTCCATATCACCTCCAACCTGACTCCACCAGGCCTGTTCCCAGAGAGGAAGAAACCCCTGGCTCCTCTCTCCTAGGTCTCCTCTCTGGACTGAATTCAGAGCTCTGTTTAAGTAGTGCTCTCTGATCCCCCACCGCTGGGGTCAGCCATTATAATTAAGTCTCCATTACACTCAGCTGGGAGGCTGAGCCCAATTTGCCTTAAAGGGGTAGCCAGCCTGTGCCAGTTCCATTCCTTTTTCAATTTTTCTTTTGAAAGGAATTTTCATCGAAGGGGACACGTTTCTGAGAAATGTTTTGCTTTCAACGAATCAGCATTTTTTGACAGAAGAATGTTCTGTTGGGAGAATTTCTGAACCACTCTAATCATAATGCAATGGATTTTGTGGCTGGTAGGCTAAAGCAGTACAAAGTTAGTTGGGGGGAAAATCAGCACACCAAGCATCTGTACCAATTCGTGATCAAGGAATTCAGAATGCGTTTGGAAATGTTAGTGCAACAAGTCAGGGTTAGACCAGCCACAGGCCTTGTTAACTCATACAGGGATACAGCAATCGCCATATCAGGTCAGATCAGTGGCCCAATTACTCCAAAATCCTATCTCTAGTGGAAAGCAACAAAGAGTCCTGTGGCACTTTATAGACTAACAGACGTATTGGAGCATAAGCTTTCGTGAGTCAATACCCACTTCGTCAGACGCATGTGGTGGAAATTTACAAAGGCAGGTATAAATATGCAGGCAAGAATCAGTCTAGAGATAACGAGGTTAGTTCAATCAGGGAGGATGAGGCCCTCTTCTAGCAGTTGAGGTGTGAACACCAAAGGAGGAGAAACTGCTTTTGCAGTTGGCTAGCCATTTACAGTCTTTGTTTAATCCTGAGCTGATGGTTGTAGATCACTGATGATGCATTGGAGAGGTTTTAGGTGAGGACTGTAGGTGATGGCCAGTGGAGTTCTGTTGGTTTCTTTCTTGGGCTTATGTTGCAGCAGGAGGCTTCTGGGTACACGTCTGGCTCTGTTGATTTGGTGTTACATGCACAATTATTTCAAATTTTTTTTGCATATTTATACCTGCCTCTGGAAATTTCCACTATGTGCATCTGACGAAGTGGGTATTCGCCCACGGAAGCTTATGCTCCAATACGTCTGTTAGTCCGTAAGGTGCCACAGTCTCTTTGTTGCTTTTTACAGATCCAGACTAACACAGCTACCCTTCTGATACTATCTCTAGTAGAGTTCAGTAACAAAAACTTTAGAGAAAGACCCCATAATTGCAAATAATTGTCTTTTAACTCAAGTGGCACAGGCTTATGCTTTTAGGACTTAGTGGTCCTCAGTTCAAACCCCCCTCTTAACACAAGTGGGGTCAACTACATTCAGATCAGTGATTTTGGTTTGAGCCAGTCTCTATGCTTCATTCCCCAACGAGAATGTGTATGAACCCAGAAGCAGTGATTACCACTACAGTGAAATTTAAGCCAGTGGGAGCAACATAATGAGCAGAGTTTGCTGAAGCAATTCTCTCACTTTATGCCAGGAATCCAATCTGTTCTTGGCTCTTACCCATTTATGAAGGCTGTGTTCAAATTTAGGTCTTACCATATATGGTCAAATACGGATCATATCTGCGCCTAAGGAACATTTTGTCTGACGTTATTTTCTACAGTTTCTTTCTCCTCCAGCTAAGTAACACTTCAGTTATTCTGAGAACACTCTCCCCATTATAAACACATCAGTATATATTGGCATGTTTTCTTCATATATGTCAATATGGAGAATGTTATCAGCAGTGATAGAATTCCCATAGACCAATTACTCTCCTGACATTTACTAAATAACTAACAGCCAGGACAAGATACAAATTGCTATAGTTTTCCTATAACCCTGTTGCCCTGTTAGGACAGATAGGAAAACACATTTTGCTCAGCCGTTTCTCAGGATTTGTCACACACAAACTATTGGAGTGGTCTGACAGACAATTACTTTTCCTCATCTAACTTTTGGATACCATGATTTACCTTTTAAAGGTGACCAGTAAGTATAAAAAAAATTACCCCAAATCCTAAATATAGATTTAATTGCTGGAAGCCTTATATATGAGTTGCATTGAGCCACACATAGATGATTTTAAATTCATACACATCTTCTGCCTCTGCAAGTTTAAAAATCACTTATGTGCTGAATGATTTTCTAACCCTTTCTGTTTGAAAGGGTTGATATTAATCTGATTTTTCTGTCAACTTTATAGTGCAAAGCACAGCAATTTCAATAATAATATTACTTATTATTTAAAGTGAGATATTTGCCTGTATTTTGAATCTCACTTGCTCAAAATTAAGCACATGCAAAGTACTTTCCGGATCAGGACCAAAGAGACCACCTGAGAGGAGGGATTCATTGAAGGGACCAGGAGTGGCAAGGTAGGCCTGTGAGCTGTCAGCAGACAGATGGTAACTGAAGCTGTGTGAACAGATGAGATTATGCACAGAAACTGTATAGAGAGAGAGACAATGGAGGGCACTAAGACCAAGCCTTATGGGATTGTCACAGAAAGCAGAATTAAGGAGGACCTGCCAAAAGAGACATTGAAAGGGCATTTCTCTCCATCCCCTTGCATCTTGTGTGCAGATCAGCAGAGCAGTATTTTATACCCCTTTTGCATTCTCTTGGTGTAGCTATAAATGACTACAAATGGTGCAAAGCAGTGGAGAATCACCCCACAGAATAGCCAGAGTATATAATACTTGACATTTGTAAAATAAAATTCCATTCATTATCTAAACGTGGATCCAGATTTTGGAAGTGGCCCTGTATTTACTGTATTTGGCTGAACCAAATCCCTGGATCCAAAATTTCCCAAGCTTTGGAATGTTCCAAATCTCAATTTTAAATTTTGCAGATCAGATTGCAGCTCTAGTGAAACCTAGATGAGGTTTATCCATGATTATCCTTCTCTCAAAGCTTGTCTACACTAGCCCACTGAATCGGTGCTGCTGCATCAATTTAGTGGGTGTGGTGAAGACGTGATAAGTCAATGGGAGAGCGCTCTCCTGTTGACTTCAGTACTCCACCTCCCCAAGAGGCGGAAGCTAAGTTGGCAGGAGAGCATCTCTCGCCGACATAACATGGTGTAGACATCACGTTAGGTCGATATAAGCTACGTCGCTCAGGGTGTGTGTGATTTTTTTCACACCCCTGAGCGACGTGACTTACATCGATTTAAGCGGCAGTGTAGACCAGGGCTCAGTCTCAGAAACATTTTAGCGTAATACAAAATGGGGCAGATGTTCAACTGGTGTAAATTGTCAAAGCTTAGTTGACTTCAATAAATAACTCTATTTGAAGTCAATAGAGCTATGACAATTTACACCAGTGGAAGATCTGCCCAAAGGTATTCATCCTTCTTTCTGTTTACACTGAATGTGATGCAGTATCTGTTAATCAGTCCTGTAGCCAGATTCCTAAACAACTGAATCATTGAATATTGTCAAACAGAGATGAGAAAAGTCACTTACAAAACTTCTCATTTCATATAGTTGGTAGAGGAAATGGTTTTATCTTGTTCAACTTAACCAACAAACGATGAAACATTGACCTGACCTTTGCACTGTAGTTTTCTTTTCTTGCTTTAGGATAAGCATTTCATTCTTCCCCACATATGCCGCTATTGCTTAGTAGATACCACCTGCTGAAAAGTCTCTTCCCACACCGTATAATACTGTATGTTTGCTCTGTCACTTCTGACACTAATGGAAACAGCATTCTAAATACATTTTTACCTTTGAATATTAAGATTTTCTAGAAGAGAAAAACAGATAAGTAGTGGTTTGCATCTCTGCTTTGTTCTGGCAGCCAGTGTATATATATCAATGTTTGAAGGATATGAACATACAGTTCCAAGCAAAGGGTCTTCTTACTGCATGTGAAACACATATCAGACAGGTGAATTTTAATCTTTCCAGATAAAATTAAAATTCTTTTAATCTCAACTTCAGAAGCAGCAGCAGGACACTGACTTTTACCTGCATGCACTCTTTCTAGACCAAGACTTTGATTCTGTAAAGGTTGTGAAAAAGATTTCACAGATTGTCTGATTAAAGAAAATAGCTCTTTTATGTGTTCTTTATATATGCCTTTTTATGTATGGTAATTTGGCATTTGTACCTGAGAAACAGAGAGGTGGAGATTTAGGGTTGATCCTGCCTGGTTCTGAGCATCCTCAGCTCACCCAATAGGAGCTAAATATGCTGAGTACCTCACAGAAAGCATTCAGTGCTTTGTGATAAAGCCCTTAGAAACGTATTTTATCTGTTCCTTCTTGCAGTGATGCATGGACTATTATTGTTGTTGCCACTATTATGGGAAAGGACTAGGATTTCTTCTTTTTTTCATATCTGATGCCTCTTTTGTTGAGATCCACAGGGATAGTATTTATTGAAGTTTTTGAAAAGTATTCTCTTAAAGGACCAGTGTTTGGTTAAAATGAAGTTAAACAAAACAAACAAAATCCCACTTGCCCAAAGTCACAATTCCCGTCACATGTTCCAAATTATCCCTTAGAGTATTAAAACAGAAGATTTCACACATATAGATGAACCCTCACTATTTAGGCTGTTTATTTTTTGACTTCCTTTTTGCTTGAACCTTGATTACACAATTAGTCAATTTCATCTTCCTTCGTCACTTTTTAGTAAGTTTCACGTTAAGATGCTGTGATGTTTGTGTTGAAAATAGTGCTAATCAAAAACTTTCCATTAAAACATTTTTGATAGAAAATGGCTTTTCAATTAAATGAAAATTTGTTTAGAAAAAAGTTTTTTTTTTAAATCAGTTTTGACCAAACTCCCCCCGCCAACATTTGGAGAAAAACACCTTGCAGTGGCAACAAACAAACATTCATTTTCACCAAAATCTTTCCAGGGCCGGGGGGCTGGGAGAATATCATTTCCTGACCAGTTCTAGTTGCAAACACTGCAAGACAGTTTCTAATGGAATGTTGAAAATAAAAAATGGCAACATCTCTACCGGGCTTATGTTTGGTAAAACCTAATTTTTACAAAACCTAAGTTTAAGGCCAAATTTGTTTTAACAGTGTTCTTCTAAATTCCAATAGTACTGTCCTGGTTTAAAAAATGATAGCATATGAGGGATCCCTGTGACAGCTGCTCTAAGCCTTAGCACGACAGGCCATTTCATGTATGTGCACTATGGTAGCTTCCTGCCCCCATGTGCATCCACATCCCTATTCATGGTAGCAGCCTTCAACAATATGGCCTTGAAGCAGCCCCCAGCCCCAAGAAGGGCAACAGCGCTGAGGAACTTAAGAATGACCATACTGGGTCAGACCAATAGTCCATCTAACCCAATAGCCTACCTTCTGACAGTGGTCAGTCAAATACAATCTGACTTGCAAGAGATCTGCTTCAGAGAAATTGTTTGTGGTGGGAGCTTTAGCAAATGTTTTTTAAGATAAATTGTGGTATTTAAACCGGTTGGGCTTCCTTGAAATCCCCACCTCGCTATATCACTGGTGGAATAATTTGAATGTCTGCTGCCCTTCCATTTCATCTCTTGTGTAGTCTCTGCTCCTATTCCTTGTGTGTCCTAAATACACTTTCCCCAGTCTCATCTGTCTGCATCCCAGCCCGGCTCACTTTTGTAATTACAGATGTGCTGCTTTGCACTGAGCAGTGATCCTGATACACCTGCCATGGGAGAACATGAGCCCCTGGAGAACAGATGCAGTCGTTTGCAATTATCTCTAGTGGCCAGCAAGGGCTGTGGAACCTGAAAATAAAACAGAGACCATAAAATCCAAATTGATTGACAGTGAATAAATAGCAAATAATGTTGTTTATCAGAATGGGGCTATAGGTGAAAAGGCATTTCATGCCACTCTTACTGTGTGTGCCCTGGAGCAATGATGAGTCTAACTAGGCAGTGAGAATGTGAACTACCCGTGCAATCCACTAGTGGATACCCAACTCCTCAAAAGACAAGGCACTAGGGAACTGGACTGGGGTATACTGGCCCTTTAAGGCCAGAGTGGGAAGTCTCAGGGGTCAGTCTACCCATTTCTGGAGTTATAGGCCAGATAGAGACCAAGAGAATGACAGACACAGAGAGGGAGGAAATGGTCCCCAGGTAACAACTGGTGTCTGGAAAAACTCCAGGCTACTGTTCCTTTCGCGGCCTAGGACTTATAGTGTAGAGCAGGGCTGGCCTCCCCTCTCTCAGCCAACCAAGACAAGCTCACTCTTGCTTTCACTAACATTTTGCAGAATACCACAGGATGATAGTGATACTCACATTGCTGACTGCATCATCATTGCATGTCAGCAAGATCCTCCACTTTGCTTTAGGCCACCGAAATGCACATTGCATCACCATTTTGCACCGGCTGAGTTTGTAGTAGAACCACCAGCTGTCAGGGTTTGTATAGTTAGGCTAGAGCTTCATAAACCAGTGGAGAAGTGGGTACGCACGGTCTCTGAGAATTATGGTAGAAAGACAGATACCATTATTAGCTATGATGTAGGGTAGGAAAGAGTGCCACTCCTGAAAACCCCACGGTTCCTACAAATTCTTTGCTCGGCCATACTGCAAACATTCAGAAACTGGCTAAAATGTCCCACTGAGGCCTGTATCTCATACAAACATAGAAATTGCCAATTTGCCATGTGGATCAGACCAAAGTCCCAGCTAGTCCAGTATCCTGCCTCTGACAGCAGTGAGTTAGTGCCAAATGCTTCAGACAAAGGTAAAAGAACCCTATAGTGAGCAGTTATGAAAAATTCCTACTCACAGATGTTTCTTCCTAACCTCAAGCGGTTAGTAGTTGCCTTATGTCCTGTAGCATGAGGTCTTATATCCCTTCTACAATAATTTATCCCACGTAGCCCAACTGTGGATGTGCTCGGCCCCTATAAATGTCTGTCTTTGTGATTGTATATCTTCAACAGGGGAGACAAGACTGTGGCAGTAAGCTCTTCAACATGGTTCCTTTGGCCTACCAGCATAATCTCTGTTTGCATAGCATTTGACTTCAGCCATCTTTTCCTCATCTGTTGTTGGCCAGCCAGTAAGGTAAGTGGGTGACATGGCCTTATCATAGTTTAACAGACTTGTATGTTCTCTACATATTATTGGCAGCTGAATCAGTGAAGTCTCACTATTCTTCCTAGTACCTGCATGTAAACATTGAATTAGATAGGGGGAGACTAGAACCCTGTGGTTCTGTTTAAAACATTTCCCTGTATCCTTGCCATTTCTCTCAGGCAGGATAGCAGCATTCAGTGATCAACAGTAAAGAATCCTGTGGAGGGATCTTAGAGTATGAATATGGACATTTCCTCTTTATTCATGGAAAAGAAGAGATTGTCCACCAACACCTTAAACCTTATTGGGAAGGATATAGGGGCAGACGTGTTTGGAGACAGCTTTTTGCTAGATTTTCAGTGAGCCTTCTTAGGTAGAGAAATAAGAGAGATTTGATGCTGTGTGTGGTAGTTGGTAAAGGCCATTGTATCCAGAGACACTGGTTGAACTAATGCTATGTATCAGTATGGATGTGAAGGAGGGACTGTCTGAGCTGGACACACTTGGCCAAAACAGACAGACAGTATCGTGTTTGTTTTCTGGTTTAAGCGGAGGTGGAGGGGGGTGTTCTGGTTCAAGCAGGGAAAGGTATGAGGTGGTTCCTGCTCCCTTCCATTGGCACACAAGATCAGAAGATGTAATCCTGACAAGATTCAGAGAATTCCAGATCCTTGTCACATAGGAAAAACATTAGTACTCTGAGCAAGATTCTCCTGCAAGCTTAAGACACCAATTTTGGACACTTAGATCTGGAAACCATGCCCCTTGTGCTCAAGCCAGCTGCAAAGCTAGAAGAGTGATTGTGGGCATCCCTATGTGCACAACCTAAAGCCTCCCAGGAAAGAGGGACTGAATTAAGTCCCTTGCAGAGAGGGAATGGTGTTTCTTTAGGGGCTGGAGTTACATCTGCCAAGTGTTGACCACCCAGGCATGGTGGGCAGTCTTTTTCATTTATTGTTAGTAACAGTGGGAGCCTGCTGGCCTGGAAATATATTCCTCTTATTTTTACACAGAGCCTCTACACAATCAATTTACGAAAGCAGCTTTTTATTTAGAAGTTGTTTTTATCTATATCTATATATAAACACACATTGTGGGTAGTTTACATATTTAAGCTATTAATATAAGAAAAGGGCACTCAGTAAACTTTTTTACACAACTACTGACTTGACTATAGAAATAAAGTTTGATAGTTTAATCCTTAAATAGGTGTATAATTGCTCTATACATCTTAGAAAACATTCTATTAAACAGCTTGGTTAATGCTAAGATCTTTGTTAGGATCATTTGTGCTGTGCTTTGGCTAGGGGAATGTTTTAGAAAGAAAATTACTATTAATTTAGCCAGCCCGGTCAAAGCTTCATTAAACTGTTTCAAGGGGATGAAGGCCAGATACCTTCCTCCGCAGCAGCTTAGTTCTGGTGGCAAATCTGTCCCTAGTCATCTTTACTGATTTCTTTCTTCCTCTTAAAAACTGAGCATGGTATACAGCATGACTTTGATTTGTTACCAGAATTACAAACATTATGCATATCATACAGAAGACTGTACATGCCATCGGTATATATATCACAAACACTTTAGCCCTATACTTGGATCCAAACACATTGAATTAGTAAAAAGCCACCGGTGTATAAATGCACCCTTCTGAGTTTTCATGCAGTCATTGTCAGAATCATTAGAACAACTGTCCTAACTACGATGATAATTGTGGAAACAGGAACTTTGATTTTTATCAAGCTAACACATGCAGAAACTTGACTGTGTTTACAAAGAAAGGAATCAAACACTGGCACTGGTTCATTTTTCCACCATATGGAGACAAGTATATTAGTACTCAAAGACATTTTTATCAGTACTTGGGACACTCTGAATTTTAGTTTTCTAATGTGGTTACATTTTTTACCCTAAATGTTTGTCTATCTAGCCCTGTTCTTCAAAGAAGGTGATCAAGCAAGAAATGTGGGAACAGGAAGGGGGGGGTGTCTTGACATTACATATTTATTATATAATTTTTCTGGCAAAGAACACAATTTTTGGAGTAACAGCAGAGGATTCGTACCCCACACTGCTTCTTCCAGGCAGCGTATTTTGATTTTCAACATGTTAGAACTATCTCAGGCCTTGTCTGCATTCAATTATATCAATGTAAAGGTGTTTGAGGGCTTGTCTACATTTGAAAGTTAACACTGATATGTTATGAATTAACAGGGTATGAATTAAAAGTGTAATAGCTGTTCTTAGGGAGAGTACCCTAAGCAGGAACACAGCACTCTTAACCCCAAAGATGAGTGTTCACACACAGAGTTAACCAGGAAAAACTCCATGTGTAAACAAGCCTTTAAGCTTATTCCCATGCAGGAAAGGGAATACCCTATATCTGTATTAAGCACTTTTATATTGGTATAAATGTGTCCATCGCAGGTATTGTACCAGTATAATTACACCTAGTTATACTGGTTCAAAGTCTGTATGTAGACCAGGCCTCAGAATGAGTTGCCAAAAACAGATAGCCTGTTATAGTAATATAATCTCACAGGAAAATGGACAGGCTTAAAAGCTAAATCTTATTTGCCTTATTCACAACAATAATGCTGTTTGGATGAGTCAGGTGAGAAGAATTTGACCCTAAATTTTCAACCTAAAGAGAGAGATGAAAAATAACATCCCAAGTTGCAACCTCTTGCATTAATTGGGATCTTTCTTAAAGCCCCAGCTCCTAGAGTCATGGGAGTACATGAGAAATTCAGCTTTCATTTAAATAAGTGCACTTCTAGCCCTCTCAGTTGCAGAGAAAGGCATGAAAATGTGAAACAAGTGCACCCCAACGGCTCAAAACCCAGAAGGCCAATAAAAAGAACTGCGTTTTTTTGTGTTAAATCTCACAATTTTTAAACCAATCATGGTATTTGGGGAGGCTGAGGTCTTTAAAAAAATATTTGGATTTGGCAACACCCCAGCGCCAGGCACGAGGAGAAGTTGCTCCCGTAGTCTCAGCCCCTGGGTCCAGCGCACCAAGCGAAACGTTTCAGTTCTCCTCGGCTGCTGCTCTGTGGAGACAAAATCGAAGTTGGCATTCACACCAGGCTTCCTGGCTGCTCCGGCGCCCCAGGATGGGTCACTGCAAACAGACCCGAGCCACCGGGGTCTGGGCCGGCCCCACTCCGCGTTTCTCGGCCAACAAACAAGTTGAGCCCCAAAAACTCGCCCTCCCGCCCCCGCCGGGACGCGGCCCTGGGACACCCCAGGGACGCTATGACCGCGGACAACGCAACACGGCTCGCGTCAGCGCCCGCGCGCTCCGCTCCCGCCTTCCCAGCCACACGCGTCGCGTCCCGCCCCTTCCTCTGGCGTCACTTCCCGCGCGGCCTCGCTGCCGCTTCTCTCCCTACTTCTGTTATCTCCTTCTGCCGGGCTGTTTCCAGGGTAACTGGCCGCGCCGGTCGGAGACGCCTGTCACCCGCCTCCCAACGGGGGAATCAGCCCGCCGGCCCCCCGCCCGGCGTAAGTAGCGCAGCAGCGGTCTGGGACTGCACCCCGCTCTCAGCGACCTCCTCGGCGGAGAGGAGCCCCGCCCGTCTGCCTCTCCCCCGGGAGTAGAGCACCGCCCCACCCGTCCCGAAGCAGAGCATTGCCCTTCACTCCCAGAGGTGTGGGACTGCCCCTCCCCCCAGGGCAGGAATCCCCCCCCACCCTCAGGGGCTGCGCCTCTTCCCCTCCACCCGCCCCCCCCCTCAGGTGTTGGGAGCCACAGGAGATCAAGAGCAACCTTCCCCCTAGGACTGCATTCCCCACAGGTGAGAAATTCTCCCCTCCCGCCCCTCCCCTCGAGCAGTGGCTCTCAACCTTTCCAGACTAATGTGCCCCTCTAAGGAGTCTGATTTGTCTTGTGTCACCTCACTTACAAACTATTTGCTTACAAAATCAGACATAAAAGTACAAAAGTGTCACAGTATGCTATTACTGAAAAATTGATTATGTTCTCAGTCTTGCCATATGATTATAAAATAAATCAATTGGAATATAAATATTGTATGTACATTTCAGTGTATAGTATATACGGCAGTATAAACAACTCATTGTTTGTATGAAATGTTAGTTTGTAGTGACTTTGCTAGTGCTTTTTATGTAGCCAGTTGTAAAACTAGGCAAATATCTAGATGACTTGATGTACCTCCAAAAGACCTTTGTGCATGGACAGCAAGTATTGAAGGCAGGAGGAGGCTGTGCCTCCCAAAACAGCCTTGCGTGGCCCCACCCACGCTCTGCCGCCAGGTCCCTTTCTGCTTCCCGGGCTGTGCTGCGGGGTAACTGGGGGGCTAGTGGTAGCTGGCCTGCGCTCTGGGGCTGGGGGAGGGAGGCCATGCTGCCCACCCGTCTGGCGTTCCGGGGCTGTGCCTGGCATTCCAGGGCTGGGGGGGGCGACCTGCCCGGCGTTCCAGGGCTGGGGGCACGCCGCCCGCTCACCCGCCTGGCATTCCTGGGCTTGGGGGAGGGGCATGCCGCCTGCTCACCCGCCCGGAGTTCCAGGACTGGAGCAGGGCCCGCTCACCCGCCTGCAGGTCCTGGTGGCTGCCATTCGCTGTTCCCGGCCAATGGGATCTGTGGGAAGCGGCGTGGGCCTGCGGATGGTTGATGTAAACAAACTGTTTTGTGGCCCACCAGCGGATTACCCTGATGGGCCGCAGGTTGCCCATCACTGACTCTGGAGTAAAGGACTGTGCCTCCTGCCTCCCCTGGAACTGACCCCTCCCACACAGAAGCAGGAGCATAGGGGGTTGGTCCCCTCCCCAGCCCAGCAGAATAGGAGACTGAGACTTCACTTCAGTGCGAAGGACTTCCCGCCATGTTCCACTTTTCAGAGTCCGGTGACCTCAAAGTAGGTTGCAGCCGTGAGGAAAGGATGGGGATTGATAACCCCCACACACTGAGTAGTTGAGCCCATGTGTTCTCTCATCCTTTCCCACTAAGCTTCTGGTGGGCAACCCCTACTGCTTTGACATGTTGCCCAGGCATCAAAACCATCTTCCTTGGGGTAGAAAGTTTTGGGCCTGCTTGCCTTTTTCTAGATGTTTGTACAGTGTGTAAAGCATCTAGAGTTCTAGAGAGGAGCTTGATAAACCAAATGAAAGAATATCTAGATATGGAATTTATTTTAAACTTTTATTACACCTTTCATCCCAGAGCTGCTCCTGGACTACATATACTGCCTGAAAAACCTTTCTGAGGTGGAAAGGACAGCAATTGGGTTGACATCAGTCATACAAGACAACAGTGGAAGGAAAGGAATTTTGGTCAAGGGTACTAGGATAAACTCCTACTTCTAGGAAAAGTGCTCTAGGATCTTTCATGTCCACATAGAGCAGATAGGAGACAGGACTCATCCAAATAATTCCTTTATAGTATGAATTGCTTGGATATAAGTTGATAGAACTGAGTTCATCCTACTGAGTTACAAACCTGTGGTTCAAGGAAGCTGAAGATATCTCAAACCTGATGTTTAAAATACCAACTTGTCTTTTGCCTGTTTAGTAATATAGTTTGTTTTTCACGTTTGGGATAGGGGTGTCATGAGGAAAGGAACAGCATAGTAACCGTACAGAGTTTTAACTGACAATTCATGAACTATATTTCAGCATCTCTTTCTCCCTGTCTGTGTGCAGCCTAATTTTGTGGGATTGATTGGAGTCAGACAATGTCCACTCCTCCTCTCGCTGGGGCAGGGATGCCTCCTGGTGCTTTCTCAGGACCACAGGCTCAAGCAGCCCGGGAAGTGAACACAGCTTCTCTCTGTCGCATTGGCCAAGAAACTGTGCAGGATATTGTATTTCGGACAATGGAAATCTTTCAGCTACTGCGGAATATGCAGGTGAGAAGCAGAAAGACCTTCCCTTTTCATTCTCTTCTGTTCCCTTCCCATCTCCTACCAAATATATATATATTTTAAACAACTAATATTCAGTTGGAGGTGATCAGGTACATCATAGCATGTGTAGAACGTGTTTTCAGTATTTGAGGGGGTAGTTTAGCTTAGAGCAAGTTCTTGACCAAGCTGCTTTTGGGGGTAAGGATATGTCGTCTGTGTATTGCTGTTGGATTATTTCGGTAAATCTGTTCTTCCATCCTGGCTGCCTGAGCGTTGAGAATTAGAGAAAATCCTCATTTAGTATACTGTGGGTACACTCTAAATGTAAGACTTTTGTCTTCATGTTTCTATTTTCTTTTAAGAAATAACAAAATTTGTTTGTATGTGAACTGCATTTCTGTATTCTTGCTGGCCTTTGGGGATTATTTTGCCAGAGATTTTTTTGATCATCTTATTATAGAATATCATTTTCCATCCAAAACTGGGTGAAATTCTTAACGCTCTTTTTATACTCCGAAAGTGGTAATCTTCAGTGTGAGGCTGGTTACTGAGTAAATTTACAAATAAACCCCAAGATGTAATTGTATTTAAAGAATGGAATCTGAGAAGATGAATTGGAATATAATCCTTTTATTTGTTCCTGTGACTATGATTTCTTTTTATTTAGTTGGAAGTTATATTATATTGTAATTTGCAACAGAGGGTCCTGTGGCACCTTTAAGACTAACAGACTATTGTAATTTGTTATCTATACGTAGGTATTTATGTCAAAGATTATTGCTAAAGCATTTTGATACTGAGCTTGATAACATCTCATTAAAATGTTAAAATGGCATCCAATATCACATCTTCTGCATCTTGCATAAACCAGTTTAGGGTTGGGGTTAGGATTAGGATTGTCCTAGCACTTGTTTTGGGAGGTGAGAGAAATAATAGCAGCCAGGTACTCATATCTGTGGAAGGAATCCAACAATCATTGAAGTAAATGGGAGCTGACTAGAAGCATTTTTGAGTACAAGACAGAATTTGGCCAACAAAATGGAATAGCCTTTGTAAATTGATATATAACAGATTAAAAAGTTATAGCTTGAGAATTATTGCATTTCTAAGAGGTTTTCCGGAATTGTGCATCTTACTAGAGTTGCATAATTTTTTATTGAACAAGTTATTTCTTTTAAATCCAAATTTAACTATGAAGATGTCTCATTTGAGCTACTTCACTATATTCAAATAAAAGTAAAGTGAGAAGTTTTGTAAAATATCTGCAAGAAAAATATGTATCCTTAAGGAGTATTGCTTTGAGCAATGACCAATACAGTTTGATTAGGTATTGCAAATCCTCTATTATTGTAATGACATTTATATGATGCTATCCTTAAGTTAAAAGTAAAGGTGAAAAAGAATAATTTATTTGTGGACTAAATAAAAAAGTAGTACCAGTGTACAGGTTGTACACTATTATTAACAGAACATAATCTAGTTGTGCGAAAATGTTCCCTGGATCAGAAAGGGAGGATACAAAAAGATCTTCTGTGTAAATTATTTTTACAACATTTAAACAGAATGAAAGAAACCATGGCTTCTATGAAATTCAATACAATTCATATAGCTTTGATCTATAAAAACCCTTTAAGCTATAACTAGTAAATATATACAGTCTATCTTAGTTCTCTTTTCAACTCTTAAAGAAATGCTCGTGCGTTTGGTACAGATTAATGAAGTAATTAACTTAGATATAGAGGAAATAATGTTATTGTTTAAAAATAAATACTTTCTGTGTTATGTAACAGTACTAAAGCCACTTCTCAGAATTTCATAGTGGAGTTTTTTTTGTAGAAATTTATGACTGTATTTCCTTTCAATATTTGGTTTTATGGAAATCCACCTTAGCCTCTTCTTTTCTCTTATTAACCACAGAAATGTGACACTGAGCCCTAGTCTACACTACAAACTTATGTCAGTAGAACTACATCGCTCAGGGGTGTGGAAAATTCGCACCCATGAGTGTCGCAGTTATGCCAACCTAACTCCTGGTATAGACAGCACTATGTCGTTGGGAGGGCTTTCCCATTGACATAGCTACCTCCTCTCAGGGAGGTGGAGTACCAATGCTGATTGGAAAAGCTGTCCTGTTGGCAGGTAGCATTTTCATTAAGCGCTACAGCGCTGCAAGTGTAGACAAGCCCTTAGTTCATCACTTTGATTCGTGGCTGAGATGGCCAGCTAGCTGCATTGGCCGTAGAGATCTCTGACTATTCATGATTTAACTTCAGTTACAGAATTCATATTTATAGTCGTTAGTATGATCACCTTCTGAATGAAAATAATAAAACAAATTCTTTCTCTCATTTCCATCAGCGGGGAAAACTTGAAAAGTAGAAGCCATTTTGTTTTGTGATGTATATATGAGTCTGTGTAGAGAGCTTATTGCGGAAAAGCTAAGTTGATGAGATGTGTTTTGTATTAAGTTC
Organism: Trachemys scripta elegans; assembly: GCF_013100865.1. Lineage (NCBI taxonomy): Eukaryota > Metazoa > Chordata > Testudines > Emydidae > Trachemys > Trachemys scripta. Next base: position 257,636,212 of record NC_048299.1, read on the forward strand.
TAATTTTGGAAGTCCTGTAAGACTGAGTTCCATAGTCTAGATGCAGACTCTCATTTTCTCGTCTGTGTCATGATCCTCCTCTCTTGGTAAACAGTTTCATGGTTCCAATAGAATTTAGCTGTCAGTGGAGAGAGAAGTGATCTTAGGTAACAAATGTTAACCCCACAGCGAGCTGTGAATTTTAAAATTAAAGCTGGTCAAAATCTCACAAAATTATTTCATCAAAATGTTGAATTTTCAAAAAGTTTCAATCTTTGTAAATTGGTCATAAACAGAAACAATACTTGAAAAATTTAGAAATATTTTCCCTAAAAATGTTGTTGAAACTTTTTTTTTTTAATAACTAACTAAAATGAATTGACTACAGAATCAATGCCTTTGCTAAGTGAGCAGAGTGCTGCACTCTACATTATGGAGCCTCTTTCCCTGACATAGTGAATATGTCTGGGGCATAAGTGTGTGGATTACTCTGGTCAGATCTAATGAGGAGTTAGATTGTTAGTTAGTTGTTTTTGCTGATACAGACTAACACGGCTACCACTCTGAAACTGGTCAGATCTGTATATGATACCAGAGAGTATCAATAAGAAAGATGCTAGCATTTGCAAAATGCTTTGAAGATATTAAATAATGAGTTATTGATCATATAAAGGTTCTGTTGATTACATAGGACTTGGGTTTGTTGATGTTTTTATATCAATGATTTGGCATATAAAATCAGCAGATAAGGTGCACATTTTTAAGGTAAAGAAAGTGGCTGGAACATCTAGAACTGTTAGTCGGAGAGAAAATGTAAAAAATAGGGCTGTCGAGTGATTAAAAAAGTTAATCGCGATTAATCACACAATTAAAAAAATTAATCATGTTTAGTCGCACTGTTAATAATAGAATATCATTTATTTAAATATTTTTTGTTTTCTACATTGTCAAATATATTGATTTAAATTACAACAGAATACAAAATGTACAGGGCTCACGTTATATTTATTTTTATTACTGTAAAAAACAAAATAAATAGTATATTTCAATTCACCTAATACCAGTACTGTAGTGCAATCTCTTTATCATGAAAGGTGAACTTAGAAATGCAGAATTATGTACAAAAAATAACTGCATTCAAAAACAAAAAATGTCAAACTTTAGAGCCTACAAGTCCACTCAGTCCTACTTCAACCAGTCACGCAGACAAATACGTTTGGTTACAATTTGCAGGAGATAATGCTGACCACTTCTTATTTACAATGTCACCTGAAAGTGGGAACAGGCATTCGCATGGCACTGTTATAGCTGGCATCACAAGATATTTACGTGCCAAATGCGCTAAAGATTCATGTGTCCCTTCATGCTTCAACCACCATTCCAGAGGACATTGTCCATGCTGATGATGGGTTCTGCTCGATAAAGATCCAAAGCAGAGCGGACTGACGCATGTTCATTTTCATCATCCAAGTCAGATGCCACCAGCAGAAGATTGAATTTTCTTTTTTGGTGGTTTGAGTTTTGTAGTTTCTGCATCGGAGTGTTGCTCTTTTAAGACTTCTGAAAGCATGCTCCACACCTTGTCCCTCTCAGATTTTGGATGGCACTTCAGATTCTTAAACCTTGCATCGAATGTTGTAGCTATCTTTAGAAATCTCACATTGGTACCTTCCTTGCGTTTTGTCAAATCTGCTGTGAAAGTGTTCTTAAAACGAACACGTGCTGGGTCATCAACCGAGACTGCTATAACATGTAATATATGGCAGAATGCAGGTAAAACAGAGCTGGAGACATATAATTCTCCCCCAAGGAGTTCAGTCACAAATTTAATTAATGCATTATTTTTTTTAATGAGCATCATCAGCATGGAAGCATGTCCTGTGGACTGGTGGCCGAAGCATAAAGGGGCATACAAATGTCTAGGTGACATTGTAAATAAGAATCAGGCAGCAGTATCTCCCGTAAATGTAAACAAACTTGTTTGTCTTAGCGATTGGCTGAACAAGAAGTAGGACTCAGTGGACTTGTAGGCTCTAAAGTTTTACATTGTTTTGTTTTTGAGTGCAGTTATGTACAAAAAAATCTAAATTTGTAAGTTACACTTTCACAATAAAGAGATTGCACTGCAATACTTGTATGAGGTGAAGGGAAAAAATCTTTTATCATTTTTACAGTGCAAATATTTGTAATAAAAAATAATAAGATAAAGTACACTTTACACTGTACACTTTGTATTCTGTGTTGTAATAGAAATCAATATATTTGAAAATGTAGAAAAACATCCAAAAATATTTAATAAATTTCAATTGGCATTTCTAGTCTATTGTTTAACAGTGTGATTAATCACTATTAATTTTTTAATTGCAGTTAATTTTTTTGAGTTAATCGCATGAGTTAACTGTGATTAATCGACAGCCCTAGTAAAAAAGAACTTTTCATAAATACTTAATTTTAGTTAATGGGCTAGAAAGTTTTTTTTTTAGTAACTTGTTTTTGTTTTGTTTTTATTTTGTTAACCATTTTCCTTTTTAAATTGTTTGGCTTTTTAAGCTACCAAATGGTGTTACTTATCATACTGGGACGTACCAAGACAGATTAGCAAAGCTGCAAGAACATCTCCGTCAGCTATCAATACTCTTCAGGAAACTGAGATTAGTCTATGACAAATGCAATGAAAACTGTGCAGGGCTAGATCCTGTACCCATAGAGGTAAGTATTTACTTTGATATGCATGATTGGTGGGTCTGCTTTTTATTGTTTATTTATGTTACATTAGCACTCATTCCTTCAGATTGCTTGTTATACTCTGCTGTTGTCTCTGATTTTAAACGAGACCATAAACCAGTGATCCCCAAACTTTTTATTTTGTGGCCTTTCTTACCCATAATGGAACCTGTCCACCCTCTCCTCCTGGAACCATGGTTGGGAGCAGGACCGGCGCCACCGTCAGGAGCCAGGACCAGGAGCAGAGCTAAAGTTGTGGGCCAAGAGCAGGGCAGGTGGCGGGGCTGGGAGCCAAGGCCAGGACTGCAGATGTGGCCGCAGCCGGGAGTGAGGCCATGACCAGGGCCCTGAGGCTGGGGGCAGAGCGGGGCTGAGTGGCACTCCCTCCCCACCCAGTGGGGGCTGTCCTGAACTCCACCACACCCCCCACCCGATATGTTCCTCTGATCGCCCCCCAGGGGGATGCGCCCACCAGTTTAGGGACTATTGCGCTACATTCTTCAGGGGACAGATTGTCATTTTGTGGAGCTGGTTGAAATTTTGGTTTTTGTTTTTTTAATTAAAAAAAAAAATAGAACTACAATGAGGTTTTTTTACTTTTGGGAGGATGAAAAATTTGAAACATTTTTTTAAATGAACTTATATTTCATTTCAGATTTTGGAGTAGTCTTTGTCCAGTAGAAAAAAAGGAGAAAAGGGTTTTTTTTGTTTTTGTTTTAAAAAGTGGGAGAGAGAGAGAGACAAATTGGAGAAAAGCTTACTTTCTGTGTGTCATTTTTTACACTTTTCCAGGGGAAAGAAATACATTTGGGTGGAAAAAAAATTAGAGTGGAGATTTTTAGCCACTACTTTCTCTCACATTTTTTCTTTTTCCAGTTATTTTCCAGTGGGGAAAAAGTGAGGGGAAGAACACTGGATGGAAAATCCTTTTTCCATTCAGACAAAAGTAAACAGAAAACCTGAGAGAAAATGAGAGTTTCTCCTTGATTTTTTTAATCTTCGTCAAATCTACCTTTTTCTCTTTGAAATTTAGACACGCCCTACTTAATGTGAGTTTACTGTATAGCACAATGGGGCGCCTATCCTCATAGGGCCTCTGGATGCTATTGCTGCTGCTGTTACTACTACTACTAGATTTTTGGATTTTCTACAGTTTAATTTAAACATGGTGTTATATGTTTTAAAATGTTCACTAAACAGCGACAAAGAAATATAGGAAATTTAGGATCAGACCTGTGGTCCATCTAGACCAGTCTCTGACAAGATTACCACCTGCTTTAGAGAAAAGTACATGAAACCCTGCAGCAGGCTGTTATGGGGTAATCTGCTCCATGGAAAGTTTCCTCCCAACCCCCGATGGATGGAGTTGTCTTATGCCCCGTAGCATGTAGATTTATATCCTTCTTGGAGTTTGTTTATGGGCTTTGGGGATTTTTTTTAAGCATTTCCTGTAATATATCTGGGTATTTTGTTGTCCATATTAATGTCCAGTCCCTTTCTGACTCCTTCTAATCTCATGGCCTCAGTGATATCTTGTGCGATGAGTTTCATTGTGCTTTTTGTGGAAGAAGTTTCTTTTTATTGGTTTTGAGTTTGCTACCTTGGAGTTTCATTTTGTTCCTCTTCTTGTGAATTATGAGACAGGGTGAATAGAAGCTGAATCTACTAGACCAGTGGTTTTCAAACTTCTTTTCTGGCAACCCAGTTGAAGAAAATGTTGATGCCCATGATCCAACGGAGCTGGGGATGAGGGGTTTGTGGTGTGGGAGGGGGCTCTGGGCTGGGGCAGAGGGGGGGGGTGAGGGAGGGGGCGGGGGTTGGGGGCATGGGGTTGGGGTACGAGGTTATCTCAGGCAGCTTCCAGTCAGCAGCTCTGCAGGGGTGCTAAGGAAGGCTTCCTGCCTGTTCTGGCACCGCAGACTGTGCTGCACCCCGGAAGCAGCCAGCAGCAGGTCTGGCTCCTAGCCGGAGTCGTGCAAGCGGCTCCACGTGGCTCTCGCCCGCAGGCACCGCCCCCCAGCTGCCATTGGCTGGGAACGCCGGTGCTCAGGGCAGGGGCAGTGCGCAGAGCCCTTTGGCCCCCCTGCCTAGGAGCCAGACCTGCTGCTGTCCACCAGTGGGGCACAGCGCGGTGTCAGAACAGGTAGGAACTAGCCTGTCTTAGCCGGGCAGCACCGCCAACCGGACTTTTAACGGCCCGATCGGCGGTGCTGATCAGGACCACCGTGGCCCAATGCCTTACATTCGCGACCTGCAGTTTGAAAACCACTGGACTAGACCATTCACTATTTTGTGTCCCTTTGTCATATTCCCTCATAGGACCTTTAATTACCTTCTATTATGAAAGTGAAAAAGTATTGTTGGTACACACAGTATCTTGAAGAGGTAGAATTTGGGCTGAATATAGCAAAATGGTATTGCATTGGTGAATGCAGAGAAATTGTCCTCAGGTTCAAAAGGAAGTGTGTGTGTTAGGTCAAGCTCTCTTCCAGTTCCCAGATTTCTATAACTAACATTCCATCAATAAACCTAGATTAAGAAAAGGTTGCGTAACCATAACTCTGTTGCCTTGTGCATTGCTTTTGGTATAGTCTCTAATGACGTACTAATACAATATTATTAGAGCAACAAGAATGATTAAAGGTCTTGAGAACATGACCTGTGAAGGAAGGCTGAAAGAATTGGGTTTGTTTAGTTTGGAAAAGAGAAGACTGAGAGGGGACATGATAGCAGTTTTCAGGTATTTAAAAGGGTGTCATAAGGAGGAGGGAGAAAACTTGTTCACCTTAGCCTCTAAGGATAGAACAAGAAGCAATGGGTTTAAACTGCAGCAAGGGAGGTCTAGGTTGGACATTAGGAAAAAGTTCCTAACGGTCAGGGTGGTTAAACGCTGGAATAAATTGCCTAGGGAGGTTGTGGAATCTCCATCTCTGGAGATATTTAAGAGTAGGTTAGATAAATGTCTATCAGAGATGGTCTAGACAGTATTTGGTCCTGCCATGCAGGCAGGGGACTGGACTCAATGACCTCTCGAGGTCCCTTCCAGTCCTAGAATCTTTGAATCTATGAATATTATGTTCTACACTATTTTTTATATTAATTTAGCTCCCATCCTGCCACTGATTCCATCAGAATCAGTTGCAGGATTCTGGCTTTCAACTATGTGTGCAGCATCTTGGGGGAAAAAAATTCTTCATTTTTGCTATACTCTGTTTTCATTGGCAATCTTTATTTACTTAAATGTTTTAAAATAAATCTCTCTTTAATTTATATACATTAATATAGTTGGTTTCTTTGTACTGTGCAACTCCTTTTCAGCCAACAGATCAGTATGTGAGGCAATTAACTATGAAGCTGGCCTAACTACAAACTTCCTTTGCCTGAATTTCCTGAACGTTGAGTGCTTAACTGTTCAATTTGAATGTTCTTAGTCACTTTTATTAAAAAATTGCATTAGGTTTAGAGATAAAAGAAATTTCATAGTGTAGTATATTTGGCTGCAAGCTACCAGAATGCCTTTTCCTTGCCCTGCAGAGTATTAAAGGAAGCCCTCTTCCAGAGAACCTTAGTAGCTAAGTAGCTTCTTCCTTATAGGATGCAAATATTATAAATCATGCACTTTCATTACATTTTCACTGTACAGCTTAGATTCACATATGCAGTTTGGAATTCATTGGTTGTCCACTTTAACAAGATTAATGAGAATTCCGTGCAAAATGTATTTCACATGCATGAAATTCAATTTTCAATGGGTTAAATCCAAACTAGTTTTCACCAGTGTATTCAAAGGTGGTAATTCTAAAATGAGGACTCCTACATACCAACTTTAAACTTCCTACCCGCATCCATTTTACTCCTAGAATTGTTAAAAAAAAAAAAATTACATTTGATTTCTTTTTTTTTAATTGGGAATGTCTGAGGAAGATGGAGGTTCCACTCTTGTACTTTAGAATACATTTAATGTCTTTGCTCAACTTAAAAAAATAAAAAACTCCCTTAAGCAGAGACCAATCCCTGCAAAATTATGGTACAAAGGGTAAATATTTCAGTAAGTTATGAATGTCTGAAAATGGGTTAGGATGGAAATTATCATGCTATCTGAGGTATAACAGATATATTTGGACTGCATAAATAATTTAGTATTCATGATTTCTCTTCCTTTCATATTCCCTCAGCATAAATGGTTCAGTTTACAATGTAGCTGAATAACAGATGAATGTGAATTTGATTGAGAACCTAATCCTTAACCTTTGTCTTCTCCTTGCATGTTTCCAGTAATTACTAATTACAAGTACTCCTGTTCTTTTTGCGGATACAGACTAACACGGCTGCTACTCTGAAACCTACTAATCTTAGTTTTGTCTGTTCTCTGTTTACGTTTAAGAGGATCTTATTCTACTAGCAGCTTCATCTTTTCTCAGTGCCTACTGTTTGAGGACTCAGACATTGTGTTGACATGTATAAGGGTTCCAAATTCTCAATTTTTTTCAGAAATGGAAGTTTAAAGAAGCCAACAATGGACTGTGTGCCTTCACATACAGGTTTCATTAACTCTAAGATCTAATTCTAAGCTGTTGTAGGGTACTGCTCTTGAATCAGAGTAGTATTTTTTGCTACTCAGAAAAATACTCTTGTCTGTAATTTTTATATGCAAATTGGTTGGATTTTCTTTTAAAGGAAGGATATAGGTGTTAAAGTTCATTTAGGACTGCTTCATCAGATTTGGGGTTCAGACTGTTTCTCTTTACAGTGGCAGTTTGTAGGAAATGATGAAACATGGGTTTTTTGATCTGATCACAATGGACATTTTTTAAGACAAAATTCATATTTGACATATTTTCCTGTTAAGATCTTTCTATTTGAATCAACCTATAATGGTCAAAAATACAAAGACATCATGATATAGACTTCTTAAAATATTAAAGGCTAGATTTTCCCTGTTTGTAAACCACAACCCATGTTGAGACCTGCATGAAGTTTCAATGGTCCAAGCATAGGTCTGTGAGGCATTGTACCTACTTGAAGCACAATACCCCTCCCTGGTGTAGTGGGGGGGGGAGGGGTGCTGGAGCCATTCTGTGGGCCTTTGTGTCGGAGGTGGGAGGAGGTGGTTGAGTAAGCTATGTCACCACCACCTCCCTTTAGGGCAATTTGCACTTCCAGAGAAAGCCCTGATCTCTTTGCTCTCTTATGCACCTATCCAAAGGCTAAGGACAATCTGGCAGTAATATAGCACACCTGTAAAAAGAAACTTTCCTTCTTATCCTCTGTCTGCCTCTGTTCCTCTTTCCCTCTTCTCCCTTACTCCCCCCCCCCACACACACACACACAAAAGAAAACAAAGGAGTGGTTCAGATTAAGAACTCTGTATTTGCATATATTCCCATGCAGAGCTCCCATTGCCCACTGAAGGAGAGCTGTAGGGTTAGAATATTTTAAAATCTGCTTCTTATGTTTTTTGATTTCTGTAAAAAATACTGTTTACAAGCTTGACAGTATTAAAATAATAATACTAAATAGTCCTTTACAAACATATGCTTCAGATCAGGAAACGTGTTAAGATTTCTGTTTAATATATTTAAACTACTGAGAGCAGAGATTTATAATGGAAATGACATTGGCACTGAAATGCTTCATTTTGATTGTATTTCCATAAATGTACGTGAGAAGTTTATTTTGGCTGATGAGCTCCATAACTCTGGAGCATACTATGGTTCTCTTCAAATTTTTAGCATACATAGCAAAAATAGTTTTTTACTTGAACTCTAACATTTGGTTCACCTTCATAGCAACTTATTCCATATGTTGAAGAGGATGGATCCAAGCATGATGATCGAGGTGTTGCCAGCCAGCTTCGTTTTGCTAGTGAGGAAAGAAGGGAAATCATGGAAGTAAATAAGGTAACAAAGTTGAGATTGACTTGCATAACGCAGAAAATATGTCGCTTTGTCCATGTGAAGCTTATATTACTAGATTGCTCCATAAAATGCAGTGTGTTTGCTATTTGGCCCCAAGTAACAAATAGTTCAGTCGTAAACATTTCCTGTATATCAGGATTTCAGCGTTCTCCATCATTCAGCAATTTTTGATTTTGTTCTACTGGGTGATTGCAGAACTAAGGCACCCCAACAATGGAAATTATGTTGCTCTCTAGTGTTTCCTAGCCAGTGCTGTGAGATTTTCATAAATGACATACATTTGGATTTGCACCTAGTAGTTCTGGTTAGTGTTTGGAGAGTAGATTGGGATGAGATCATAGTTGGGTTCTCTGTGGTTTTGAGGCTTCTCCAGGAATGCTGGATAGCAGAATGTATATACAATGTAAGATGTGAAAATATTATCAGAATTATGTTGTGGATTAATAACGAACTTTAGAGCTGCCACTCCAACACCTTTCATGAGTAATAAATTTCTTGTTTGAAGGGGGGAAAAAAGGGGGTCTGCTTTTTGTATTTTGAGAAATTGAAGAAGAGCTTTTCTTTTGTCAAGTGTAGCATTTATGAAACAGTAACTGGTTCAAGCGAAATGTATCAGATATGCTAAAGATGCTGTTAAATTTTCAGTCTGAATGGCAGGTATAGTTACTAATTAAAATTTTATTCAAATCTAAAAAAAAAAAAGACCAATTAGCATTTACTACAGTGTACAAAGGTTACTAAAATATGCAGCATCATATGAAGTAGTTGGTCCTTCAAATTGTAAAACATAAAGATAGGATTAATTAAATGTTTGAAGGGCTGGAATAGACATATGTGTAAATACTAAGTAGAAAGCAGTACAGGTATATGTAAAATAGACAGAAAACAACCGAACAAAAGAAGTATCTAGATTCCAAGTAATTAAAAGAAGTGGTATAGAGAAATACCAGAAAATCCACTGAAAATATTTCTTTGATGTTTCAACTTCTCAATTCCCAATTAGAGAGGGAAAGATATTACATAAAACCCTATATTTATTCACATACTCTATAGGCAAAAACCTGGAGACAGCATGTGAATTGAGAGAAAAGCAACTGAAAGCTTTCCTGTTGTATTTTATCTTCTTATGTTTGATGTAGCGGGATTGTATATATTAAATCCTGTATAATGTTATACTGTGAATTTATGCACATTTATTTGCAATCTTTAACTGTTAATAAACATAACTGTCTGTATTTACTGTGTTTTTGATAGTTTTATGACATGTTTTTACCCTTGTTGTTTTACTTGTATGCAAATTTGTTTTTTAAACCTCCTTGGCATGATCCTGTGGAATTTCATAAATGTTTAAGCTTTCTTTTAACAAAATAAGTTAATAATAATAATAGAAATGTAGGACTGGAAAGGATCTCGATAGGTCATCTAGTTCCGTCCCCTGCACTGAGGCAGAACTAAGTACTATATCTAGATCTCCCTGACAGGTGTTTGTTAAACCTGTCCTTAAAAACCTTTAATGATAGAGATTTCACAACCTCCCTAGGTAATTTGTTCCAGTGCTTAACTACCATTATACTTAGGAAGTTTTTCCTAATGTCTAACCTAAATCTCCCTTGCTGCAATTTAACCCCATTACTTCTTGTCCTGTCCTCAGTGGATAATGAGAGCAATTTATCATCCTCCTCTTTATGACAATCTTTTATGTACTGGAAGACTGTTATCCTGTCCCCTCTCAGTCTTCTGTTTTCCAGACTAAGCAAACCCAATTTTTTTCAATCTTTCCTTGTAGATCATATTTTCTAGTCATTTAGTCACCTTTGTTGCTCTCCTCTGGACTTTCTCCAGTTTATCTACATCGAAGTGTGGTGCCCAGAACTGGACACAATACTTCAGTTGAGGCCATATCAGTGCTGAATGGAAAAATTACATCCAGTGTCTTGCTTGCAACACCCCTGTTAATACATTCCAGAATGATGTCTGCTTTTTTACAATGGAATTACATTGTTTACTCATATTTAGTTTGTGCTCCAGTATAACACCTAGATTCTTTTTTTCAGTACTCCTTCCTAAACAGTCATTTCCCATTTTGTTTTTGTGCAGTTTATACTCCTGGGGGAATTCTGCACCAAAAAATTAGAAATTCTGCGCACAATATTTTAAAATTTTGCAAAATGCTGCATATTTTATTTGTCAAAATAACACAATATAATCATGCCAGTTTCAATTATTTTGATACTTTATTTCAAAATATCTGCCAGCAAGTATGTCTGTAACAATACAGACCAAAAAAAACCCCGATTATGGTAGGGTTTTTTGTTGTTGTTTGACAAATAGATTCCTTACTAGGCATATTAATTCAGAACTTTGAGTAATTCGTTTAAATTACAATACAAACTGTATTTCCTGCACCTGTCAGAAGCAACGCAAAGGCTTGGGGGGAGTCGGGTAATGGAGGAGCTGAAGGAGAGGGAAGGAGCCTGGAGTGAACTTGGAGGGATGTTGGGTGTGGGTGATGAAATATAGTACAGGTTTTTTTGGGTGGGGAGAGTTGAGATTGTTAGGGAATTGGGGATCCTCCCCCATGCAGACCCTGGCTGACCCCAAGCCTCTCCCATTCAGTCAGGCACGTCTGCCTCTGTCCCCGTATTCCCCATCCCCATGGGTCTCTGCAGCTTCCTCCCCCATCTTCGTGCCTCAGTTTGTCTCCCACTAGCCATTCTGAACCTCAGTCTCTGACACCTCCCAGCAGCCCTGTGTGCCCCACTCTGTCCTAATCTGGCTCTGCAGGCAGGTTGCTGTGATGAACTTCTACTCCTGGTGGAATTCTCTGCCACTGGGCATGCACAAGATTCCCCCTCCCCCCCCCGAAAATACATTCTGCCCCAGAAGTGCTGCAGTTCCACCTTTTGCCCACCAGAGGCTGCTGTGGTGCCAGAACAGCCAGCTGCATTCATGCTGCTATCTGTTCTGGTGCCACAGCAGCCTCTGGTGGGTGAAAAGCAGAACTGCAGCACTTCTTGGGCAGAAATGTATTTTCTGCAGGGAAGAAAAAATTCTGCAGGACACATGAATTATGCGTGTCCGCAGTGGTACAGAATTCCCCAAGGAATAATACAAGGGGGTCAAATTAAGTTGGCACAGACAACCTTAATTGTGGCATTTCTTAATTTTTGAGTGTTTGACTTTGCAACTTTACCATTCTTTGAATAGTTGTTTATGTAATATATTTATTACCCCACAACTCCCTTCTACACATAATGGTGTAAATCTCTAAAGACAAAAGCTGGACAAAGCAAAGGAGGAGGCCTGCCCTACTTCCCACATTTCCTCAAGGATTCCACTCACAAGAACTTTTAAAAGAAGAAAGTAAAATTGCCTAAGCATCCTGAACTTGTTCTTACCTAAACAGAAATATTAATTTTTCTCTAACATCTGTTTTCCTAGTTTAAGGGGGAAAATAAAGGTCACTGTAACCTTAGCAGGAATTTGCAGTCACTTTTTCAAAACATAATTGTAGCATAATTTAGTGGTCAGAAATACCCCTCATGCTCATGAAGGGAAAGAGGAAGTAAGTTATTTGCACAATAGACTGCTGTATAGCAAGACAGACGTTGTTTCTTTAGTTCTGTTGAAAATGTTTGCAAGTAAAATGCTGATAATAATGAAATTTAACACCATTATCTGTATTTACTAAGCTCAGATGCAATCCCGGGTTGAACAGCTGCAGGGCCTGGTTATGGCTGTGGGAAAGTATCTATGGGCACAAAGATAAGGAGAATGTTGCAAGCAGGGACATTATTTGCCAGTTCACAGATTACCATTGGTGATATTGAAATTGCAATAGTGATTCTGGAGTATCCAGCCTACCCTTTGCTCCTCTGACTCATGAAGCCGTATTCTGGCCACCTTGATAGCACCAAGGAAAGAATCAATTACCAGCTCAGCAGGTGCAGAACAATTGTTAGTGGTTTTGATAGATTGAAGGAGTGCTGGCAGTGTTTACTTACTAGAATGGATCTCAGTGAGGAAAAATATCCTTATAGTTATAGTTGTCTCTTGTTTCCTGCATAATATCTGTGAGGCAAAGGAGGAAAAGCTGCGGCTAAGGTGAAAGGCAGAGGTGGAGCAGCTGTCTGTTACTTTGAACAGCCAGACACAAGGGCTGTTACAAGAGCTCACCATCAAGCTATGCAGTTGAGGGAGGCTTTGAAAAGGCATTTTCATGGTCATCCACAGTAATGTTCATGCTGGACTGTTCGCTGGACCTGGAGCACTGGGTGCTGCTAGGAGTTGAGTAATGATTGCTGTACATTTACATGTATTGTGTGCTTTGAGTAATGTTGTGTATTTTACAATATGTGTTGTGAACTAATAAAGATAATTGTTTTTCTCCAAAAATAGAAATTTATTAACTGGCAAAAACAGTGCAGAAAAACAATGTGTAAAAACCAATAGGCAGTGCAAAAACCATCAGGCAGAGCAATACAAACTATAAACATAGATTAATGGAATGGGACTTAGAAATTGGAAAGGCAGAAAACATTTCTGTCCATTTCAGTGCACAAATGTAGTTTGTTGTGGCCATAAGTACACAAATTATGATTCTTGCAGGTCAGTGTATGTGAAGCTGTGGTTTTCCATGCTGTCCCCCATCGTGGAGTGATGGGGTAATGATGTGGCCCATGATGTCATGTGGTAAGTTGTAGGGCATAGGGAGCAGCAACTATGGAGTTCTCCAAGGACTGCAAAGGGTGGAAAGTCTCTGAGATATTTGGAGATCAACCTGGGTCTGGAGCATTTGGGTTTGCTGCCTGAGAAGACCCATCATGCCTAGTGCATCTCACTCTCCTTTTCCTGCTGGGACCTCTGGGTCTCTCTCCTGTCCACTCTTTCCTTCTCTAGGCAGTTTGCCATTTTGGCCTTCTAAGCCCTTTGTTCATGGTCTGATGCAGCACTAGCTTGCAGGACCTTGCAAAACACATCCTCCCTAGTGCTCTTCTTTCTCCTCATCAGGATCAGGCATTGTGGGGTAGTGGAGGAGGCACTCCTCAAGGCTGCAATGGCAGAAGCTGCTGATAAAAACAGACAGATGTATCATTGGGTTTACAGTCACAACGGAAAGGAAAAGATAAGGGAAGGGAGTTTTGAAACTTATTCCCATAAAATCTTTTTAAAAGAGACACTTATTGACACTTGAGCTTTGGAGCGCCTCTGCACAGCACCGCTCTCCATTCCCAGCCATGGTAAGTATAGCCCTCCAAGAGTGGTGGGGAACGGAAGGAATTTTGGTTGCACGAAGCAATAAAATTTCAGTCCCTGTTTCATGGATAAAAGTATAGGGCAACAGCATTGAATATTGGCACTATTTTCCATAGGTGGTGGTGGTTTTAGCAGATATCTGACTCCTGAGGTTAACAAAGGCACAAAGAATAAAGCTGCTACTGGCATTCTGAAGCCACCCGGCTTTGTATGCCACTAGCCTGTTTACTGCAATGGTGCCAGCCAAACACTTCGTGGAATGGGTTGGGAAAGTGTCCCATCATGGAGGAAGAAATAAGGCTTCCATCCATAGATACCTTCAGGAGAGGATTGCAGAGTATCTACATGAAAGTTTCATTAAGATCTCTCAGGAGGATACAAGGGATATCCTTATATACATAAACAAGTGCTCTGCATGCCTGTTCCCCCCAACCCAATAGAGGAATGAAAAGCAGATGCCAACTTTATCTCTGTTGTACTTCTGCCTCTTCATGAATGAATAAAACAATGGAAAGTCTACACCTGAGTTTTGTTAACTTGGGGATAGACCAAGTGCCATCTTTAAACATTCTAAGGAAAAATGAATGCATGTGCCTTCTCCTGCACCATGCTTATCTGTGCTCAGCTGGTGGGATTAGCTAGACTGGGGTGGAATCTCAAACAGCTCCTGGTTGGAGCCCTCACCACCACCTCTCCCTCCTCTTCCTCCTTGCTGTTCATGGCAGGGATCTGTCTCTTCTGAGGTATCCATGTTCTGTGGGATCCTGGTGCAGTCTCTGCCAAGAATGGCATGCTGCTTGTAGTAAAAGCAACAGGTCTGCAGCTCGGCACCATATAGATTTTTGGCCTCCCTTGGCCTTGTGGTATGACTAGCAACATTCATTCACTTTTGCATGGTCCTGCTGTTGTACCCCTTTTGCCTGCATTCCGTCTACAATCTTTTTCGAGATGTCTATGTTTCTATGTCTTTGTTCCCCGTGCCATTTGGGGAGCTGATTTTCCTGCATTGCTATAATGAGGCATTTACACCAGCAGGAGACAAATTTGAGTGTAGACATATGCACAAATATATTGACATAAGGCAACTTACATCAACCTAACTTTGTACTATAGACCAGGCCTTAGAACCATCATCCTTTACACAGAAAGGATAGAGGGAAAATGGAGGGAAAGGGCTTCACTACACATCCACCTGCAGGATAGGAAGCTCTGAAAGATGTGAAGAGGCCCATTCATCTCAGTATGATGTTCTCAACCAAATGAAAACCCCGCATTGCAATGAATACAATGTGAAGCAATGGCTCTGAGACATGTGTTCTCATTCTCCTCCTGAATGCTCTAGAATCTGTGATATGGATGAAGTATACCCTTTCTCAGCTTCCCACCCAAAGAGGCAGGACTATCCCAGATCTTGACTTTCGGGGGGAGGGAGTGAAGAGGAGGAGGGCAAGGAGGAGGCCTCAGATCCTCCCAAAATGGCAACACCCCCAGAATGGCTCACGTAATGGGGAGGGAAGCCAACCCCTGTAGATGGACATGGCCCATGAAGACCCTGACACTCATGGGGGGCAGTGGGAGGGCCTCAGACACCCCCAAAGGCTCTAGGCCCCCCAAATCCCAGTTCATAGGAGAAGGGTTGGGAGCGGGGCCCAGCCCCCCTTACAGGGGCAAGAGCCTCCCAGATCTGGGCATTAACACATCGGAAGGAAGAATGTCCCTGTCCCTAGTCTTCCCCAGTCTCCCTGCCAGTCACCCAAACTTCCCTCAGCTGAGCCCCCAACCTCTCTCCCCTCCCCTATCACCCATCCCCATTTATCCCCCTCCTCATAATCCCTTTTCCCCTCACTGCAGCCCCATTACCACTTTAGCGTGTTCCCCCACTGCTCCATCCCCTAATTACCTCTCCTCCCCTCCCCCAAGACTCTGGGGGACACAAGGGGTTGGGGTGCACTGGCAGAGCGGGGGAGTGCAGAGAGTTCTCAGGTCAGGCTATGCCTGCTACTGTAATGAGAGTAGATGGTACTCTCTGTGGCTCATCAATCCCACTACCTTGTGAGAACCCTGGGAGGGCATAAGGCTAAGGGAGCAACCCCTGACAGAAAAGCTCCACTGCCTTGTGGGTGAATTCGGGAGAATGTAAGGCTATGAGAGTAACCTGAGACAGGAAACCCAGAGTGGAGCCCCTAAGGCGGTCAGGTACTGACATTTTAGTATCTTTCTGGGAACTCCAGATTGGGTACCGGATGTATTGGTTCTTCCTCTCCTCTGGATTTTACTGGTGACGCCAAGAGGAGTATCCTGATGCATGGACAGTCAATGTAAACAAATTGTCTCACGGCCTGCCAGCAGATTACCCGGACATGCCGCAGGTTGCCCACCACTGGTTTAGAGGCTTTTGTTACAACCCCTAGGTATGAAGTCCTTTTTGCCTCAGACTGTTTTTTTCTAGTTGACCAGTCAGGCGGTCTAAGGTGATACCCCTGTGATGGTGGAGTATCTACACTGATGGGAGAAGCTCTCCTGTTGGCATAGATAGCATTTTCACTATGCACTACAGTGGCACAAATGCAGCACTATAAATATAGACAAGCCCTGATTTTGCTGATCACCTAATCCCTAGACTGTGCACATCAGAATCTAGAATGAATAGGATGCCCTATTTGCTGGCCTGCACATCAGTTGTAAATCAGGGTTGAGGTGCTTTGGGAGAGCTGTTGAAAAAACTTGAACAGCTCTTTTCCTCAAACCATGCCTAGTTCTGACTACCTCAGAATTACAAACCCCTCGGGAATGGAGGTTGTTCGTAACTCTGAAATGTTCGTAACTCTGAACAAAACATTATGGTTGTTCTTTCAAAAGTTTACAACTGAATACTGACTTAATACAACTTTGAAACTTTACTATGGCAAAGAAAAATGCTGCTTTTAACCATCTTAATGTAAATGAAGCAAGCACAGAAACAGTTTCCTTACCTTGTCAAAAAATTTTAAACTTTGCAAAATCTTTTTAGTTTATGTTTAACACAGTACTGTACTTTCTTTTTTGGGCAGGTGGGGGGTGGAGGGGGGGGGGTCTCTGCTGCTGCCTGATTGCATACTTCCGGTTCCAAATGAGGTATATGGTTGTCCGGTCAGTTCATTAACTGTTGTTTGTAACTCTGAGGTTCTACTGTACTATTAATCCACCACTTTTCTAAGCACTCAATTTACACAAAATATGCTCGCATAAATTTACCTGTTCCCCCTAGACCTTTTAACTAGTTCAGACTGTGCAGTTTTTTCTTCCTACAGAAGCAAGCTTTTGTTGCTTTAAGGGCTTTGCTAATATCTTCTGATGCCCACAATCACTCAATTTTTAAAGGAGCTTGTTTGTGGTGTGAGAGACAAGGGTTCTGACCAAAAGACTGTTTTGAAAAGAAACAGTATTCCTACAGCACTCCTTAATTCCTGGTTTTTCTAATCCTCTAAGAGTACATTTTAAAGAGAGCATGGCATTCAGTTGATGATGAAGGGAGCATTGGTGTGTGAGAATAAACCCCTGTGCTACATTATGTAGTATGATTTTTTTTTTTTAATTGAAATTCCAATTACATAGTCTGGGCTTGATCAAACACCACTTGATAAATTCTTTCTTTTCACAGAAACTGAAACAGAAGAATCAGCAGCTGAAGCAAATTATGGATCAATTACGGAATCTCATTTGGGACATAAATGCCATGTTGGCAATGAGGAACTGAACTATGATACAATTTAACTATTTTTTGTAATTATGAAAATAGACTTTCTTTATTTGTTTGAAAATACATAATTTCTTTTTTCTAAAAAGCCATTCATTTTCCCCTCTCCTAATCCCACTGGTATACAAAACTCCTTTAATGCTACTATGTGGTTTCTTTTGTGATATTTAAATGTGTTGGTTCTGTTTGTGTAAACAATTCATCATGTCATTTGTATACACAATAGAAAGTCATTTGTGTTTACTACAATAAGCTTTGTAACCTGTAGTTGGCATTTGGTTAGCATTCCAATTCCGCTGATTTTTTTTTTTTAAGCTGACTTCAAAACTTGTGTTTTGAAATACATTTCTCAATGTTTAAACAAATAAAGCTTTTGTTTAAAATATAGTCAGTATTCAAATATGTTCAATGTATTTTCAATATTTTCAGTGGTCTGTAGTGAAAAGCACTCCGGTGGGAAAGAAGGTGATGTAAGTGATACAAAGGAAATTTAAGCTAAAGGATTATGGTTCTGATGTAAGTAATAATTGGATCCTAGGATGATACATAATGGGAACATAGGAATTGCCATGCCAAATCAGATGATTAGTTCATTTTGTCCAGTGTTGTGTGTCTGACAAAGGACAGAACTAGATGTTTCAGAGCAAAGTGCAAGAAGCCACATACGAAACAGTTCTGAAATAACCTGCCTTTAGGGGATTTAGTTTCCTCTTAATCATTGTTCTTAACTAAAGAGTTACACATCCTGAAACAAACATTTATGTCTCTGATTTTTATCTTGTCTACTGTAACGGTAGATGTTCTTATTATCCTTTATATATGTCTAATTTTCTTGAATCCTTCTAAGCTCTTGAATTCAGTGTGTCTGTGGCATTGAGTTTTACAGCTTTATTATGTAGTTTGGTTTAAAGATAGTATTTCTTTTTATCAGTTTTAAATATATTGGCTTTCAGTTCATTGGATAGCATTCTTGTTCATATATTATGAGAAGAGGTAACCATGAGTGCCTGATTTCTTTTCCTGTATATCATTCGTTATATCTTTATGCTGTCTCTAAACTGAACACTTACTCTTTTCAATCTCTCTCTATGGAGGTCTCACCATTCCTCATGTTTTATCCTCTTCTCTGAATCCCTCCACCCCCATTTTTTAAGATGAGGTGACCAACCAGAAGTTGAATGCAGTATTCCAGGTGAGCCATGTATTGTATAATGGAATTAATATACTTCTACCTGAGTATTTTGGTTGCTGCTATTGCCTGTTGTGCATTGAGCAAATTTTTCATTAAATTGTTCAACATGACCTCCATGTTTTTTCCCTAAGTGATTACCATTCATTTAGAAACCAGCAATGTATGTGAGTAGTCCATTATCTTGCATTAGTCATCACATTTCATTGGTATTTGTGCTGCCCATTTGCCTAAATTGGTTGGGTCACTCTGGCATTCCTCACAGCTCTTCTCTAGTCATAAAACTATCCGATTCTTAAATAATTTTGCATCATCCACAGATTTTGCCATTTAACTGTTTACCCCCTTTTCCAGACCAATGACTATGTTAAACAATATTGTTCCCACTGCAGATCATTAGGGCACCCTACTGTTAATATTTAGCCAGGTTGAAAACTGACCATTTATTCCTACCCCATCTCATAGACGGGTTATACTATTACTTTACTTTTCATCTCGTGTCTAATTAGTTTCCTGAATAGGCTCTTGTGAAAGACTTAGGCTAGGTCCACACTACCTGCCCGATTTGGCGGGTAGAGATGGATCTTCTGGGATCGATTTATCGCATCTCATCTGGATGCGATAAATCGATCCCAGAAGCACTCCCACGTCGACTGCGGAACTCCTGCTCGCCGAGAGGAGGAAGCGCGGTCGACGGGGGAGCTTGCCTGCGCCGCGTGGACCCGCAGTAAGTAAACTTAGTTCGATCTAGGAAACATCGACTTCAGCTACGCTATTCTCGTTTCCTAGATCGATCCCCTGCCCCAGTATGGACCAGCCCTTAGTCAAAACCTTTTTGAAGTCCATATATATCTACCAGCTCTCCTTTATTCATACTTCACTGATACACTCAAAGAATTCCAGTGGATTAGAAATTTCTTTACAGAAGCTGTACTGCTTTGTTCTTACATCTTGTGCAAGGTGTCTGCATCTGACTATCTCAGCAGAGGGTTCATTATTTTGTCCTTTCCTCTCAGTAGATGATGCCCACCACTAAAGCTCTTTATTTCCTGTTTCAACCAATTTACCTCGTACTGGAGGTAAGACCAGGATCATCACCAGCATCTTTTATTTTTTTTTTTAACTCCATTCAATTTTTTCAATAGCTCAGTCACTTCATTTTAAAATTCCTTCAGAACTTTTGGATATATGCAGTTCAATCTTGGTGGCTTGCTATCCATTTGTTTCAGTCTCCTCTTTCATTACCTAAAAAGCAGAGGTCTAAAGTAGGCATCTTCCCAACCTCAGTGTTGAAGGCTGTTATAGATATATCATTTAGGTCCTCTGCAATTTCCTTTGCTGCCTTAAGCACGTCTTGACTAGGGAACAAAGCTGAGTTTAGTTCAGGTTTAGCTAATGGAAGTTATAATCTAGTTTGACCTGCTGTAGTAAAGCTAGTGGTTTTGCCCTATATCTACATTAGGAAAAGTGGTCAAATTTAGATCAGCTGAGCTAGTTCATGTTAACTAAACACACATAAATTCATGCAAGTTTCCTAGTCTAAACAAGTCATTAGTTGCTCCCTTTACTCCTCCTTTGGTGTCTGAAAGTTTATAGATAGCAGGTGCCCAAACTGTCTTGTCTCTGGACTCGCAAATTCAGTGGACACACTGATTGGATTTTGGTTCAGATTAATTTATTTTTGATTAGAGGCCTAATTGGAAGTAATGGTGATCTAATAATATGCCAGATACCTCAACAGACCAATATTGCTGCTCATCTCAGCTGAGCGAGGGTGAGCTCTTGGTGATGATCTGGAGTCGTACCAAATATAATGGAAAGATTGTCTGCCCCTGGACACTCTGCTGTTGCTGTACTGTGAAAAAAGGGCAAAGCTGGTGAAGATCCTCTTCAGAGTAATAGAAAGAGAGTTGCAAATGGGTGACACTGTTTGGGCCTCTCTAAAAAGTGCACGCTCTAGTCTACACCTTGCTTCTAATTTATGGTGCAGTAGCGCTTTTTTTCCAGTTGCTTCGGTGAGTGTGTGGGCATGACTATATACCCATTAAGTGCACAGCAGGGTGGTGCACTGTAGATTTGCACCCTGGCTCACTGCACTCTAAATCGCTATTTAGACAAACCCCCTGTGTGTTTGTGGGTCCATGTAATGGAGTAGGAAGGGAGAGTGTGACAGGGACTGGTCCACTCACTGCTCGGCAGCACCACCTTGTGGCTCATCTAGGGAATTAGCTCTGGCACTTGGTCTGACACCCCTTCCCACTGTTACTCAATCAGTCTTTCACCTCACTCATTCTGTAGCCTCTCATGCAGCGCTTTCCTCTCCATAGCTTAGCCCTCCAGCCAAATCACATTAAAGTCCTCTCCCCTTCCAGAGTAATACAAGTTCTTTGAAGCAAACTGTCGCAGGCAATTCGCTCCCCGCTGCCTGGTCTGGGCCACTCACCCAGTGGCTGGTAGGGGAACCCAGGCCCACCCTCCACTCCAGATTCTAGTCCAGGGACATTCAGCCCAGAAGGTCTGGGCTTTTCCTCTCCAAGCCCTTACTGCTCCTTCCCTGGACTGCTTTCTACTCTGTCCTTACAGCTTCCTGCTCTTACCTCTTCTACCAGGGAGTGCAACTGCAGGTTTCCTCCTACCAGCCTGCCAACTTCCTCCCTTTATAGCTCCTGCCCAGCTCCTCCCCCCAGCTGAGCTTAATCTGCCATTAGGCCCTAGCCCTCCCTAGGTTTTCTCCAGGTGCAGACTAAGGTTAATTGGCCTAATTTACCCCTTCAGGCCTTGTGTGGGATGGACACTCCATCACAGAGACCTTTTCTTTGTGTTGTTGCCGATAGAAGGAGAGGAATTCACAATGGGTGTAAAATGATGCCACCAGTGTAAGTGAGAGGGGAACTCTCATTTGGTGGTATTTTATACTCACTTTGTTATTGGTGTAAATGACTATAGGACAGGGGTGAGCAAACTGTCTGGCCCGAGAGCCACATCTGGGAATAGAACAGGGATGGGCAAACTTTTTGGCCTGAGGGCCACATCGGGGTATGGAAATTGTATGGCAGGCCGTGAATGCTCACGAAATGGAGGGGGGGAAGGAGTGCGGGAGGTGGTGAGGGCTCCGACTGGGAGTGCGAGCTCTGGAGTGGGGCCAGAAATGAGGAGTTTGGGGGGGGGGGGGGGCTCTGGGTTGGGGGGGGTGAGGGCTCAGGTGGGGCTGGGGATGAGAGGTTTGGAGTGCAGGAGGGTGCTCCAGGCTGGGATTGAGAGCTTTGGAGGCGGGAGGGGGATCAGGGCTGGGGCAGGTGGTGGGGGCAGGGGGAGAGGCTCAGGGGTGCAGGCTCCAGGCGGCGCTTACCTCAAGCGGCTCCCAGAAGTAGCGGCATGTTCCTTCTCTGTTTTCTACGTGGAGGCGCAGCCAGGTGGCTCTGCACGCTGCCCTGTCTGCAGGCATCACCCCTGCAACTCCCATTTGAGCGCCAAAGGGGGGCCATGCTGCTGCTTCTGGGAGCTGCATGGAGCGGCCCCCAACCCTGCTCCTAGGCTGGAGTGCCAGAGTGGGGCAAGCCCCAGACCCCGCTCCCCAGCGGCAGTTCGACGGGCAGCTTAAAACAGCTGGTGGACCGGAACCAGCCCACGGGCCATAGTTTGCCCACCCCTGCTATAGGAGATGCAGAGTAGTGGAGACTAAGGCCCATTATGGGTGACTGTGATTGCATTTTTGTTAACATTTCCTTGAAGCTAGCTGGATTCTTTTTTGTGGTAGGTAAACAGTAAAAACAGCCTAATACAGGAATAAAAGTGCAACAGAATGTTAGGAACCATTAGGAACAAGAGAGAGAATAAGAAAATATCATAATGCCACTCTATAAATCCATGGTACATTCACACTTTGAATACCCCCCATCTCAAAAGAAATATATTGGAATTGGAAAAAGTACAGAGAAGGACAACAAAAATGATTAGGGATATGGAACAACTTTCATATGAGGAGAGATTAAAAAGACTGGGACTGTTGAGCCTCAAACAAGAGATGACTGAGGGGGGGATATGATAGAGGTCTATAAAATCATGAATGGTGTGGAGAAAGTGAATAAGGAAGTGTTATTTACTCCTTCACATAACACACAAATCCGGGATCATCCAATTAAATTAATAGTCCATAGGTTTAAAACAAACATGAGGAAGTACTTCTTCATATAACACAGTCAACCTATGGAACTTGTTGCCTGGGGATGTTGTGAAGACCAAAAGTATAACTTGAGTTCATAAAAGCATTAGATAAATTCATGGAGGATAAGTCCATCAATAGCTATTAGCCAAGATGGTCAGAGACACAACCCCATGCTCTGGGTGTCTCTAAACCTCTGACTGCCAGAAACTGGGATTGGCCCACAGGGAATGGATTAATCAATAAATTGCCTTGTTCAGTTTATTCCCTCTGAAGAATCTGGCACTGGCCATTGTCAGAAGACAGGATATTGGGCTAGAGGGCCCATTGGTCTGATCCAGTATGGTCATGCTTATAGTCTTAAATATTACAGGTAGATATCAAATCACTACAATATTTAATATATATGTTCCATTCTATGCATCTGATGAAGTGGACTGTAGCCCACGAAAGCTTATGCTCAAATAAATTTGTTAGTCTCTAACACTATGAAATTAGGTCAAATTGATAGAAGTTGATTTTTTAGAAATTGATTTTATACAGTTGATTGTGTGTGTCCCCACTTAAGACCATTAACTCTGTGGAGTGCATCCACAGTACCGAGGCTAGCATTGACTTCCGGAACATTGCACTGTGGTAGCTATCCCACAGTTCCTGCAGTCTCTGCTGCCCATTGGAATTCTGGGTTGAGATCCCAATGCCTGATGGGTCAAAAACATAGTCATGGGTGGTTCTGGGTACATGTCATCAGGTCCCCCGCTCCCTCTGTGAAAGCAACAGCAAACAATCATTTCTCACCTGGGTTACCCATGCAGATGGCATACCACGGCAAGCATGGAGCCTGCTCAGCTCACCGTACGTCTCCTGGGTGCTGGCAAATGTGATACTGGATTAATATATGGAGATATACCTATCTCATAGAATTGGAAGGGACCCTGAAAGGTCATTGAGTCCAGCCCCCTGCTTTCACTAGCAGGACCAAGTACTGATTTTGCCCCAGATCCCTAAGTGGCCCCCCCCGAAGAATTGAACTCACAACCCAGGGTTTAGCAGGCCAATGCTCAAACCACTGAGCTATCCCTCCCCTCACAGCAGCTCATTGCCTTTTGGCAGCAGATGGTGCATTACGATTGGTAGCCATCGTCATCGTCTCCTGGGTGCTCTTTTAGCCGACCTTGGTGAGGTTGGTCAGGGGCACTTGGGCAGACATGGGTGCTCCTGGCAGACCTCGGCGAGGTCTGTCAGGGGCGCCTGGACATAAATGGGAGTGACTCCAGGTCATTCTCTTTTTAAGTTTCGTCTCCTGGAGATTCAATCTTGCTTGCAGTCGTACTGCACCGTTTTCTGGCGAGCAGCCAGGAGACCACGATGGCTAGCTGTCGTACTGCACCGTCTGCTGCCAGCCTAAGATGTATGAGAGAGAGGGAGTGGATCAAAACAAGAAAGAGACCAGATTTGTTTTGTATTCATTTGCTCACCTCCTCGCGCCCCCCCCCCCCCCCCCCCCCCCCCCCCCCCCCCCCCCCCCCCCCCCCGCCCCCCCCCCCCCGCCCCCCGCGCGAGTGCG
>NC_048299.1:257660785-257689716 GCF_013100865.1 Trachemys scripta elegans
AAAAAAAGAACAAGTTTTTTTTTTTTTTTTTTCCCCCCCCCCCCCCCCCCCCCCCCCCCCCCCCCCGTGAAATCAACGGCCCACAATCGTTTCGGCGAGGTCTGGCAGGGGCACCTTGAAAAGTTTAATGGAGATTCAGTCCTGCCTGGAATACTGCGGGGAGGGATAGCTCAGTGGTTTGAGCATTGGCCTGCTAAACCCAGGGTTTTGAGTTTAATCCTTGAGGGGGCCATTCTGTGTGACCATTGTGTGTGTTTCTCCTTGATGCAAACCCACTCCCTTTGTTGATATTAATTCCCTGTAAGCCATGTCGTCAGTCGACCCTCCCTCTGCACTGCTGTGGGTCCCTGTTATAGTCTCTGTCCTTCATGCGCTTGGAGATTTTTTCAAATGTTTGGGCATTTTGTCGTTTAGAATAGAGTTCTGATAGCATGGATTCGTCTCCCCATACAGCGATCAGATCCCGTACCTCCCGTTTGGTCCATGCTGGAGCTCTTTTGCGATTCCATCATGGTCACCTCTGCTGATGAGAACTTCACTCACCTGCAGATTGCCATGCTGGCCAAACAGGAAATGAGATTCAAAAGTTCGCAGGCCTTTCCCTGTCTACCTGGCCAGTGCATCTGAGTTGAGAGCGCTGTCCAGAGCGGTCACAATGGAGCACTCTGGGATAGCTCCTGGAGGCCAATACCATCAAGTTGCGACCACACTACCCCAAATTCGACCCAGCCAGGTTGATTTCAGCGCTAATCCCCTCGTCAGGGGAGGAATACAGAAATCGATTTTAAGAGCCCTTTAAGTTGAAAAAACCGGCTTCGTTGTATGGACGGGTGCAGGGTTAAATCGATGTAACGCTGCTAAATTCGACCTAAATTCGTATGGTAGACCAGGGCTAAGGTGCCACAAGTATTCCTGTTCTTTAAACACACTATATACATCTGCAGCTAGTGGCCAAGAATTATGTTCCAATTTTTCAGCTGAAAGAGAGACAAAATAACACTGTAAACTACCACCAGAACAGATAGCACACTAGCTAAATTGCAAAGAGTAGAAATGGACAGAATTGTAAATTATCACAATAAACTGTCAGAACAGGAACTTTGCAAGGTATTGGATCAGAAGAATGTCATTTGACTTAGAGAAGGCTAGTGAGGGCAGTGTATATAATTCACTGGACTGCCAAATCTGTGAATAAATGTAAGGTGTGTTGAAGAACAGTGGAAGACAGATTTGAAAAGAATAGCTATTTACCAAGGACATTATACCACTGTGTAAAAAAAGTCTGTCTGAGGCATCTCCCTAACTGGGCTGTGGCCCCTTGCCATGCCCAGTTTCCACCACAGGGTGGCCTAGTATAGGCCACAGCCTCTTAGCTCTGGTAGTGGCCTTGTCCTTCTGGGCCTGATTACTTCTGGGTGGGAGGGGAGCAAAATTCCAGGTCAACATAAACCAAGCCCTACCTAGGATCAATAAGAAGGCAACAAAAAAGTCTGAGGCATCACCTTACTTCAGGGGTGCCTGGGTGGCAGCTTTGTTGGAGTGCTTATGGCTGGGTAGTTGAGTCAGTCTCTCCTAGTCAAGCTTACCCTGGGGTTTGCTGGGCACCTCGCAGAGCTGGGAGGTTTCAGGCATGAGGGTTCCACCTGCTGTTCCAGGAAGTACTCTAGTCATTCCCTTCTCAGGCCTTCTTCCCCTGGTGTAATTGTTTCAATGTTTGTATATCAGTGTAATAAACTTATCTTGGTTTTGATATTAGAACGGGAGGAACTGGTAGGATAGTCTCATGTTATGAGAACAAGTGACTTGATGCTGTGATCTTTCTAATGTATCTGATGAAATAATTTCTGTGTGTAATCCTCATATGCATCCAGTGTACTCCAGTTCAAACTCCAAAGTAATGAATCTAATCCAAAGGTCCTGCCAAATCCTCATTCAAATTATGGAACTAAGTTTTAAATTCAGTTTTGGTCCCAGGCAGTCATTTCCCCGTCACTTACAGTATATGTATTAAAAACTTGTCTATGAGCAAAATATAGGTATATGGCCATATATGTTACTGGGTGGTAAAGGATCAAACACATGTTATAGTCTGCTTCTACCTTAGAAAGTCATAGTATCTGATTTCATGTCAGCAATCACCTGGAAACTGGATACGATAAGCACTGGGCAGTCAAAACTATATGTAGTGCTGGGTGCATTCCACAGCTGGGAAAAATGATCAGCACCTGGTACTTGAAAAAAGATAGAAGAGACTGAATTGCAGTTCATGTCTGGACAAGTGTTGTGCGGGAGAGGAGCAGTGAAATGGTGCCATAGAGGCAAAGGAGTAAGATCTGATCTAGACACTTGTTGAGATCAGAAGATGGTACATGGTAACAGAAGGGGGAGGGAGAGATGCTTTTGTGTGGAGAATTGAGAAACTGGATGGGATGGTTTGGGTCTCTGGGAGGTAGTGTGGGGACAGTTTGGGTAGTCTTTGAGGAATGGTAAGGAATTGGCAATGCATTTGTGTGGGAGCCATGCACAGGCAAGTACACTCCTTTGTATATTTTCATTCTCTCTGTTCTAAAGGTGAGTACATTCACTCAGAATGTTGTGGTGTTGATCCAGTGCTGCCAGAGACAGTACTACGTGCCTGAATTCAACTCAAAGTGACAACAGAATAAAGTTAGAAAGATGTCTATTGGGTAACCAACAGTCAAATGTGTAGCTGCAGAGGTTCCAAGTTACATACAAGACAAAGTACAAACCTAAGCCACTTTCAAGAAGGCTGCAGAAAGCCTACTTCTGCTCTGCCATAGAGGCAGCAAAGCCACACCCTACTGAACTTTCCTAGACTATACATTTCTCCATTAAACACAGATTGCCTTCACTCAGCTAGAGGAGCCTACCTAGCCTTGGACTTCTTCCAGCTGAGAATTAAAAGGGAAGTTGGAACCTGTGCCCAAGTGCTACTTGAATTCACTATGGTAAAATAGTGGGGTCACACAGTGCAGCAGTACAATGGTGTTGGACTTCAGGATTGCAAGAATCCAGTAATGTGTAAAATGGCTGAGCAAGCCTAAGCCCATAATAGTTAGGGCACAACCGACAATTGCGCTGAAAAAAATGCTAATATTGCTTCATGAGTAGTAAGATCTGAAGTTAAGAAAACCTGTCCTGGCAATGGAAAAAGGAGAGAGGCAAGCTCAAACATGAATACTATGAGTCAGTTAAACTTTACAGGGAATAGATTAAAAACTAATTATATAATGCTAACCAAAGGAATCATGGGTAATAAGAAGAACAGGAGTACTTGTGGCACCTTAGAGACTAACAATGTGCCACAAGTACTCCTGTTCTTCTTTTTGTGGATACAGACTAACACGGCTGTTACTCTGAAACCTGTCATGGGTAATAAGGGAATTCACAAATACAGCAGGTTAGAAAGAAGTACTTGGGGAAAAGTAAGTACTGTATTAGTAAATGATGGGATAAAATTAATGAGGACTGAAATGGCAGAGTGAGTGAACTTTTTAAAAAGATTATCTTCAATGAGAAAAATGTCTGTATAACTATAGGTATGATAGGGTACTGAGGGAATTAGCAAACAAACCTATTGTACCACTGACAATTATTTTTGAAAAATCATGGAAAATAGGATGTACTGAAAGTGTGGACAAAAGTAAATAAAGTACCTTGAAAATTACCACCCAGTAAGTATAACTTTTATTCCTAGAAAAATAATGGACTGTAAAGAGAATAAATCCCTAAGGGACTAATTCTGGGCTCTGTTACGGCAGTAAATCATGAGTAACTACACTAAAGTCAGCGCAGTTATTCTGGATTTACGCCAGGGTAATTAGAAGCAGAATTTGACCTTGTGTTTCTAAGAGCAGATATTACCAAAGTAGATTTTATATATATATAAAATATAGAATTACAGTACATATGAACTTAT
Source organism: Trachemys scripta elegans (assembly GCF_013100865.1). Classification (NCBI taxonomy): domain Eukaryota; kingdom Metazoa; phylum Chordata; order Testudines; family Emydidae; genus Trachemys; species Trachemys scripta. Next base: position 257,664,726 of record NC_048299.1, read on the forward strand.
TTTGATTTTATTGTAAGGAAATAGATACTGTCACATGAAACATTACTTGAAAAATTAATTTAAATTGGCTTGGACAGGAAGACATGTGGCTTGAAAATTGTCTGAAGGACTGTAAACAAAGAATAATGACAAATGTCAATTAAAATGGGGAAGATATGTAATTGTGTCATGCAGAGATCAGTATTGGATGTGGTTTTATTTAGCATTTTCACTAATAATCAGGATGGGTGGGTTTAAAAACAGCCCATTAATGAAACTTGCAGATAAAGTGGGTGGAGCTTGCAAACAGTAATGAGGATAGAGAAATAATACAAAGAAACAGTTGAGAAATAAACTGACATACAATTAAAAAGGATCTTGGGGAACAGTAATGCCAAGAGAGACATAGGAGTGGTAAAAAACAACAGGTTAGACATGAGATTGGAGTGATATGGGTGCAAAAAAGGCCGCTGCAATTTTGGGGTACACATCCAAAGATGACGTGTTAGAATACTGAGCAATAGTCCCACTCTGCAGGGCCCTGATGTAATTCCACCTGAAATACTGCATTAATTTGGGGCCACCCAGTGGCAGCAAGTTACTGACAAATTAGATGGAGGTCAAAGGAGAACTACAAAAATTCTTAGTGGAATTAATGTATGAGGAAGAATTAGAAGAGCTAACTAATATCGTTTGGAGAAGAGAGGACATGACACAAATCTACAAATATCGATAGTGTACACAAACGATGGAGAATTATTATTTGGAGTGGTTCATGGGGGTTATAATCGAGGAATGGGAAGAAAGTAAGAGGTGAAATTTAGTCTGAATACCAAGAAAGTCCTTTCTGTCAGTAAAATATACAATATTAATCTCCTAAGGTGTGTGGTAGAAGCCCTACAAGGCGCTTGGGACATTTAAAACTAAATGGCACAAAAGACTACCTAAATATGTTGTAGACAACTATCTTGCATTATCAGAAAGATTATGTGGATTGAGCTAACTTGTCTTTCCCATCTTTAATTTCTCTGACTATAATGACATTTGTGTGTCAAATGAATATTTGTCAGACCATTAGCTCTTCAGAGCATCTGAACCAGGCAACACCTGCTGGTGTTAAACAAGCTTCCACGGCTTCTTTTGTGTAAAGATTTGTCGCAGAATTCTTCCTTAGCTTAAAGTGCTTTCCTGGAGTTTGGATTTAAAGTGAAGTGAAGAAAAAGAGGAAATACAGGATGTAGCAGCACCATGTCTTTATTCTTCATTCCCTAGTGATGAAGAATCATCCTGTGATCTTTCTGCAAAGTCACAGTAGCAGCTGGTGTCAGTTGATTAACTGGAGGATCCTATGAAGCTATTTACTCATTTGAAACTTGAGAAGCTAATGCTTTTTTTTCCCCCATAAAAAGGAAGCTGTAACACTCACGTGCCTTGCAATGTAAGATTTTTACACAGCCCAGGTAGTAAGGATATGTTTGTTCCTTTGCATAGTTGGGATTTTTTTTTAATGGATGGTATGTATATGTATGTACTGTAACATGAAAAGGGCTGCTTTTATATTTGAGTTAAAATACGATCACATAAAACATATGCTACTGCGTAGCATTCATATGTTACATATATTTTTGTTCAACGTGGGAGGTTTTAATTACTTTCTAGGAAATGGGAACTTTGTTTAAAAGGTTTTGAATGGTTTCAAAAAATAGTTTCAGCAACCACATATGAAAAGCCCTCCCGCAGTCACTGAAACCAGACATAAGGCTGGAAGTAGACCATAATAGACCAATGCACTTTCCCCAAAGAGAAGATGTTTTTTACATGTGTTTACGTAAGATTGCATCAATCCTAGGTTCTCATATCATTTGTTTGCTTAGTGTTTATAAAAATGAAGAGCCCCATACCATTTGGAAAATGATAATCAGATTCAAGCCAATTAAGGCAAAGACAGTTAATATCTTTATTTTACAGCCAATTGAAGCCACGGAGGCTTACAACAGCTTAAGTAAGGCTAACCAGATCTGAGCACAGAGCTAGTGCAGAAGTGGGGCTGTAGCAAATTAACTCAAAGAGAGTATGAACTTTACATTCAAGCTTTGGACTAGGACAGCTTTCCTAACCCACAACAAGCAAATACAGAGACAACAAATTCTTCAATGGTATAAAGTAACACCATAAACAGAAGTTTATCCAAAATAGGTCATAAAGGGACAAATAATCAAACCTGTGACTTTCTGGAATTCTGTTTCAAATTATGCAGTAAGACACTGCTCATATTATTTGTTGTGTTCATACAGTATCTCACACAATGTTCCCTGATTGGACCTCTCTAATGCTACCACAACACAAATAACACTAACCAGGAGTAGAGGTGGCAGAATCTAGCCCTGAATTGATTTAGCTATTTAACTTCCTGATTTAATGCACAAACATTTGTTCCTGAAATTGATTGTGCTGTCAGCTGTAAAAGTTCAGATTCCTTTTAAAATGAGTCTCTGGTTAAAAAAATAAGAGGTAGTTTACAAACACGTCGACAGAGGAAAGGATGTATATTCATTAGTCAATCCCTCATTCCCCTTACCGTTATTCGGTAAATATATTTCAATTTATGTACATGGGGCTGTACAACACAGAAAAACTCTGTGCTAAGGAGTTTTACAACATAGGAGAGTGAACAAGAGGAGATGGTAACACGGGAGTGGAGAAGAAGCAGTAAAGCTGGAGGGCCTCTATACTTCTACCCTGGCGCAAGGACCTAAAGCATGCATCTGGAACAAAGGTTTTGTTGTTACCTTTTGTTTTAAATATTTATATTTGTCAGTTTTTATTTGCATATGTAAGAGTCTGTCAGTTTATGCAGAGATGCATGCAACTGTTCAGATCCTGATTGAACCACTTCCAAGGTTCAGAGGTGTTTGGATCTTTGGATTCAGCCTGTTATGAAGTCAGGACTCAGGAGCTGGCTACAATGTTCAGATCGGACCTTGGAGTGGAACCATCCCAGAGTGTAGAAATTCATCGGCTCCAGGGTTTTGGGTGAGGCCCATGTTGCAATGTTTTCACTTTCTATTCTTTGTACATCTTATACAACTTCTGTATCTTAAGCAGAAAGAAAATACAGAGACAATAAACAGATCTGTGGTCTCAGTGGAGTGACTAACCTTTACCCTTCATGGATGTGCAAGGACAGCCACCCCTGCTAATAATTAAACTGTTGTTTTTAAAACATGGGGGAAATGTACATACAAAGCAGTTAAGTACATTTCCCAAGCATTCTGCAATGTAATCTTTTCTATTCAGATTCCCATAGTCATTACCAGATAAAAATTAGCTCCAGCAATGGTCACTGTGATGCTATCAGCAATACAGTTTACTTTTAAATTTAAAATGGAGTCTGTCATCTGCCTCATACCAGCTATTAACTTTACTGTCATCCTCACAAAGCCATCAATCTCAGTATGTCCCAAATCCATTTTCTATGTAGAGCCAGTCCTTCGTACTTAGTGCCTACACATACAGATTTTAAATCACCTTCTCTTCTACTGCATAAGACAAATGTTTAAGACTGTAAGTCTTGGAAGTTTGTGATTTTATATACATTCAGCATCTCTTACCAGATGACAGATTGCAGCTATGCTCTGGCTTTTATCATGCAGGTCAAAAGAGAATAGCTTATATGAAATGGGTGAAATCCTGGCCCCATTGAAATCAATTGCAAAACTCCCTTGGACTACCAGGGCATTTTGAATGAAGAGCCCTTGATTCTGGAATTTTCATCCCTTCTGGGTCCAACAGAGCCCAAGAATTGAAGGAGAGAGGGAGGGGAGACAAAGAGAAGTAGAGTGATTAACTCTATAACCTTGGGGGTAGAGCACTTAGCTTGGAGTTGGAAACCTAGCATTCAGTCCCTGTGCCAATGAATAGTTAAGTATTTCATGCAAAAGGTAACAACTTCTACAGGAGAGACTCAAAGAGACCCACTCCAGAGAACCCTGGAGCCAAGCAGTTAGGGCACTCGGGAGATGAGTGAGTTGGGCTCAGGTCCCTACTTTACATCAGGTAGAGTGGAGATAGAGTGGTCTCCCTCATGCAGGGTGAGTGCCCTATCTATTGGGTAAAACAGGGCTCCAGCTATGTTTTGTGCAAGGCCTGACCCAGTAGACCTTCTCTAAAGTGGCCTCTTCTCTATTGGGCCCCACAGGAGAGACCCTACTTTGTGACTCATGATGGGGCTTAGGCATAAGTTAGACTCCAAGCTGCTCAGAAGTGTCAGGATGGAGGGTGCTGTGCATGTACCCAGTAGCAGAAATTTAGGCAGTTAAGGTACTTTACCAGTGAAAACTTAGGCACCTAGGAAATTTCATTGCCTACAGGGTTAGGTGGCAGCTGAGCAGAGCCGGCTCCAGGCACCAGCTTAACAAGCAGGTGTTTGGGGCGGCCAAGGAAGAGGGGCGGCATGTGCGGCAATTCGGGGGCAGCACGTCCCTCACTCCCTCTAGGTGCGAAGGACCTGCCCTCCCCCCAATTGCCGCTGCCGGTCGCGATCGCAGCTTTTTTTTTTTTTTTTTTTTTTTTTTTTGCTTATGCTTAGGCGGCAGAAATGCTGGAGCTGGCCCTGCAGCTGAGTTAGGATTTTATGAATGCCAGTGATGCCTAAATGTTGGACTTGAGCAACTGAAGTGGTAGTTAGTGAACTAAGTCCCGCCCGTGAATCTGGCCCCTAAAAGCGAGCTTCACCAATTTAGACGAGACCCTCATTCAGTAGCTAGACTAGCCAGAGAATATGCATTCACATTACCAAAAAGGCAAGGCTCAAACTTGGCGCTCGAAGTCAGCAATAGTATGAGGGGTACCTGAAAGGAGCCTGCTCCCAGGCCAGTAGGAGCATTGATATGCTTGTCTCCGCTGGAAGTTTCTCTTTGCATAACTTACAAGCCATGCCACAGTGAGCTAAACGCAAGCATGTTTTACACTGCGACAGCGCATCATCTGCATCCTTAAAGTGTGCACTGAACATTTGCACAGGGGGATTATAAGAGTAAAAAATTGTACTATTCAGTGAGCAACCAAACAAGCACTTCCCGTAGCACAGCGGCAAAGGGTAAAGCATGGACAGAACACCTTTTGTACAGAGGCATTTTGAAGCAATTTGGGACTGAATTTTTGTACCTTTGAATTATATACCCAAGTGCAATCAAGCTCTTCACGTGTAAAGGCCATATTGACACGGGTTGCCAGTAAATCTATACTGCAGTTAAAGGGACATCATATTAAATACCTGAAATACCTGTTTCCACATCTGCAAAACAACCTTCAGCATGTGCCCAAACGTAGCACTTGATCTTGCTAACATTGCTGGGTGCCGTGTTTACTCCCGTGCATAGCCCGTTGATGTTGTGCTCATAAGTACTGTGCAAACGAATGTTAGCAGCGCCAGGCCATAATTAGGAATTGAGGGCCAGATTGTCCGCTGGGGAATTGGTACAGCTCTATGGAAATGAATGGAGTGGTGCTGACTTTGAACAGCTGTGGATTGTGGCCTTGAAACATGATTGTGATATCTCACCCTGCAAAATTGCCAAAAAAAACCTCACTCCCACCCCACACCCGTATACCCAGTCCGTCACTCATATATCAACAGCCCTCTGGAACGTCACGCACTCCTGCAGACACAAACCTGCCGATCTCTCCCTTAACACACACACATACAGCACCTCTGGCCATACCCTCACTCTGCCCAACACTTACCAACCCATGCACCTTTGCACATCTACACAGAACCCCACATCTAAACCATCACATTTTCGCATCCGCTTTCACACACAAACATATCCCCTCAGCCCCCACTTGTCCACCATTCATCCCCAACACATCAATTCTCTGCTCTTCCATTTCATATTCATCAGATCTCTTTTGTCTTCTCCCACCAGATTCATCAACTGACCCTTCCATCTCCATTCCCCTAGATGCAATCAATTTCCTTTCCCCGTCCAATCTTTTATCCTCAGCAGTTTTTTCCCAACTGCTGCAGCCATCTCAGCCCCACACCCCCAGGTGGGATGAAAGTCTTTCCTGGTGGCAGCAAGCACCTCACCTCTCTTGGCTGCTCCACTGGCAGTGCCATGACTAACTCAGATGAAATGCTGAGGGTCCTGCTCTATCACCTGCCCTGCTTAGCAAGAGGCCAACAGAATTTCTAGGACCATCTTCTCTTCCTTGGAGAGCATATATGGTGCGAGTTGTCTTTTGTTCTCCTCCCTACTCATGGCAATGGGGCTGCTGGAGCTTGGCAGGAGAAGCTGGGGCCAATTATGGGGAGAGGTTTTAAGGTCAGGAGAAAAGCTGGTGAATAAGGAGAGAAAGGAATTAGCTCAGGATAGTGGAGAATTCTGAGGCACAACCAATCTTCATTCTCTCAATGTGTGGAATCAGATGCCCAATGTGAGACATGAAATCTCATCTGTAAAAGGAGGATAATGATGATACTTAACTTTATTGCAGGCCTCTTACTTATATTATTTATTGATCATTGCAGATGTGCTCAGCGGCACAGAGCATGGAGAACACAAGGCCTCTACCGCCAGGGGCTCAAAAACAATAAACAACAGATACAGACATGCAGCTCACCGATTGACCAGGATGTGAAATCATTACATAGCAGCAGTGCAGGCCATGTTTAGCTTTTGAGTGAATAGAAGTGTTGCATCAAGCGTGTTAAGACTGATGAGCTGCACTGAGGAAGTGTGGTTTTGGATTTGAAAAGTCAGGGTGGGCAGCATGCTGCATTGCAATCCGAAGGCATTCCAGCTGTTCGGGCAGCATGGAGAGAGGTGACAAAGGGAGTGCTTAAACTTGATGGGCTGGCAGGCAAAATGGGAGCAGAAAACACTGCAGTCAGTGATGTTGGTCAGAACAGAATTCAAAAGAACCTTGAAGGGAAAGACAAGTAGCTTGAACTTGATACAGAAGGCAAGAGGGAAACTGAGAGGGAATCCAAGGAGATGAGTGATGTGATCAGTGCAGCTGGTGAGGAAAATTATTTTCACAGAGGCATTTGAAACAGAGTTAGGTGGAAATGAGGAGGAGGTTGCAGTAGCGTAGGTGAGAGGTGACCGGAGCATGACCAAGACCCAGACCCCGAAAGCATTTAGGCACCTAAATCCCATTCATTTCAATGGAAGTTAGGTGACTAAATATCTTTGAGGATCTGGGCCTTAGCCACATGAAGAAGAAAGGATATGTTTTAGAGAGGTTTATACATGAAGAAGTAACAGAATTTGGCAACAGCCTGGATGTAGTGGCAGACTCAGGTTGCGAGGATGGGTCTTGTGAGATTTAATTAATCAATGCAGCACAACACTTAGGGAACTGTGGAAGAAAATACAAAAGTGTTATTATTCCAGAGACTTTCTGAAGAAACAGAAACGAAAGGCAAAGACTGTCTTGATCGCTTGATCTCAAAAAGATATTAATCTAGCGGGGCCGCTTGCACTTGACGTCCAAGTGGCAAACATACCTATCTTCTCCATACAGAAATTGAGAGCAGTGTTTGTGCTCTGGAAAGGTCAACTCATCCCTCCTTGGGCCTCCAGAAGGTTATCTCTGAATTATGTCAGAAACATAGCTCAATAAATCTTTATGGAGAGAGTCTGTATAAACTGTATCTTTATTTCAAATTGACTTGTAATAGACTTTATATCCAGTAACAAAGCTTCAGTTCTCAAAGCACTTGCACATATTATTGCATATCCCTATAGAAAATGCAATGTGTCAGTTGATTTCGGGGGGGGGGAGGGGATTTGCATTTCTAAGAGAGAGAAAACAAAACTGTAATGCCTTTTAGGGTGAGAGTCTGTTTGGAATAGATGGATTCAGGCAAAGCAGAAGGGGTACCAACTTCCTGAGTTCAAAATTGGCAGAGTTTGTTAAAGGAGCTTTAAATTCAATAGGAAGGAGAGAAGAGGACTTTTCCCCTGATTCAAATAACCAGACATATACCTCATCTTATGAATAAGGCAGAAGCTGGAGTAGTTCTGAAACAGAAGATAAAATAATAGTAATGTACTGAAGTGTCTACACAGGAATGCAGGTAGCATGGAAAATAAGCAGCAGGCACTAGAAGTGATACTATTGGATGTATGTTATGAACTAGTGGGCATAGTTGAAAGCAGGTGGCATGATTCTTGTAAATGTATTGAATGTCAACATAGAAAGATACAATCTACATCAAAGAAACAGAAAGTGAAAGAGCAGTGGCCTTATATGTCCAAATTTTCTCAGTAGTGTTGTGAATGCAATTGATTTTAAAAGGAGTTATACTTGCATAACAGTGACCCAAAAGATGTGGAATGCTAGAAGGAGTGAAAGTGATGGGTCTAGTATGATTTTTTTCCCCCAGCTCCTGGGAGTTCTTAAACCCCTGAAGCCTTTGAACTAAATGGTTATAAAATGTTTCTCGTAAAAGTCAGTTCAAACATTTTTAGTCTAACCCACATTTACATTTGTTAAGTATAGCTACATAACATAATACTGGATGCTGTACTGAATGTTGAGTGTATTTGTATGAAGTTCCTTAATTGTAGTAATTAGTATCAGCCTTGGGATGGGCCACCCACTTGCCTTTTCCTCTTTGATGTTAGCAGCTTAAGGAAGGAATAAAATAGAAGTTAGAATTAAAGGAAAAAATACTGAGTGAGGCCTTTGGCCCCAATATCATAGCCCTGAGTTACTGCTTTAGGCTGAATGCCACTCGTCTAACAGAGAGAATTACTCCATACATTATGAAACCACAATTAAAACATTCTATTCAGCTCTCAGGAATTAACAGTTCGATCATGGATTGTTTGCACTTTTCTTGTACCAAACAACATTGTCAATCACTGAAATCCTGCATCCAGCCTCAAGCTTTCCATTGGCCTGATTATGCCGCCAGGGCACAGATGACTTCCATGGGATGACTAGCTGGGAAACAGACCTGTGCTCAGATGAAGTCACACAAAAGTAGCACGGCAATGGAACTCTAGTGGACACCTGACTGTGAATCCAACTTGATAGCAGAGTGACTGTTATACAAGCACCACAGTGGGGGCACCTACCTGCCTCATCGTCAGGGTCCATGCAATGAGATTTCCATACCTGTGAGTTTCTGTCCCCAAATAATCCCCTCTCCAGCAATGTGGGCAGATGCAGGCCTCCTGCGAATTCATTGGAATCTGTGCTTTTGGGAACCCATTGAAGGGGAGGGTTCTCAGCACTAACAAGAGCTTCTGCAATCAACTCCAAGGCAGGATACTCTGTAGTAGGAAACCTATCCATAATAGGGATCATCTAGCAGCCAACGTTGCTGCTTCTGTGGCCAGCGCAAGCCATCATTAAACTATAGCAGTTAAAATTAAGGCAGCTTCCTCAGCATCTGTTGATTCTTTAATGGGCATGGTGCCATCTCTTAGCCACCACCCAACACTGCTCATGCACTGACTAAATTGAGCACAAATGAATCAGACAATATTTGGAAGTACTGTGCTCCATGCTCTGAGTGCCTTTGAGTGGAGCAGGTGATGGTAGAGTCCTTGTCCTGTGACTCTCCCATTCTGAGAACTAGAGGTGCTGGTGGTGTGGCAGCACCCCCTGGCTTGAAGTGCTTTCCAGAGCTGTTTTTTTCAATGGCTTTCAGCACCCCCACTATAAAAATAGTTCCAATGCCACTGCCTGTGGGCTAGATTCTGTCACCCTTACTGAATAGATCCACACTTTATGAGTGGTCTCATTGAAATCAGTAGGCTTTACCCATAAACTGCAGGGCTACTCCATGTGAATGTGAGTGACAGAACCTGACCCAAAGGGGGACAGAGCCTGACATTCAAATGGGGACTTGGGCGCTGCAACTGTGAGCGCTGCAGCACCTAACCTTTAGGGGCCCCGCTGCCCAGTGGAATTCAACCCCAAATTAGGTGCCCAGAGTCCCTTTACAATGACTGGGGAGAGTTAGGCACCCAAAAAAGGGATTCACAGGAGCCAGCATGTTGAGCAGGGAGCTGCCTGAGATAGTAAGAAGTTCTGAGCAGAGAGGTAGTTTTGTGAATACCAGTGGCACCTAAATCTTGGGCTTAGGCATCTAAAGTGGAAGTTAGGTGCTAAATCTCCTGTGAATCTAGCCCTAAGATTTTTGCAATCAGGTCTGCTTGTCTTCTGTTGAATGCAAAAGCGTAGTGTGGTGTTGAAGAGTGGTTGTAAAGCTAGCAGAGGATGGTTTGTGGGTTGGAGGGAGGCAGGTGAAAAGGTCCAGGATGGGGATCTACAAGGTACTTTGCACAGGAGCCTTCATTCCACAGGAATTTGTTGGGTGAAGGAACTCCCCCTGTAGCCTGATGCTTCTGGTGCTCTCTTGCTAGCCAAGTAACTGCTGTTTCCTCATCCTCTGCTGTTTGTATCGCTGTGCATGTTGGGGGTCATTGGCCAAGATTAATGCAACGCATCTCCACGTGCCCCAAAGTTGACTTGATGCCATTATATTTGCATCTTGTACTTTGAAGTCACTGTTTCCCTAGTCTTGGAAGACAGGAAATGCTTGTTTGACTAACCTACCCAGAATTCTTTAACAGGAAGTGGCATGTGTCTGAACTGGAGAGTGAAAGATAAAAGGATGGTGGCTCATTAGCTACTTGTGTTTTTTGTGATATCTCGCAGTCTGCTGTGGATTTTCCAGACATCCGTGTTCAAAACAAAGCCGCTCAGCTTTTTGGAACAGAATGCGGGGAGGGGGAGAGGAAATAAGAAATAGGATCAGAATAAGATCTTGCTCTTTATGAGTGCCCCGGGAATACAATTCAATTAGGGTTTTCAAATATAAATGCCAGGTGGGATTGTCAATGCTAAATATATCAGTCACAAGCAGAGATCGGCTGGCATCCTGCAAATCTTATTTGCATGAAATCAAAAATAGTAGGAGGAAATCTGCTCACAGCAGACTTTCAGTTTGTGTCAGTCTGCCAAAAATCTTTCAGCAGAACAAAGTCACTCATGAATACTTAGTCATTTTCTTCATTTAGCAAATGGCGGATGCAACGTTTGGTACCCTAGCCCACTGAAGATACAGACCTAGGATTTTGTTTCAATGCACTATCCGATGACATTGCATCCCAAAATGAGAAAAACACACCCAAAAAATGTAAAAGGATACAGACCTGGGGTAAAATTTCAAAAGCGTCTTAGTGACTTAGAAGTCTAAGTTCTATTTTCAAAAGTAATTTAGGCTCTTAGGGCTAGATTCACGACATTTCTTGGGTGCTGCAACACCTAACCCAGGCACCCTGCTGACTAGTGAAATTCTCAGCCCCAAATTAGACACCCAGGCGCCCTATGCATTGCATGGGGAGAGTTAAGACCTAAGAAAGAGGTTCTCCGGAAGCCAGCAATCTCAGCAGGGACCTGCCTAAGTTAGCCAGGAATCAAACATAAAGGAAAGGAGTGGGGCTAAGTCCCACTGATTTGGGCCTGAGTCTCCCTCCACACTGGATTCTGAGCCATAACCCCTCTCCTGGAGTTGGGTGCCTAAGCCAAGTCAGCCCATGCCATAGCAGATGAAACCCAGACTTTTTTCATGGAGAACCAGAAAGAAAAGACCCCCCTCCATACCAAATAGCTCAGTGGGTTAGACTGCTCATCCAGGATATGGGAAATCAAAGTCCCTGTACCAAATCAGGAAGAGTAGGATTTACAAATAGATCTTCCCCCATCCCGTCTGTGTACACTAACCAGTGAGCTATTGGGTGTTGTGGAACACATGCATGCCCACCCCCAACTATCCTTTGTGCAAGCTCTGATCCTCTAGAAGTGTTCTAAGCATGCCTACCAGATCGGACTTTGCAGGCGAGACAGATGGGAGGGAATACCTAGTTTGAAAATCCTGCCAGGACTTAGGTGTGAGTGAGGGTGCCAAGCTACTTAGTGGTATGAGAACTTATGTGGTTTTGCACATGCCCACTAGTGGAAACTTAGTTGCCATAGGGATTTAGCTGACTACAGAGTTGGACAACAGCTAAGCAGGGATTTTGAAAATTTCATTAACACCTGAATGTTGGACATAGACACCTAACATGGCACTTAGACACCTAACTCCCCTTTAAAAATAGGCCTTAGGTGTCACTTAGGCAATTTAAACGTTTACCTCTAAACCCCATCTAGAAAATCAGTAGTGGAGCTGACCTGATGGCTTATCCAGCTGATACCACTGCAACCTGATCAAGTGTTTTAACATACACAAAATGTAATGACTGGTGAGGGGAAACTAGTTGATCTTTTTATTTACAGCTAACCAGTGTCTGATCCTGTGAACATACTCTTGTTAGTAATCCTGAAGCCAGTGGGATTACTCACATAAGTATCCTCTGCTCATAACAGAGTAAGGGTTTGCAAGAGCAGGCATCGGATGACTCATCTTTCCCAAAAACAAAAAAAATCAATGAGCCAATAAAAGAACAACACAGTTAAATTAACTATTGCAATATAAAAAGAGCCCTTTGGCATCTATACTGTCACTATTTCTGAAATGTTGTCTAGGTCACCAGCCTGTCTCATGCTGTATCTCTAGTTAATGCCTTCCCAGCCAACAATAATTCCACTACTATCACTTTTTCAGAAGCAAAAAGGAAACACTTCGCAACTTAAAATGCACATGCTATAGCTGAATATAAGTACAGTAGAACCTCAGAGTTAAGAACACCTCAGGAAGAGAGGTTGTTCATAACTCTGAAATGTTCATAACGCTGAACAAAATGTTATGGTTGTTCTCTTGAAAGTTTACAACTGAACATTGACTAAATACAGCTTTGAAACTTTACTAGCAGCCGAAGAAAAATGCTGCTTTTAACTATCTTAATTTAAATGGAACAAGCACTGAAACAGTTTCCTTACCTTGTCAAATCTTTGTTTTTAACTTTTCCCTAATTTTTTTAAAAAAAAACAACGAGGAGTCTCTGTGGCACCTTAGGTGCCACAAGGACTCCTCGTTTTTGCTAATTTTTTTAGTAGTTTACATTTAACACATTCCTCTACTGCATTTGTTGGAGCAGGTTTGGTCTCTGCTGCTGCCTGATTGTGTACTTCCGGTTCCAAACGAGGTATGTGGTTGACCGGTCAGTTCATAACTAAGGTGGTCCTAACTCTAGTGTAGCTAAACTAGTATAGTGTAAAGGAAGGTTATAGGGTTAGATTTACTGTCATTGATATCCAGTACAACTTGAAGAAGCAGAGTTGCCTATAAGCTAGAAGGGAATTTTTCTGAATGTTTTCAGTGCTAATACAATATTGGAGTGTGTGCAAGATGCATGTTAAAAACAACTTCAAAGAACCAATATAAAATCATAGCAGATAGATGGATAAAATAATGCTTGCAGCGTTGTTGTAGCCATGTTGGTCCCAAATATGAGAGAGAGAAAGTAGATAAGGTGATAACTTTTACTGGACCATCTTCTGTTGGTGAAAATAGAACAGAAGTTGATTCAATAAAATATATTTATGCAGTATTTTTCTTCTGAGGGTCTAAAACCTTTTCTTCAAACCTTCAACATTTAAAGATCTATTCAGTAGTTTAGTCCAAATAATACAAGAACAGAATAGGATTCAGTCTCTTGGCCAGTGCAGAATTGTGCCCTGTGATATACTTTGTGTTTTGTCCAGGCTCATTTAAAAAAAAAAATCAAGCAGTGACACTTTGATAGGACTATTCCATGATCTAAGAAATCTCACCAATAGGCAGTTTCTTCTGATATTTATTCAGCCTCATTTTTTCTTTTATTACTTCCACCCTACTACTCTTTATTAGCTTCATCACCACTTCCTGGGCAAGGAACTATTACATCAGCATTGTCATTAAGGGCCTGATCCAGTGCCCATTAAGTCAATGGGAGTCTTTCCAGTGACTATAAAGTAGGCATTGGAGCAGGCTCTTAGACCTTGTCCCCAAGGCAAAGAAAGATGCATGCTATCATATTCATAGCTGTGGTAAGTAAAGAGTGACCAAGGACCCGTCCTGCAAGAGAGAATTATTCCACTCTTTGTTTATAATTATTGTTCATGGTGTATGGTTGACTTGAGCTAAACTATAGGGGCCTGATTTTCAGAGAGGCTAAGCACTCAGGTCCAGATCCTTAAAGGTACTTAGACATTGCTTCTCAGCATGGCAATGCCTAACCCCTAGGTGACCTGATGCCCAATGGAATTTTCAGTCCAGTGCGAGGTGCCCAGGCAAAGGAAAGGATTTTCAGATGCTGGCCAGCTGAGCAGAGAGCCAGCTAGGATAGCCAGGAGTGAAATGTCAGGGAGAGGGGTTTAAACATCCAAGCAGCTGACCTGGTGCGCCTGGTTGAGAGACCAGACATAGGTGCCTCCCTACACTCAGGATCCTCAGCCACAGACCCTCTCCTGGAGTTAGGTGCTGAAGCCAGGTCAGCTGCTTAGGTAGCACATGGCCTAGCAGCCAAAACATAAAACTCTCTCCTTCCCCTGCTCACAGTCAATATTTCTCACGTTTGCCCTACGCTGCCCTGTGTTCCTGGCTCTCTTGTATTGGCGCTCTGCTGGCCCTTCCGCCTACCGACGGCTTGCCTTCAGCCCCCCTGCTCTGGGTCTGATGGGTATCAGTTCTGTAGGAGTGCTCAGAGCACACCTGCAAAATCAGGCCCTGCTGGCAAAATAGGCCCCTGCTTTGGGGCCTTACAAGCCCATCCGAACCCCTAGGCTTGAGAGCAGCAATGTCCACACTGCTATTTTTAGCACACCATCTCGAGTCCCGGTAGCGTGTGAGGCTCACTCCCAGCTGCAGTGTAGACATGTCCTTAGGTGCCTAGGGGACTTAGGCACATATGGAATTAGGCTGCAGCTTTGAAAATGTCCTTGACATCTAAATGGTACATCTAGGTGCCTAGAGACAGATCGGCACCTAAATAGCTGTAAGGATCTGGGTCCACATTTCCAATGAGTACTGCATCAGGCCCGTAGAATATACTCAGCTGGTGTTCAGCCCTGGGGTGAGGACACACAAAAATAAAGAGCGAATTGTGCTGTTTCTGGCGCCTTAATGTTAGGTGACTGTCCCAGGCTTTCTGAGCCGAGAAGTGCTCTGGCTTTTAATTACATTTAATTAAAGGACAGATCCTCAGCCCTTGCAAATCAGCATAGCTCCGTTGATGTTACCAGTTGAGGATCTGGCGCTTTTTCCTTTTGTGTTTTGACAGCAAGTGTGATCTGATGATTGCAGTAGGGGGCTGGGAGTCAAGATTCCTGGGTTCTAGTCCTAAATTAGCCAGTGGGTGAAATTCTGGCCCCACTGAAGTCAATGGGAGTTTTGCCATTGAACTTCAATAGGGCCAGGATTTTACCCCGTGTGTCATATAATCTCACTGTCCGTTAGTTCACTTAGCTACTCCACAGGGGGGTAAAGAACAGTAGTCAGTGTTTTCCAAGTGATTTGGGATCCTCGAACGGATGTTAAAAACATAAAAATAAAACCCCATGGGGGCCTGATTCTCCATTGCCCTGCACCATGACTAGCCATTTCCACCACGGCAAGGCACATGTAAAGTGTTGCTATTCTTATTTTACACTAGATCCATATGGGTATGACCCCAGTGCCCGTGCAGGGTTCCTTCTCATGCGGCTGTGACTGCAGTATTGGGCCCTGCATGGTGCAAGTTAATGGAGAACTAGGACTATTCCTTTTGATCTAGCATTTCAGCTGTGGTTTCATTTCAGCCGTATCTCATGTGACAATCCTTCTGCTGACAGACATCGTATAAATAAAATATATTATCATATCAAAAACATAACCTGTAGGTCACTATCTTGT
The DNA here is from genome assembly GCF_013100865.1 of Trachemys scripta elegans. Lineage (NCBI taxonomy): Eukaryota > Metazoa > Chordata > Testudines > Emydidae > Trachemys > Trachemys scripta. The sequence continues at coordinate 257,680,546 of NC_048299.1, forward strand.
GCTGACTAGAGCGTATGCTGCTGACATTCTTAACTCAGCCATAAATAAGTGGAATCAAAGAACATTGTGGTTTTAAAACCAGACCATCTACTTAAACATGCACACTATGCCTATAAAACAGAGGGCCCAGATTAATCACACACTCCCACAGGAGAAAGTGCCCGTTTTTTTCTTCTTAAACAGTTAGTTTTAACAAATGAAAAAATCAGTGATGCGACTCAGATCCCAGTGTAATGTGAAGTGTGATTCTCCCTGCTAGACAGTAGGTGTCATATCACACCACAATTTCTTCACCTTTGCTATAGTAAAATTGTCAGGCAGCATATTGATCTCTAAAGATTTTTTTTTAAAGGGCACAAATGTTCTCCCCTGGACACGGAACAAGAGTAACGTGATCACTTTCTAATGAGGAATTCGGCAATTAACTCTCATGTCTGTTTGGTTTCAAGAAAGGTAGGTGAATTTAAAAAGAAAGGCAGAGTGCTCCTGTACATTCAGTGGGCCCTGCTTGCAGATTCTAAACACGAAGGCATCAAGACCAATGCCTGCTCACCTCCGCATTACCTTTCCCCCCCGCAATAATCTAATAAAAAACTCTTTGGTTTCTGTCAAAGCTGCAACTACAACTCAATAATGTCATCATACAGATCAGCCAGCTCAATTTTCCTCTAATCCAATCAATAAAATGACTATGCTGTGCTCCCAGTTCCAATTTAAAACAGGATGATAAATCCTGAGCTGCTGCTGATCAGACCTCAGGGGTTCATTTGGTTTAGTTGCTTGCTGTTTTTGCAACTTGTTTATATGCACATTGAACCCATAGATGCAACATTGCTGCTAAAGAGCAAAATGAGGGGCAAACAGTCATTTACAGGTTATAAGTCCGATGTTGAGCTTAAACTGACATTAACCCATTGACTTCAGTGGCATTACTCCTGATGTAAGTGCAATCTCATAATCAGACCCTACATGCATTGTGTATCTTTCTTCTTGCCATGTTATCTGTACGGAATGGGTTTTCAGCCAAAATGGCTAAATAGTTACACACACATTGCTAAAGCATACTTCAATGTACTAGGTAGATAGATTAGATTACCAGGAGTGGTAACAACCTCTATAGTTAAGGTTGCCTAAACTTTTCCATTCTAAACCCCAACTTCCAGGCCCTTATATAACTTGAAATATTCACCTATCAAGCTAAAAGTTTCCTGGTCTCTGCCTGAAGCTGAATTGTTGTTTGAAAGCTGGAGAAAAATCATTTCAGCCATTTCTGAGTAGAAAGAAAATGATTTTTTTTTTTCATTATAAAAAAATTGTTGCAACCTATTTATTTTTCAGCCACTTTGATGCCAAAGCAGCTGAGGTGTGGAAAGACTGCATTTGGCATAGAGAGAGCCCTCACTGAGTAGAAGTGTCTTTGAGTGTTCCGGTTACAATTGGTTTTGATTTGCCAGAGTTAAGAGCTGTTGAGAATTGCACATGCAGTAAATTTTTAACATTGAGCAGGCTTAGCTGAGGGCACACAGGTAAAGTGCTGCTGCTATTGGGGGCACTGCCAACTTAGCTGTGTCCTAGAAAATCTTCGGAAAGGTGGCACTGGCTGAGGCTCTGTGTAGTTTGTAATTGGAAAGGGGTATATGGAGGGCTCCTGCATGCTCTGCAAAGTGAGCCCTCAGGTATGTAGGAGGCCTTGGGCCAGCCGCAACGTACCTTACAAACCATGAAGATGCTAGGGAGGGCTGCAATAAGCGTGTAAGGTATGCAGGGACTGAGCCAAGGTACGTATACAAGTTTCACTACGTGTCTATACTGTTCTGATCCTATGGGGCTCATGAGATGTGTAGGAGCTTTGTTTCAACATTGTGGAGCTCAGGAGATAATCAGGAACTATACTGGTGTTATGCATAGAGGCACACCAATGGGGACTCTTGCAATAGTGGCGGGGTAGTGAAATTAACCAAGCTAGTTAACCAAGGGCTAAGGAGGTGAGAAATGGTGAGCTGTGGCTTGCCATGCTAAGACCACTGTATTGTGGAAATTCGCGCTATTACAGTTGTAGAGTAGCTTGTCTGACCAAACAGTGACACACACATCAGTCTGATATATTGTGTAATATCTCTGATAACATTTTCTGAAGTTTCATAAAATTTTCCTCTTCAGTGAAATTTGGGAGATATCCTAGTGTTTCCTTTTTACAGCACTAGACACATAAAATGGCTTTTTGGGTGCTCTGGAGAGGGGGAGAGACCAGGAAACTACTGGAAATCATGGAACATTCTGTGTATCTGCATACCATTTCCAGTACTGATCAGTTTGCCAAGCCAGGATGTATGATGATGGTTACATGTGTAACCCACACACCTCCTGGGTGTGGTGTTCTGTCCTATCGAGTGGCACTGAGACCACTTAAAGAGAGAGAGTTAAATGAGTCTGCTCCACAGTCTTAGCTAAGAGCCAGTTGGGCTTTTAGCTTATGCAGTAGAGGCTCATGCACTAAGCTCCAGAGGTCCCAAGTTCGATCCCGCCCGCCGACGACCGGGGTCTGTCAGCGTTACACATGCACCAGGAGAAAGGTGTCAACAAAAATGTGTGTAGCAAACTCGCACTCACTGGGAGCTCTGAAAGCTGCTCTTCTATCCCAATATTTGTAAAATGTGTGGCAGAGACTAAGAAAGTTGCAATTTCAGGACCATAGATTTAGAGGTAAGTCTGTAGTACAATATTTTCATTGCTTACAATCCATGTGCAGCACATTGCTGGACTATGTTTGGTTCACCATTGAAAAGTAAATGCACATATAGAGTTTGTTATCATTCCTACCCTACTAAAGTAGCTGTGGGTCAGATCTTTAACCAGTGTAAATTGACATGGGATCATCATTTGATTTATACCAGCTGAGGATCTGGCCCTGTGTGTTTAGAATTGTGTGCAAGTATTAAGTGTCATATCCAGACAATGTAAGCAAGTGCAGTTAGAGTGTCCTACCGTTTGCTAGAATCATAGAAGATTAGGGTTGGAAGAGACCTCAGGAGGTCCACCAGTCCAACCCCCTGCTCAAAACAGGACCAAATCATCCCAGCCAGGGCTTTGTCAAGCCGGGCCTTAAAAACCTCTAAGTATGTAGATTTCACCACCTCCCTAGGTAACCCATTCCAGTGCTTCTCCCCCCTCCTAGTGAAATAGTGTTTCCTAATATCCAAATATGCTACATCACTGCTGTAACTTCATAGTAATTGAAAGTATTGTCTTAGGAACCATTCACTGCCAGAATAATTAACTGGAAAACTTTTCTAATCAGTTTGTTCTTGTGTGTTACATTGTTGACAGTACCATGCTAGCTATCTTGTGCTGCACAAGTATGGTGAAAATAGTTAAATGTCCTGCTAAGCAGTTATGCTTATAGGCCTCTGAATCAGCAGTCCATATTTAGCAAAGCACAGGCGTACTTCAGGTATGTGCCTGAGTTCCATTGAGGTCAATGGCCCAGATCCTCCAAGGTATTTAAGCACTGAACTCCCATGAGTTAGGCACTTAAGTACCTTTGAGGATCTGGGCCAGTGAGCTTAAGTGCTTTGCAGAACAGGGATGGACTTAAGCACGTGAATAGCTGCTGTTGCTTCATTGCCCAATTAGCTCTGTGGTACACAACTGCATACGGCGTGTTACAGCATTGCATTAGTTGTAACGTTAACATAAAGAAACAGAAAATGAAGCACTGGATCCATAAAATGTAATTAACTGCACTGGAAAACAAAACTCTCCCTAGCTCATTACACATGAACATCTTTTTTTTTTTTTTTTGACACTGAACAGTTCTCGGGCACAGCAGCCAGCTTCAAAGCAGAGTGGGCAGGAAGGAAGAAGCTGAGGAGGATTATGAGGCTGGCCTTAATTATGGGAGTAGTTCTTGGGTGTTCAGCATTGGATGGACAAATATAAATTCACTCTATTTCTAGGTATTAAATAATTTGTGTCTGTCTGCAGAGAGACACAGAGATATTAACACTTAGCGTCACTAAACAATAACCACATACACATTGTTTATTATTACTAATCTTCATGGACATTCTATAACAGATTTAAAAGTAGCCATACTTCAACAAAAAACTTCAGAAACAGACTTCAAAGAGAAACTTCAGAACTAAAATTCATTTGCAAATTTAACACCATTAATTTGGGCTTGAATAGGGACTGGGACTGGGCTGGCTCACTACAAAAGCAACTTTACTTCTCCTGGAATTGACACCTCCACATCCATTATTGGGAGTGAACTACATCCACCCTGATTGAATTGGCCCTGTCAATACTGGTTCTCCACTTGTGAGGTAAATCCCTTCTCTTCACATGTCATTATATAATGCCTGCATCTGTAATTTTCACTCCATGCATCTGAAGAAGTGGGGTTTTTACCTGCGAAAGCTTATGCCCAAATAAATCTGTTAGTCTTTAAGGTGCCACTGGACTCCTTGTTGTTTTTGTGGATACCAACTAACACAGCTACCCCCTGATATTTATCATTATTATTTATATAGTGATAGCACCTAAGGATCATACTAGACACTGTCCACACATAATTAAAAGACTGTGCCTGCCCCAAAGAGCTCACAGTCTTAGGGTACGTCTATACTTGCCTCCGGGTCCGGCGGTAAGCAATCGATCTTCTGGGATCGATCCCGGAAGTGCTCACCGTCGACGCCGGTACTCCTGCTTGGTGAGAGGAGTATGCGGAGTCGACGGGGAACCCTGCCTGCCGCGTGTGGACCCGCGGTAAGTTCGAACTAAGATAGTTCGACTTTAGCTACGTGAATAACGTAGCTGAAGTTGCGTATCTTAGTTCGAAGTGGGGGGTTAGTGTGGACCAGCCCTAAGGGACCACAGAGGGTTTGCATTTTTCCTGAACAAAGTTGCATTCCTCAAAGGAAAATCTCATGTAGGAATTTGATATGGTAAGATCTCAGAGAACAGGATAATAGGCACAATATAAGACCCTCCATGCACTACCTAGTACAAGTAAATAAATAATAATAATAATATATGGAAAAAGGGCTATTTACTGTATATTTCAAATAGACAGATATCAGTATGAGCATTATCAGAGAACACAGATACGGCAGTAAATTGTGAAATGTGAAACACCCAAGAAGGTCTTGTTATTTCACTCTAAACACTTTTGGAGGAACATCCCAGTACCATACCATTGCAGTTAGTGCAGCATTGTACGAAACAACTTGGACTGACATTTTGTGAACAGCGGGTCTGTAGTATCATTAATAATTAGCTGTATTGTGATAGTGTTCAGGATCCCTAGTCATAGCTCAGGCACTGTACAAACATAGAACAAAGAGACAGTCCCTGGCCCCAAGAGTTTACAATCTAAGTTAACACCATTATTTCATAGATTCATAGATTCCAAGGCCCCAAGAGATTATTGTGATCATCTTGTCTGACTTCACAGGCCATAAAACTTCCCCCAAAGAAATCCTAGAGCAGATATTTTAGAAAAATCTCCAATCTTGATTTAAAAATTTCCATTGATGGAGAATCTACCACAACGCTTGGGAAACTGTTCCAATGGTTAATTATGCTCACTGTTACTCTTCTTTGCACTGTATGTCACCGCTCCCCTCTGCATGCCCAGCACCCCCACCTACTGCTGTGTAGGAAAAGACATAAAGGAGGACAGTGTACTATCTGCAAGTGGTTCAGTAATGTCTATGTTGTGACCTAGGGAAGTAAATGGGCAACATTCAGGCAGCGAGATTACATTGTTCATTTCTGTGTATATCTGTGTGTGTGTGTCTATGTGTACACGGACACACACATACTCAGATACACACACAACCTCCCAGAGATATTTACAGAGCAAGCTAGAGAGGCATAGATGTACGTCTGCAGGGTAGAGACAATTGCATAGGTGAGTGAAAATATATGACGATTAAAAAATAGGCAAAACTCTTTTTTTTACAATCTGGCTATTCTAAGTGTGTAACCAGAAGGCAGAATGGCAATTTACTTACAACATTTTTTGGTATTGTTCTCCATTGAAAACTGGTTCTGTCCAATGGAGAAGAAAATTAGGGTGGCCATGAGAGGTCAATAGCTGCAAATGGAGGCAAGTATGTAGTAGTTTCATAGGTTTTAAGACCAGAAGGGACCATTGTGATCATCTAGTCTGACCTCCTGTACAACACAGGCAAAATAAATTCACCTGGAAATTCCCTCATCAAGCCCATACTTGTGGTTGAGCTCTTGTATTTTGGTTTTGTCGGGGTGAGAACATGCTGTAAGTAGTTCTATAGTGCATGTGCCACTGAGAAAGACAAAATTTGCTAGCTATAGATTAATCCCACCGGCAGGAGAGACAGGGCTACCGCTCACTGTGTTGTGTTCGGATCCTTTATCCTTTTTTAAAATTTTATTACTGCTACAGCACTTTAATATGTCCCATCCTCTGTACTGTACATGTCTGTCAGTGAGGAAAAGAACCTGAGTGAAATATGATGAGTGGAGTTTAGTGTAGCACAGATGTGGATTCTGCGCGAGGCAGTAATGTAATGACAATGTTGCAGGACAAGTATAATTAGTGCATCACTAAGCTACTCAACAGCACTGCAGAATCTTTTAATGTTTGTGGGTTTGATTTTTCCCCCCGATGCTGCTGAACAGATTGGTGGGAGTCTGACGGCATGATATCATGTCTGGTGCCCTGGAGACTGCAATGCTTCTGGAATGTGAGGATCATTCTGGTACACATATTTCAAATGTTTACCATAATATGTAGGTGTAGAAGAGATCTGCTATTGGTGTCTGGTACATTTCAATTTCTCTTTGTGTTTATCTTTAACATAAATCTCTTGCCTTACAGTGTAGAACATCTCTTGGAGGCAAGAACTCATTGACCACATGCTGCAGCCACTGGGGGGGGAGGGGGCATGCCTGCTAATCTGCAGCATTTAAATCAACATTTGCTGCCTCAAGTAATAATAATGAACCACAACATGTATTAGGCTGCACAGTTGATGGTTGATTTCCCAGATTCCATAGTCCTACCTTTTCAACTTCTGCACTCATGTCCTACCCACCCCCACTATTGACCCTGAGCCTTAATTATGTATACATTCCTCACCTGGCATGACCTCTCCCAAAACAGCAGCAAGGAAAATAGAACAGTCAACTTCTGTAAATTCCTTTGAGGATCCAGAGGAGGGGTGGGCAAACTTTTTGGCCCGAGGGCCACATCTGGAATAGAAATTGTATGGTGGGCCATGAATGCTCACAAAATTGGGCTGGGGTGAGGGCTCTGATTAGGGGTGCGGGTTCCGGGGTGAGGCCAGAAATGAGGAGTTCAGTTTGCGGGAGGGGGCTCTGGGCTGGGGCAGGTGAGTGGGGTGAGAGGAGGGGTGAGGGCTCTGGGATGGGGCTGGGGATGAGGGATTTGGGGTGCAGGAGGATGCTCCAGGCTGGGACCGAGGGGTTTGGGGGGCAGGAGGGGGACCAGGGCTAGGGTAGGGGTGCAGGAAGGTGTGCAGGCTCTGGCTGGGGGTGCAGGCTCTGGGTGGGGCTGGGGATCAGGAGTTTGGGGTGCATGAGGGTGCTCCAGGCTGAGATCAAGGGGTTTGGAAGGCCGGAGGGGGATCAGGGCTGGGGCAGTTGGTTGGGGCACAGGGAGAGGCTCAAGGGTGCAGGCTCTGGGCGGCGCTTACCTCAAGCATCTCCCAGAAGCAGCGGCATGTCCTTTCTCCAGCTCCTACGTGGAGGCATAGCCAGGCGGCTCTGCGCATTGCCCCGTCCACAGGCACCACCCCCACAGCTCTTATTGGCTGTGGTTCCCAACCAATTGGAGCTGCGGGGGCGGTGTTTGGGGCGGGGGCAGCATGCAGAGGGGAGCCCCCTGGCTCCCCCTATGCATAGGAGCCAGGGCAAGTCCCAGACCCTGCTCCCCTGTGGGAGCTCGAGGGCTGGATTAAAAGGGCTGGTGTGCCACACCTGGCTCATAGGCCATAGTTTGCCCACCCCTGATCCAGAGGATAGACTTACCCCCACAGATCTGACACAGACTGGTAGGAAAAGTATATATGGCTTCATATACATACTCCATATCAGGAGTCCACTCACCATTTGGTGCATTAGTGTGAAGAAATGTTTATTGGTTAATGTGTGTGATGTTGGTATGGAACAAGACCAGTTTGTGGAATGCTAGAAGTCTTTATGGAGTTTAGCCAGAAAAATCAGATTCTATTTCCTTTTGGCTGAGAGGTCACCCCTCCCCTCATTCACATTGTAAGAGATTATGTGCCCAGTTTTGCTCTGAGTTACATCAAGGTAAATCAGTAGTAACTCCACTCTGCTCAATGAAGACAACACTGAGGTAAAACCAAATGAATGTATAAGTAAGGAGAATCCAGGCCCTATAATATTAGTTCTTCGTGAAGGCCTTTCTATTTTAGATTGTATCTCCAGAAATGCCTAGTAAACTAATATCAGCAAAGATTGACTGTCTTTAAAGAGAATTTCAGAATTCCATACCAGGCTTTACAAATCTGTGTAATAGATGTTTTCCTCAACACTGAATGACACCTATTGTGTTATTTATTTGGCTGACTCACCCCTGTGTTGCTCTAGTGTAACTCCAGTGAAATGACACTGGGATAGAATTAGAGTAACGCAGTGGTGAATCAGGCCTTCCTTCTTAACAAAATGTTCATGTTACCCTGGTTACCTTTCTATCCAAATGTTTTTAGAGAAGTCAGCTTCCCCTGTATGCCAGTGCGAGCATGTGCTGACCCAACCAAAGCAAAGCTCCGAAGTAAAGTTCACTATGCACTGTGTGGAGTCAGATACTCACAACCCCTTCCTTTGGTAAACAAAGAAATTACTCATAATGTAACAAAGTTCATCCCAAGCCTTCTCCCTAGGTTTAGCTGCAGTGCACCTAGGGTTACTTCTTCAGTATCCTTAGCTCTTCTCTTTCTAGTGAGCCACTCCCATTGCCCTTATACCTGGATAACAAGCCACCTGTCTCAAGTATCAGGGGGTAGCCGTGTTAGTCTGTATCTACAAAAACAACAAAGAGTCTGGTGGCACCTTAAAGACTAACAGATTTATTTGGGCATAAGCTTTCGTGAGTAAAAACCTCACTTCTTCGGATGCATAGAGTGAAAGCTACAGATG
>NC_048299.1:257690113-257825113 GCF_013100865.1 Trachemys scripta elegans
TATCACAGATTTAAAAGTCACTGTCATTGAACAAAAAAACTTCAGAAACAGACTTCAAAGAGAAACAGCTGAACTAAAATTCATTTGCAAATTCAACACCATTAATCTGGGCTTGAATAGGGATTGGGAGTGGCTGACTCACTACAGAAGCAGCTTTTCCTCTCCTGGAATTGACACCTCCTCATCTATTATTGGGAGTGGACTACATCCACCCTGATTGAATTGGCCTTGTCAACACTGGTTCGCCACTTGTGAAGTAACTCCCTGCTCTCCATGTGTCTGTATATAATGCCTGCATCTGTAGCTTTCACTCTATGCATCCGAAGAAGTGAGGTTTTTACTCACAAAAGCTTATGCCCAAATAAATCTGTTAGTCTTTAAGGTGCCACCAGACTCTTTGTTGCACCTGTCTCAGTGAGTCAGCAGAACCCACTTACTTAATCCCTTCTCAGCAGAACCAATAACTGCTCATAAGGCGTGAGGTTCATAGCAGTTCTGTCAGCCTGTTACAGTCAGCGACAACTTCCACTACACTGCCAATATTGTTGTGGTATGTAGCATCTGCTAAAATGCATTACACAATGTTTACAGCAACAAGGTGGGTGAGGTCATATCTATCATGGACCAACTTCTGTTGGTGAACGAGACAAGCTTTGGAGCCTATACGACGTTGAGCTGTCTCCTGTTTGCAGTGTATTGCTCCCTGTTTCCAGTCTCACAGAAACGTTCCTGTTGCAGTACTCTGATGACCTAATAATTCATAAAACATGACCAGTTCATTGGCTAACATCTTCAGAATGTCTGTGTGCCAGTTTTGTATATTAATAGTAATGTGAGACATGTTGTCTATTATTAATCAGTCTGTACATGTCAGACGTTCCAGGGATCTTCGTCTGCTCACTCAGTAGGAAGCAGGAAGGAATTTGGCAAGATTATCATTTATTTTCATACAGGGCTAAATTCACAAGAGAGTTAGGCACCTAATGTCCATTCAGCTATCTCAGTCCTGACACCATTCAGGAGCTCATCATCTAACACCCACCTAAGCACTGGCAGCATTCACAGACTAGGCATCCTCCTGCCTATCTTGCCTTTGGTGCCCAATCTGGCAGGTGTTCTCAGAGGCCTGTTGGAGCATGTTTACCATGTCAGGCACCACAAGAACAGGAGGAGGTGCCTACCTTTTACTCAATAACCCACTGGTTAGAGCACTCACCCAGGATCTAGGAGATTGAGTTTCAGTTCCCCACTCTGCCTGGGGTTGTAGAACAGGGACTTGACTGTAGATTTGTCACTTCCCAGCAGAGTCCCCTTAGCCACTGGATTATAGAATAATCTGAAATGAGCCTTTCTCCATCTCTCCTCTTGGAACTGTTCCACTTCATAGAAATAATTAACTATTCATTAGAGCAGAGGACTGGAACTTGGGTCTCCTATGTCTGAGATAAGTGCCCTAAACCAATGGGCTACAGAGCAAGTCATTTGCATGCTTTTTGGCCTAGTGAATATTTCATTATTTTATACACTGTGGAACAGCTCCAACAAAGGAATCTCATCATCTCTAGAAAGGCAGTCCTGGGGAAAAGGATCCCAGTGAACCTGAAATACCCCGCAAGCCATAACTTCTTACATATTTCTACATAGGTAACCTAACTATATTACATTTGCAAGCAATCTGAGTCTTCTAGAATCTATAGTCTGATATTCCTCTCATATACATCAGTGTGTAACTCCATTGACCACAGTTGCCCCTGATTTGTATCATTTTAAGGGAGGGGAGAAATGCCATCACCTTCCCACCTCTTCAACCCAGGAAATGTAAGGACCACACTCTACAGTGTGTCCCTTGTGGAAAACTATTGGCTTGGGTTTCAAAAGCGTGGAGGCCATTACGGAACTTATTAACAGTGAAATTAATAATGGCAATGTTGTTCTTCCTGCTATTTGCATAAAATCTGTACTGAAAGGAGAGAAACTGTGAAAGCTTGATGCAGAATTCTATTAGAGCTTTGGCATGAATCTACAAACACAGCACTACTAAAGAATTCATTACTTTGAGCAAGAAGTTACATATGGAAGATGTACAAGAATCCACAACTGTGGGACATCGTTATCTATGTTCTGCAAGAGTGGGGTGTACACAGCCTGACATCAAAGAGAAATTTAGCAGGAACTTGTTCTTCCGCTAGTGAGTTTGTTATGCCCTTCAAAAGTCCGAGGGGCCTTACTGCTCCTGTAGCCTGATCATGCTTTCCCCAGTCCAGGTGGTAAGACAATTGCAAAGAATTGTACAGCTGTGAATGTCCCTGGGCGCTACTCACATCTTGGTATGGTTGTTTCACACAGTCATGAAGAGGCCCCGCACAAGCACTGGCTATCAAGCTAGTGAAATGTAATAAGCAGAACAAACACACTATTTGGCAGTTAGCATAACAGTTCACCTCTGTGTCATTATCTAGATGAGGATAATGAAGTGCTCTCAACTAAACAAGAGGTGTTAGTTGCACTGCCATCAGTTTCACTGACAATCTCCTTTATTGGGCTTTGCATCTTTCTAGCCTTAGGAAGAGAGATGTGTGGCAAGTGAAGTGCAAGCTGACTTCTTAGGCAATTAAACTCACTAAGACACTCTTAATCAGCTTCAAGGATCCATTTCCAAAATAATGAAGAACTAGGCCCAGATCCTCAGCTGTGTTAGAGCAGCTTTTGCCTTAGCCATAAACCCAGCCACTGGAGGACTCTCAATGTAGGGAAATCAACGAGGAGTCCTTGTGGCACCTTAGAGACTAACAAATTTATTTGGGCATAAGCTTTCGTGGGCTAAAACCCATTTCATCAGATTCATGGAGTGAAAAATACAGTAGGCAGGTATATATATTATAGCACATGAAAAGATGGAGTTGCCTTACCAAGTCGGGAGGGAAGGTTAGTGCTAACAGGGCCAATTCAGTCAGGGTGGATGAGGCCCATTCCCAACAGTTGACAAGAATGTGTGAGTATCCACCCTGATTAGGGTGACCAGATGTCCCGATTTTATAGGGACAGTCCCAATTTTGGGGGCTTTTTCTTATATAGGCACCTATTACCCCCCACCCTCTGTCCCCACTTTTCACACTTGCCCTCTGGTCACCCTAACCCTGATTGAATTAGCCTTGTTATCACTACAAAAAGTAATTTTCCCTCTGTTGATATTCACCCCTTCTTGTCAACTGTTGAGAATGGGCCACTTCCACCTTGATTGAATTGGCCCCATTAGCACTGACCCCCAACTTGGTAAGGCAACTCCCATCTTTTCATGTACTGTAATATATATACCTGCCTACTGTATTTTTCACTCCATGCATCTGGTGAAGTGGGTTTTAGCCATGAAAGCTTATGCCCAAATAAATGTGTTAGTCTCTAAAATGCCACAAGGACTCTGTTGCTTTTGCTGATTCAGACTAACATGGCTACCCCTCTGAAAACTGTAGGGAAAGCAACTGTAGCAGCCCCTACACCACCTCATTTTTCCAGAAGTGGATCCAGGAAGAGAAAACATGATCTTGTGCTCAAGTTACTGGATTGGAACACAAAAGATCTGGGTTCAAGTGTTTACTATGCTATAGACGGCCTATGTGACCATATGTAATCATATAGGCCCAGATCCGTAAAGGTATTTAGGCTTCTAACTCCCTGGGCTCTTGTCTCTCTGGGCCTGATTCAACGTGGTGCTTAAAAACATGCCTAGATTTAAGCCCATGAGTATTGCCACTGATAATGGGACTACTCATGTGCTTAACTACCTGGCTGGGTTGGGGCCTCAGTTTTCCATCTGTAAAACAGATATAATAATACTTCTCAACCTCACAAGGGTACTGTGAGAATGATTTCATTATGGAGCTGTTCTGATATTAAGATAATAGGGCCATAAAGGCATCTACTTAGGAAGGAAAGGAGGCATGGCTGAATATCAGGATCGATTTGTGAACCAAAAAAAAGAGGCATCACAATCATAATTTATTTATTGAGAATGAATAATTCACCCACCACTTATTTACTGAACATAGGGAGTTTATTTTCATTCTGACTTTGTCAGATCATGTACCGAATGAAACTACCTGACATGAATCCATATAAAAATTTGTTGTTTCATAAATGGGAACTTTCTAATCCAAAGATATTTTAATTTGAGAACTATACTGTTGTGTGCAGTTCTACTCTTTGGGAAACAAACTTTGAGGAAAAAAGCCCTCATCATCAGAATTAAAGCAGCTCTCAGAAAAGACAATGTTTTATCTTAATTGTTGGCTAGTAAGAAAAGTGTTCAAATACAAATACTTTAATATAAATCAATGAAGGGAAATATCATAAGGCTTCACTAGAAAAGAGCATTTCTTTTCTTGGGTGTATTTTATAATGCTGTTAAGATATGAGAATTACATAGCCTGCTTGCTTTGCTAACACAATATTTATAAATCTGTATTATGCCAGTTTCCATCATTTTTTAACCTTTTTTTCCTGTTCCTGAGCAATTTGCAAATAGCATTCTGTTTTTGGATAAACATTGAAATACAGATACCTTTGCTGTACCAAGTACTTGTGAGTTTACAAATGAGCTGTACAAAGCACTTGTAATTTAAAACCTATTTTTTAAAAAACATACATAGCTGTGAGACTGCAGTGCTATAAAATATCACCCTGAATAGGCTTATGATTCATTGCAATGCATTTAACATAAGTGCTTTCATTATTTAACATAAAACCTGGCCAACGTGACTGGCCCTATTCCAAAGGGAGGGAGTGGGAAAAAGCTCTTTGCTGTTGGTTTTACTATTCTCTAACTTATCTTCCCCATATCATTAAAGGTCTGATCCAAAGTCCATTAAACCCAATGGCAGGACTAATATTTTCACAAGTGACTAGTGATTCTGAGTACCCAACCCGAGCCCTCTTAAAAGAGGGTAATTTTCTGAGGGTGCATGCTCACCACTTCTGAAATTAAAGTCCCTTTAAGGTGCACGAAGTTGTGCACCCAAAAATTGATACACCCAAAATCTAATTAATGAAAATAATTAGTTACCTTTCCAAATTTAGGCTGTGATTTTTGATGAGCTATGATTTCCTTTCTACTGTGAAGCATTAAAGTAACTATTACTCACTTTAAAAAGTAATCTCCATATTAAATAATATATCTTATCATTTTAAAATATATAAATATACTTCCTGCCGTTGTACCATAAAACCAAGCATATTTTACAACAAAGGGGGCTTTTGTCCCAAGTATGTGGCAACATTTGAACACCTGTTCTAAAATGTGTACTCTCGAGATAGACGAAACCAGTCGGATTAGTCTGTGAAGTTGACATCCCAACTTCTCCAACAGCTGGTCTGGAAACCCAATTAGTTTCCTTAACAGGCCTTGAATAATAAGTTGTAGTTTTTAATTAACTATTGAAGACTTACAGTGACACTGCATGACAGCCTAGTGCAAAATCATAGAATCATAGAAAATTAGTATTGGAAGAGACCTCAGGAGGTCATCTAGTCCAACCCCCTGCTCAAAGCAGGACCAACACTAACTAAATCATCCCAGCCAGGGCTTTGTCAAGCCGGGCCTTAAAAACCTATAAGAATGGAGATTCCACCACCTCCCTAGGTAACCCATTCCAGTGCTTCACCACCCTCCTAGTGAAATAGTTTTTCCTAATATCCAACCTAGACCTTCCCCACTGCAACTTGAGACTATTGCTTCTTGTTCTATCATCTGCCACCACTAAGAACATTCGAGCTCCAGCCTCTTTGGAACCCCCCTTCAGGTAGTTGAAGTCTGCTATCAAATCCCTTCTCACTCCTCTCTTCTGCAGACAAAACAAGCCCAGTTGCCTCAGCCTCACCTCGTAAGTCATGTGTCCCAGTCCGCTGATAATTTTCGTTGTCCTCTGCTGTAGTGTGGGGGACCAAAACTGGATGCAATACTCCAGATGTAGCCTCACCAGTGCTGACTAGAAGGGAATAATCACTTCCCTCGATCTGCTGGCAATGCTCCTACTAATGCAGCCCAATATGCCATTAGCCATCTTGGCAACAAGGGCACACAGCTGACTCATATCCAGCTTCTCATCCACTGTAATCCCCAGGTCCTTTTCTGCAGAACTGCTGCTTAACCAGTCAGTCCCCAGCCTGTAGCGGTGCATGGGATTCTTCCATCCTAAGTGCAGGACTCTGCACTTGTCCGTGTTGAACCTCATCAGATTTCTTTTGGTCCAATCCTCCAATTTGTCTAGGTCACTCTGGACCCTATCCCTATCCTCCAGCGTATCTACCTCTCCCTCCAGCTTAGTGTCATCTGCGAACTTCCTGAGGGTGCAATCCATCCCATCATCCAGATCATTAACAAAGATGTTGAACAAAACCAGCCCCAGGACCAATCCCTGGGGCATTCTGCTTGATATCGGCTGCCAACTAGACATTGAGTTGTTGATCACTACCTGTTAAGCCCGACAATCTAGCCAGCTTTCTGTCCACCTTATAGTCCATTCATCCAATCCATACTTTTTTAACTTGCTGGCAAGAATACTGTGGGAGACCGTATCAAAAGCTTTGCTAAAGTCAAGATATATCACGTCCACTGCTTTCCCCATATCCACAGAGCCAGTTATCTCATCATAGAAAGCAATCAGGTTGGTCAGGCATGACTTGCCCTTGGTGAATCCATGTTGACTGTTCCTGATCACCTTCCTCTCCTCTACGTGCTTCAAAATGGTTTACTTGAGGACCTGCTCCATAATTTTTCCAGGGACTGAGGTGAGGCCGACCGGTCTATAGTTCCCTGGGTTCTCCTTCTTCCCTTTTTTAAAGATGGGCACTATATTTATAGGATATATTTGTAGGATATCCTATATTTATAGGATAATTTATAGTATCCTGTTACATTGTTATTTTAAAACAATTGTCCTAGCATGCGTTTAGCACATAGAGCTAGCTTAAAGGTATTTTATGTACCAGTAATGCAAGAACCCTACAGGTCTGCATCTTGCAAGACATTAGCTTGAGCAGTTCGCATAAGGCTATGAGATCTTTGAGCCTTAGCACGAGTGAATTACCCAACCGTGAATCTGAGTTATTGGGGAACTGGCATGTTAGGTTTAGGGGATTTTTGTATAAAATGATACCAGGTTACCACAGTAATATGAACTGATACCAGCTTTTGGATACTTTAGGATAGGAACAGCCGCAGATGTCTGACCACAAGAGTATTGATGTATATATTAATAAGCTGGAGGTAAAAGGCCTAGTAAACTGTGGAAGAAGGGCACCCCAACATTAGTAAGGTGAAGAAATATTGATAAAGAAGAGGGGAGAAACCTCTGCTGAATAGGCATTAGGCATAATGGCGTCAGCATAACACATTATAAAAATTATATCCCAACCTGTATGCTTTAAGAGGGAGAGATGTAGCCTGTGGGAGGTGCCAGGATGACGGCCACTGGCAATGATGATGAGGATGATGATGGTGATGAGGAAGACAGTGACTAACAAGGGATGGAGTATATGGATGTTCAGATGTACTTTTTGTATTATCTGTATGCCCCGGGCTGGGTTGTGACTTTGCTAACTGTATGAATTAACCTATTACAAATACAGAAAGGTTTTCCTCAGCGCAAGTGTTACAACTGTGCACATTGGGGGTCCCAACTGAACAGTAACTTTAATAATACTGGGCCTGATCTTGGGGCAAGAACCTAACAAACCTCAGCACATTAACTGGGAATTCTTAAGTAATCAATATAATTAATACACAATCCATAGATCAGGCAACATTGTAATCTTCTTTAAACCTGCTGCTAAATGAAATTACTGTGTTCTACCATATATCTAATAATGCTGAATGATATCTTACATTTACACAGTGCCTTCTATCTCAAAGGATCACAGCACACGCTCCTTCACTGCCTGCCTCTCACAGAGAGAGATCACTTCATCCACTACTGACAAGAAGCACCACTATATACATTTCTGGACAGTTCCTCCATGGCTCAGCTCATGTGTTTAAAGTTAGGCACCTGCTGAAATACTATATATGCAGAGTCATATAAATGAGTCTCATGTTCTACCACTCAATAGCGTTTAGTGAAGCACGATAATGAGCCAAATTCTGCTCTCCTTTCCCATCATGACACCCCACTGACTGGAATGAGGTTTCAGGGGTGGGTGTAATCAAGGGTAGAGTTGAACACTAAGAATTTAAATGCCAGCAGTAGCAAGTCAAGTCTCCCCTTTGGCTATTTTTAGATATACTATTCTCTTCTATTCTACTCGAGCACCCATCACTTATACCACACCCATCACTTCTTTGTCTGTCATCCAGTCACTGAGTCGTCCAGAATGTTTAAATGTTTGCACATTCTAGGCTCACATTTTTGTCCCCCGGGACCAATGCTGGTTATCAATTGGTATTTCAATTTGATTATTGATTAGCCACTAATGGAAATTTACTAGGGGTGGAACATAAGATTGGTGAATATGCTTCATGTTTTTGAAAAGTCTTTTTTCCAGGAAAAGTGTGTGTGTGTGGGGGGGGGGGGGGGTTGTACAGTGAATCTTGACAGCAAAGACACTTGCCATTGCACAGAGAGAAAATCTAACTTTCCAGCTGTCTGCTGGCTCAAGACCCCATTAAATGTTTGAAAGGCAAGAGTACACATTAGAAATATTGCTCGAGTACTGTCACTGGGCAAAGTATTAACATGGTTTCACAAACAAAGCACTGGATGTCATGTTATTATTGTAATTCTCCGTATAATCTACAGATTCCAGGCACCTTATGACACATCATATTATTCTCTGCTTGGAATAATAGGGAAAGCACACGAAACATGATTATACATAGGCCACCATCAGCAGCAGTAATAGCTAAAAATGCAGAGCATTCATGCCATTGAGAGTTTTATGAACGCTAAAGCATATGGATAGCTCAAGCTTCCCCCACATCATTCCAGAGCACAGAAGGCAACCCTGGCAAACCCAACCTACTTTTATTGGTGGGAAAATATTTCTGTGACAGACGTCTGCAAAGCCCCTTTAAAGAAGTTATTTATGGCCAGTAAAAATTGCTTGAGATGCCTACAAAACACAAGACTAGTCAGACCATACACCTACATCCAATAGGCCGTGACGATGTATTCTACGTACTTTATCCATGAGACAGCAACGCTAAACCAGAAAATACAGTCCAATCCTTTCACAAAGGCTGACGAGACTGGCGGTGCATTGGCGGCGCTCTGGATGCCATTCAGAAATGTCCAGCATCTAACTGCATCCAGTCCAAATTGCACAGCGCCTCTTCAGTGTAGCTAAGACCGGGATAATGGGAGCTTTTGTAATTTATAGGATAATTTATACTGAACCAATAGTTTCAATATATTTTCAGATTTACCAGTAACACCGTGTTACAGTAAAACACAGTGGGGAGATCAGAAAGTGGGGAAAAACAGTGTGAAGAAAAAGAAGAGGGATAAACAGATAACTGATTCTTGTAAAACACTGGAATAGAGTGAGACCAGCCTGAAAAGACAAACACCTCTCTCCCTTTGGCCTCAGAGCCTGATCATTTATACACTTTGTCTTCTCTCCCCTCTGCTCTGCAAGTCACTTGCCAGTACTGGTTAGCTGCTCCCTAGCCCCACATGCAGAATGCCACTCAATATTAACAGCAGTTCTGTTTGCAGAACATACAATACAAACCCTTTGGTGGATCTGAGAAATTTTCCCCTTAAAATAATATTCACATTAAACACTGAGCAAATACGATCCCTGCCTTAGAAGTGCTTTGGGGAGTTAATGTGATGAAAGCTTTAAAAGCATTAAGGGATCTATTCCTTTTATGAATCCCAAAAGGCTATTTTAAGAGTCACCCAAAGGCAATACTTAAGAAGAAGAAATATTATTTTTCAATAAGGTATAAAATATTTACTATCTGCCAGTGATGGCATGCTGAATGATTTGTAGATATTACTTTGACAGCTCAGTGTTTAAGAGTGCTTCTCATCCTACGTCGGTAATCACCAAAGTCGTATATCAAAACCTAACCCCCCCTCCACCAGTTTAGATATTGACTGCATCTGAAAACAAATGCATGTATAGACTTAAAGTTGTATGCAGAGCCGGCTCTAGCTTTTTTGCTGCCCCAAGCAGCAAAAAAAAGCGCCGCCCCCGAGCCCCCCCCCCGCCCCCGGACCCCCCCCCGCCCCCCCGCCAAGTGCCGCCGGAACCCCCCCCAGAGCGCCGCCGCCCCTTACCAGGTGCCGCCCCAAGTATGTGCTTGGGTGCCTGGTGCCTGGAGCCGGCCCTGGTTGTATGTATGTATTATTTTAAAAAATATATTCCCATTGGAGTCCCCCTCAGTTCTAGTACATTTCATCGATCAAGCAAGAGGAAATCAAGGCACAAACTATAGTAGATGTAGGAAATGTGAGGTCTCTCTCCTGTTGTTTATTTATCCTGGGTGGGTTTATTTCATTTTTACTCTTTCTCCTATTACTCAGCAACACAAGCTGGCTTCATGTTTCTAGTTTTCCCCTGGGGAAAGAAGGTAGTGGGGCTTCAGGGCAGGCAGCTGTTGACTCAGAAGAATCTGAGGAACTGTGGCTTAGTTCATGATGAGGTAAGTCCCTTAACATCGCCATGCGTGTCTCAATTTCCCCAACTGTTAAACAGAATAAGAATACTTTGTGGTTTACAGTGGATAAATATTGTGTAAATGCAAAGTAGTTTTATTATCTTATTGTTCTGATCCTTGACACAGCCCAGAAGATTTCCCCTACTGAACCTCGGTGTAGAGATCTTTTGCTATGGCCATGATCCCTCTAAGCAGAAGGGATCTGGTTGCCATTCCCAAACTGGCCAGACCTTTCTACCTACACACACTCACAGGAGATGAGCATTGCAACTTTTGCTAGTCCTCAAGTCTAGTTTTCTTTTGAGCCTGCTTCTCTTTTCTGGAACTATTTGTCATCAAGAATAGAACCAAACCAACTACTTTGCTTCTTTGTGAATGGTACTTAAATGATAGAAATTCATCAGAAAGAATGAAAATCTAATAATAAAACAACAATACTGAAGTATTGAATTTCTACAGCATGTTTCACCCCAGCGTGCTTTACAGACCTAAACTGATATAGAACGGTGTAAAACTAACAAGAGTGCTATGGAGTTCAGTTCACAGTGAGCCTTAATTTTTGGTTTCAATTCATTTATGCTCACAACCCTGAGTTTCTTCTTGAATTCTGTAGTCTATATTGTATCCAAGAAATCAAAGTGAAATTCAAGCAATACCATGTAATGTAAAACCTCTGAGTTGTGAATGCATTCAATTCTAAAGATAAATTCTGCTGTTGAAAACCCTTAAGCAAATCTGACCTGAATGTTTTTGATCAAAATAAACCTGGAGCCAATCAATTTTCACCCAGATTCTGGTTTTGTTGTGACAATTTTGTAGGACAGTAGGAAAAACTATCAGCCAATTAGGCAACACGTATGTGAATAGTCTTTTCATTGACTTCAGTGGAACTAAATTACATAACTAAAGATTATTCACAGCAGTAAAGACTGAAAATCAGTCACCCAAAACTGACATGCAGCCACCTCTGATATAGAATGCAGTAGCTGTTTAACAGTGCACAGCAAGAGAATCCAATTACCTCAGGACAAGAAGTGAAAAAGAATAATTCTTCCAAATGAAACTCCACGAAGAATATAAGTAGGTAGGCTTTAACTACCCAAATTGGCACTGGACCAGGAAGCTGGGGCTAACTGCTCTACTCCTGGCAAAAATGCTGTGGGGTCTTTAATGTTTTGAGTGGATGAAGTCCTGGGTTTTCCTCTGACACAGAAGACAGCACATTAAATTGCACATCTTACAACTATGCTTGGGGCATTAGTTCAGTACTGAGTCAGAGAAATATACACTATTGCACTTACCATGGCTGCTGATCTCTCTTCATCGCTTGCACTAGTGCTGGGGGCACTAATTCAGTAATGAGTCAGAGAAAAGAGTGACACCTACTGAATCAACACCACAACTTCCTGGAGGACATGATGGATCTGTTCCTATGCAATATCCTATCTTACCTGCTTAGCTTGTGTGATCTGAGAGGATGGCTCACAGGCCCCAGAAGTATACTCTGGCTGCAATCTGAGGTTATTGTACTTACTATAGCTGATATTATTTTTCATTGCTTGCATCCACTTTGGACCTCTTTTGGGTCATTGTAAAAGTTTATATTACATAAGATTATACAGACTCTTCCAGTAGCTATGAATAAACTGAACCCCATGCCATGACTCAGCCCGGAGGAAATTAAGATGCTAATATCTGATGCACCAGGGCACATCATTATGATGCCTGGAAAAATCTATGAGTGAATGCTCAGATGCCTTCACTAGCCCAGAGCTTTCAGATCAGGTCTCCAGACAACCTTTGAAAGACTTGTAGTTTATTTCCTTTTCCACTGCTGAATTTTAACTTAAGAACACTTGAAACTACTGTAGCAAGGAGGAGTTAGGGGCTCCGTGAAGTGAAAATACGTCATGTCATTTTCAAGCTGGCTGCTGCTCAGAACACCAGAGATGAGAGAGGGCTAAGATGATGTTGGGCCCTTGAGTTCCAGGACTGGAAATGCTGAGGGACCCCACTCCACTACAAACCAACAACACAATTTATTATAAAAATGGCAAAGCAGCCTTAATTATAGAAATGTGTGTATTCTCTATGAATCTAATCTGTTGGGTTCTCAAATGTCTTCAGCTCCATTTGAAGTCAATGGGAATGGAGGGAGCTCAGCATATCACAGTATTGAGTGGTTTCAGAGTAGCAGCCGTGTTAGTCTGTATCCGCAAAAAGAACAGGAGTACTTGTGGCACCTTAGAGACTAAAATTTATTAGAGCATAAGCTTTCGTGGACTACAGCCCACTTGTTCGGATGCATATAGAGTGGAACATATATTGAGGAGATATATATACACACACATACAGAGAGCATGAACAGGTGGGAGTTGTCTTACCAACTCTGAGAGACCAATTAAGTAAGAGAAAAAAACTTTTAAAGTGATAATCAAGATAGCCCAGTACAGACAGTTTGATAAGAAGTGTGAGAATACTTACATGGGGAGATAGATTCAATGTTTGTAATGGCTCATCCATTCCCAGTCCTTATTCAATCCTGAGTTGATTGTATCTAGTTTGCATATCAATTCCAGCTCAGCAGTCTCTCGTTGGAGTCTGTTTTTGAAGTTTTTCTGTTGTAAGATAGCCACCCGCAGGTCTGTCATTGAATGGCCAGACAGGTTAAAGTGTTCTCCCACTGGTTTTTGAGTATTATGATTCCTGATGTCAGATTTGTGTCCATTAATTCTTTTGCGTGGAGACTGTCTGGTTTGGCCAATGTACATGGCAGAGAGACATTGCTGGCACATGATGGCATATATCACATTGGTAGATGTGCAGGTGAACGAGCCCCTGATGGTATGGCTGATGTGATTAGGTCCTATGATGATGTCACTTGAATAGATATGTGGACAGAGTTGGCATCAGGCTTTGTTACAAGGATAGGTTCCTGGGTCAGTGTTTTTGTTCAGTGATGTGTTGTTGCTGGTGAGTATTTGCTTTAGGTTAGGGGGTTGTCTGTAAGCGAGGACAGGTCTGTCTCCCAAGATCTGGGAGAGTAAAGGATCATCTTTCAGGATAGGTTGTAGATCTCTGATGATGCGCTGGAGAGGTTTTAGTGGGGGCTGAAGGTGACAGCTAATGGTGTTCTGTTATTTTCTTTGTTGGGCCTGTCTTGTAGGAGGTGACTTCTGGGTA
This sequence comes from Trachemys scripta elegans, assembly GCF_013100865.1. Classification (NCBI taxonomy): domain Eukaryota; kingdom Metazoa; phylum Chordata; order Testudines; family Emydidae; genus Trachemys; species Trachemys scripta. The sequence goes on from NC_048299.1 coordinate 257,703,954, forward strand.
CTTGTCTGGCTCTGTCAATCTGTTTTTTCACTTCGGCAGGTGGGTATTGTAGTTTTAAGAATGCTTGATAGAGATCTTGTAGGTGCTTGTCTCTATCTGAGGGATTGGAGCAAATGCAGTTATATCTTAGAGCTTGGCTGTAGACAATGGATCGTGTGGTGTGTCCAGGATGGAAGCTGGAGGCATGTAGGTAAGTGTAGCGGTCAGTAGGTTTCCGGTATAGGGTGGTATTTAGGTGACCATCACTTATTAGCACAGTAGTGTCCAGGAAATGGACCGCTTGTGTGGATTGATCTAGGCGGAGGTTGATGGTGGGATGGAAATTATTGATATCATGGTGGAATTCCTCAAGGGCTTCTTTTCCATGGGTCCAGATGATGAAGATGTCATCAATGTAGCGCAAGTAGAGTAGGGGCGTTAGGGGACGAGAGCTAAGGAAGCGTTGTTCTAAGTCAGCCATAAAAATGTTGGCATACTGTGGGGCCATGCGGGTACCCATAGCAGTGCCGCTGACTTGAAGGTATATATTGTCCCCAAATCCGAAGAAGTGGGCTGTAGTCCACGAAAGTTTATGCTCTAATAAATTTGTTAGTCTCTAAGGTGCCACAAGTACTCCTGTTCTTTTTACAGTATTGAGTGTAAGGCTGACGTTTAGCTAGCAAATGTTTCAGTGCCGGTTCGTTAATCAGAGAGGACAGATGGTCCAGTGGTTAGTGTACTAGCCTGGGACTCTGGAGAACAGTGTTCAATTGCCTGCACTGAACATTTAAAAGACAGGGAGGTAGACTGAATCCTCCCTCAGTGACCATAGGAAGATTACTTAGGGCTTGGCTACACTTGTGAGTTAGAGCGCATTAAAGCAGCCCCAGGCGCCCTAACTCATGACGTGTTCACGCTGGCAAGGCACATAAAGTGCCCGGACTCCGCGACTGGAGCGCTCCAGGTACTCCACCTCCATGAGAAGCATAACACTTGCTGCACCCTGGCTGGAGCGCCGCAGCACCAGTGTGGACGTCCTGGGTCTATTAATGCGCTCTGATCGGCGTCCAGAAGTGTACCACAATGCCTGTTCTAGCCACTCTGGTCACCAATTTGAACTCTACTGCCCTGCCTTCAGGTGACCAACCGTCAGACCCGCCTTTTAAATTCTCTGAAAATTTTGAAAATCCCCTTCCTGTTTGCTCAGCCAGGCGTGGAGTGCTCTCAGTGAATCTTGCCAGGTGACCATGCCTCCACGCTCCAAGCAATCCCCAGTATGGAGAAATGGCGAGGTGCTGGACCTCATCAGTGTTTGGGGGGAGGAAGCTGTCCAGGCCCAGCTGCGCTCCAGCCATAGGAATTACGATACCTTCGGGCAGATATCAAGGGACATGATGGAAAGGGGCCATGACCGGGACGCCCTGCAGTGCAGGGTTAAAGTGAAGGAGCTGCGGAATGCCTACCACAAAGCACGCGAGGCAAACCACCGCTCCGGTGCTGCCCCGCCATTTCTACAAACAACTGGATGCAATACTTGGTGGCGACCCCACCTCCACTCCAAAGACCACCATGGACACCTCAGAGCCCAGTTCAACAAGGAAAGAGGAGGAGGAGGAGGAGGAAAGCGGGAGCAAGGGTGCTGAGGAGGAGGGATGCAGCCCGGCATCCCTAGATGCATGCAGCCAGGAGCTGTTTTCAAGCCAGGAGGAAGGTAGCCAGTCGCATCAGACGGTGCTTGGGGAAGGACAAAACACCAGAGGAGGTGCCCCGTAAGGAGCTTTTATTTTGGGAAGGAAATTATTCAGTGCGGGCTCTTGGGGTGAGGAGGGTTAGGGCTGCATGCATGCCACGATGCAGAATAGGGTGTTGACGTGCTCTCTCACATCGCGGTAATCGGCCTCAGTGATCTCTTCAAAGGTCTAATGCAGAAGCTGGGCAATCCGCTTGCACAGATTCCGTGGTAGAGCTACCGTGCTCCTTGTCCCAGTCAGGATAACGTGTCCACGCCACTGTGCCGTGACCAGCGGAAGGACCATTGCTGCACACAGGCAAGCTGCATATGGGCCAGGGCAGAAGCCGCATTGTAGTAGAAGACCCTCCCTTGCTTCCCAGGTCACCCTCAGCAGCGAGATATCTTCCAGGACGAACTCCTGTGGAAAATGTGGGGACAGTGTTCAGGATAGGGGCCCCCTGCAGCTGTTGGCTCTCCCCTTGCCCCTGTGCTTACTCACCATTTTGGGGCTCCTGTGGGTCAGTGCACTCGCTTTGGATGGGCAATTTCTGCTATTGCGTACACTGTGCTAATCTTTAAGTACGGCCAAATCATTGCTCCCTCTGGTGTTAACAATGCTGCCTCTGTTAAGTGTTGCATTTTGGCTTTACAGATGCAACCTTGAGATCCCAGCCGTCCTTGTTATCAACGGCCGAAAGACTCCAAAGAATCCGGAAGTGTACTCGAAAAAGCAAAGAGGACATGCTGCATGAAGTGATGCAGCAGTCCAGTAATGCAAATCAAGAAGTGCAGGAGTGGTGGGAGAGTGAAAGGAGGGTCCGCCAGCGGAACGCGGATCACTAGCACCAAAGCATGGAGCGGCTGCTAAGCATCATGGAAGCCAAGCAGACTCGATACAGGCGCTCGTAGCAATGCAGGTGGAGCACATCCGCGCTCGCCCCCCCTGTAGCTTTTGTCCCAAAACTCTTTCCCTTGTGCCCCCATGTCACTGCCAAAGCACTTTCTCCAACATCTGGATTCTTATTTCCATCAGCTGCCTCCAGCTACTTCACCACCCAGTCCTACAAACTATGACCCTTACCCACTGCATTCAGTCCCCATCACTATGCATGTTAGCCATCCTGAAGTGCAGGACTCATTGCACAGCACTCCAGACAGGAAGGCTGAGTATGATAACAGGACATACGCAAATCTGTGATTGTCCCGTTCCTCACTGCACCACCTTCCCTTGTCCCACACAGCACCGATGTGTTATGCCCTTTCTGTTTCCCAAGCAGTTGTGTTTCTTTTCAATAAATTAATTTTTTGGCTCTGAAAACATTCTTTATTATTGCATTAAGTAAAAGATACTGTAGCCCAGGAAAGCAACAGGCACTGCAAGTCAGTGCAGCAAACACAGATTCCTGCTAACATTGGAACCACTGCACTTCACTCCTGTGCAGGGCACCAAACATTACTGGTGGCTTTCAGCCTCAAGTTGCTCCCTCAAGGCACCCCTAATCCTTGTATTCCCACGCTGGGCCCCTCTAATAGCCCTGCTCTCTGGCTGTTCAAATTCAGCCTCCAGATGTTGAGCCTCCAAGGCCCATGCCTGAGTGAATCTTTCACCCTTCCTTTCACCAATGTTATGGAGAGTACAGCATGCAGATATAACCGCGGGGATATTGTCATCAGCCAGGTCCAGCTTCCCATACCGACAGTACCAGCGCCCTTTAAATGGCCAAAAGCACACTCCAGTGTCATTCGGCACTGACTCGGCCTGTTGTTGAATCACTCCTTGCTGCTGTCAAGGCTCCCTGTGTAGGGTTTCATGAGCCATGGCATTAAAGGGTAAGCAGGGTCTTCAATGATCACAATGGGCATTTCGACTTACCCTACGGTGATCTTCTGGTCTGGGAAAAAAGACCTGGCTTGAAGCTTCCTGAACAGGCCAGTGTTCCGAAAGATGGGTGCATCATGCACCTTTCCGGGCCAGTCTGTGTTAATGTCAATGAAACGTCACGGTGATCCACAAGAGCCTGGAGAACCATAGAGAAATATCCCTTCCGATTAACATACTCGGAGGCTAGATGGGCTGGAATATGCGTCCCATCTATCGCTCCTCCGCAGTTAGGGAAACCCATTTGTGCAAAGCCAGCCACAATGTCATGCACGTTACCCAGAGTCACGGTTCTTCTGAGCAGGATGCGATTAATGGCCCTGCAAACTTGCATCAACACGATTCCAACTCCAAACTGGTTAGGACCGATCGGTAGCTGTCTGGAGTTGCCAGCTTCCAGATTGCAATAGCGACCCACTTCTCCACCGGCAGGGTAGCTCTCAACCTCGGGTCCTTGCGCCACTGGGTGGGGGCAAGCTCAGCACACAGTCCCATGAAAGTGGCTTTTCTCATCCGAAAGTTCTGCAGCCACTGCTCATCATCCCAGACTTCCATGATGAAGTGATCCCACCCTCAGTGCTTGTTTCCTGAGCCCAAAAGCGGCGTTCCACGGTGGTGAGCATGTCCGTGAATACCACAAGCAATCTTGTGTCGTATGCGTTATGCAAGTCGACATCATCCTCAGACTCCTCACCATCAGTTTGTAGCTTATGGAGTAACTCGACTGCAATTTGTGACGTGCTGGTGAGACTCGTCAGCATATTCCTCAGCAGTTCGGGCTCCATTCCAGCAGACCGAAAGGGAAGACAGAGCGCGCAGAAAAAAAAAAACGTTGAAAGATGGTGCCAAATGTGGACAGAAGCATAGGGATTGCTGGGATGTAAAGCAATGCATCACAGGGCATGGGGACAGTACCCAGAATGCCCCGCACCCTCTGCCCCCTTCCCACAAGCCACGGTGCCAGAATGGGAAGAGGTTCTCTGTAGGATAGCTGCCCATAATGCACCACTCCCAATGCCACTGCAAGTGCCAGTACGCTTTCAGCTGACAGTGGGAACACATGGCAGCGCTTTCCCTGCTGCGGTCAGGGCTGGCTCTAGGATTTTTGCCACCCCAAGCAGAAACAATTTTGGCTGCCCCCCCCCCCCCATTTTTTTCTTACCCCACCCCCAACCCCGCCTCAGCTTCGCCCCTTTACCAAATCCCCAGCCCTGCCTCCTCCCCCCCCAGGCTCTCAAACCTGGGAGGGAAGGAGAGCAGCAGCGTGTGAATCAGCTGTTTCGCGCGCCGCGGCCGCTCAGGATCTCCCCCTCCCTCCCAGGTTTGAGAGCCTAGGAGGGAGGGGGAGCAGCGGCACGCAAATCAGCTGTTTCGCGTGCTATGGCGCGTGAGCGGCAGCAGTGGAGGTGAGCTAGGACGGCCGGGGCACATTTTTAGGGGCGGCATTCTGGCGCCGGCCATGCGGCCGCTAAAAATGTGCCGCCCCAAGCACCAGCTTGTTTTGCTGGTGCCTAGAGCTGGCCCTGGCTGTGATCTCTGAGGGCTGGTTTAATTCACGGCACTCTACATCTGCAAGTGTAGCCATGCCCTTAGTGTCTCTGACTCAGTGGACTTAGGCAGCTAAATACCTTTAAGGATGCCTCAGTTTCCTCCATATGTAATATGGTGATAGGAGTATTTCCTTACCTCACAGGGGTGTTCTGAAGCAAAATGCATTAAAAGGAGTGTGAGGTGCTCAGATACTACGGTGCTCATGGCCATATAAATACCCAATATAGATATGGTCAAAAAAGCGTGTTGTAGAGCTGCAAGATTGGCATGTTCCTAGCTTCTCAAAGATGGCAAAACACTCAGCTCCACAGACTGTTTCCAATGGTCTCCTGTTGAAAGTTGGCTAGAGAAAAGGTTAAAAAAAAAACACTACTCAAGTCGCAAGAGTTACCTAGAGAGGAACCAGAATCCAGTAAAGTGACAATGTAGTTGAATTTTTTGTAAGACCATCTGCGATTTCTGCTACCATATCTCTACAAGATGAGTTATTGCAAGCCATTGTTATTAGAGGAAAAGGATAGACTGCAGCTACCTGAGCTCTAACTGAGACCCAATAATGACCTCATGGAGTTTCTGACTAATCAGAGTAAGCAAACAAAGTGCTCTTTAGTGAACATTTAAAAGACAGGGAGGTAGACTGAAGCCCCATCTATACCGGTTGTGAAACAATTTTAAGAATTGTTCCTGTTAATACAGTTTAAACCATTTTCCTCACCAGTATAGAGTAGGCATAACTATTTCAAAGACGTGGTTGAAAAAAAAACAAAAACAACAACAACAACAAAAACCCAACACTCTTCTCCAGAGATTTTCAACGAGGGCTCATAAACAAACTCAGTAAAAGGCTATGTTTGGCCAACATTGACTATGCAAACAACATTTAAACCACGTTGGTAAGAACCATTTTTAAACCAGTTTAAGTTCCAGTCTAAATGGATCCTAGGAATAAAGATTATAGCTAAAATTACTCAGGGTAGACTGAGTTTAACAGATTTCTGACACCTACAGTACTTAAGTAAGTACTATAGTAAGTAACTATAGCATCTTTCTACATTGGCCAGAGGATAGAAGGCCTTTGGGGTTTTTTTCAGGCACAGGAGAGGTTCTCCTAGAGTTGTGAACCCAGGTCTGTGGATGAACGTCCCAGGATCTTGACCTTCAAAAGGTCCCAAAGGTGGCCTCTTTTTAATTAGGTTTGAGAGCTTTATTTCTGTTCACAGAATGCAATACCCTCTTTTCATCTCAAGTCAAGTCCCCTTGGGAAAGCGCACAATGTAGGTGCTTCTTTTCCACCAGGCTACAGCACCTCTGGGAACAAAATAGTGACAGTGTCTGCATTTCAACATGCATCCCCCAGAAAGCAAAGATGGACCAGTTTCAAGATGAATTCACCACTAGAACCATTGGATGTCAGATGGCCTTTAGCATCGATTTGATTTTTCTATTTACTAGACCTTACTGTGTTTTTGTGTGAGGAGCTTAGCACATCACTATTAGCCAAGTGCCTCAGAAATAAATATAACGAAAGAAATAAAATTAATATTATTTAACTAGTGTATGTATGAGCCAAGTGTTGCTGACAGATAAGAGGGTAAAATATGTACATTAATAAGTGTCTTCAAAGGAAACTGAACAGAGGCATTGAACGTCCGCAAAAAAAACACCACACAGTGATAAAAGTGGAAGTGTACAATCCTGAGAAATTGTGATTATGTCTAAAAATATAGAAAAGAAAACTTCAAAAGGCCTAACAATAGATAGCAACAGTTCGAGTGCTGGCACTAGCTGTTCATGTAGATTGTTAGCATTATCAGATTTTTATCAGCCACAACAAAAGAGGAGACGATTGAAGCGGTCCCTTCCATTTCCAAAGCAGGGCACTGACAACTGGCAATGGAATTCAGAGTGGCTCCCTTTTAGAACACCAGTTCAAATCCAGCCCAGGTCAGTGGTATCCAAAAGCTACCACCTGAAGGCTTTTCAGGAGCTGAGGGAGGAGTCTTAGAAATGTAGGTAACTGTAGGGTTGAAAACTGAAATCAGACTAAAACTCACCTGGTTTGGGGTTTTGAGCCAAAAGCAAATCTCAAAGCAGAGTTGGGATGACCAGTGATTCCACCTCAGAGACAAACTCCACCAACAGTTTTGAACTCATTTCCCCATTACCTGACACTGCGTTTTGAAGGGAGGCCCCATATGTGCTATTACCTCTCGTCTTCAGAAGGGCACTTCAGGAGAGGCTGGCCCTTCTCCTGGCTCTTCAGACAAATGCTGGCTGGGGAGTGGCCAGTGATCAGGATGTGGATGGAACTGGGATAAAAATGGAAAACTCCAAACTAATGTGGATGGAAGTGGGAAGGAGATAATGTGTTGTGGAAAATCCATATCTAACCAGGATCGAGATAGGAATGGAAAACCTAGTTCTGATGAGGATGGAGTTGCAAATAGGATAATACAGTATGGCTCTGGATGGGAAAGGAAACCTCAAATCTGATGTGGAATGGGATAAACCATAATCCATTGATGAACGGTTCAAAAGTTTAAGGATTCTAGTTTCTTCAGGGAATTATAGACACAAAAGTCAGTCTGATTCTATTCTACAGGAGGGAAACAATACTTAACTGACAAGCTAGCTCCAGGAACAGAAGATGACTAGTTAGATTACACTGAACAAAGGAGGCTGCTGTGACAGCAAAGTTTACTTTTCTGTGTCTAACACTCTTAACAAATGTTTACTTACTTAGAACGCATTTTTTGTCTTAAAAATATAGTTCAGAAGAGAGGCAGGAATTAATGGCCATCAGCTTAACAAAAGAAGCTCTAGCTTATGCATACCAAGCCGTCATCTCAAAAATACAAGTTCCCAAAGACTTCAGCAAACAATAATGTTATGTGTTTATTATATTAATCGGATCTGTGAGAGTCATCTCTAATAAAACAGAATCCTCTATTTTGTGTAACCAGAGTCTATCCAAAATAAAATGTACTAAAGAGGTTAAATTCTTTTAACAAGTATTTCATGCTGTACATTTCAAATGGGCTTTTTGTATTGGTAATGGTATTCATACATTTCTACAAAGCAAACCAGGGTATCTGTTAGCATGATAAATCATAAGGAAAATGTTTTACACACTGGTGGTGTGCAGATGATGTTGACAGGAGGGCTTCAGCTTCCTTGACCATGTTTCAGGCAGGTGGTCTCCTGGATAGAGATCCACCTGACCAAGAAGGAGAAGCTTTTATTTGTAGGTCTGACTCACCAACCTACTGAGGAGGGCTTTAAATTAGGTTCAAAGGGGGCAGGTGACAAAACCCCAAAGGATAAAAAGGCAACCTTAACAAAGAGCTAGATGTTGTGGGCTGGATATGGAAAATTACAATAGGGTCATAAGAGCAACAAGAGGGAAATCAGGGGGGGGGGAATCTGCTCAACATCTTAGTTGCCGCTGCAAAAATGCAAAGAGTATGAGAAATAAACAAGAAGAACTGGAAGTATTAGTGCATAGGCTAAATTATTATTTAATTGGTGTCACAGAAACTTGGTGGGATAAGTATCAGAGGGGTAGCCGTGTTAGTCTGAATCTGTAAAAAGCGACAGAGGATCCTGTGGCACCTTTAAGACTAACAGAAGTATTGGAGCATAAGCTTTCGTGGATGAATGCCCACTTCATCAGACACAAGTAATGGAAATTTCCAGAGGCAGGTATAAATCAGTATGGAGATAACGAAGTTAGTTCAATCAGGGAGGGTGAGGTGGTGCTCACCAGCAACCACGCACTGCACCATAACAACTCTAACTCAGGAACCAACCCATGCAACAAACCTCGATGCCAACTCTGCCCACATATCTATACCAGCAACACCATCACAGGACCTAACCAGATCAGCTACAACATCACCGGCTCATTCACCTGCACGTCCACCAATGTTATATATGCCATCATGTGCCGGCAATGCCCCTCTGCTATGTACATTGACCAAACTGGACAGTCACTATGCAAGAGGATAAATGGACACAAGTCAGATATCAGGAATGGCAATATACAAAAACCTGTAGGAGAACACTTCAACCTCCCTGGCCACACAATAGCAGATGTAAAGGTAGCCATCTTACAGCAAAAAAACTTCAGGACCAGACTCCAAAGAGAAACTGCTGAGCTCCAGTTCATTTGCAAATTTGACACCATCAGATCAGGATTAAACAAAGACTGTGAATGGCTATCCAACTCCAGAAGCAGTTTCTCCTCCCTTGGTGTTCACACCTCAACTGCTAGCAGAGCACCTCACCCTCCCTGATTGAACTAACCTCGTTATCTCCATACTGATTTATACCTGCCTCTGGAAATTTCCATTACTTGCGTCTGATGAAGTGGGCATTCACCCACGAAAGCTTATGCTCCAGTACTTCTGTTAGTCTTAAAGGTGCCACAGAACCCTCTGTTGCTTTTTGGTGGGATAAGTTGCATGACTGGAATATTGGTATAGAAGGGTAGCTTGTTCAGGAAAGACAGGCAGGGAAAAAAAGGAGGAGCTGTTACATCAAGAATATATACACTTGTTCTGAGTTCCAGAAGGAGGTGAGAGAGAGACCAATTGAAGGTCTCCAGGTAAAGATAAAAAGGAGAAAAATAGAGGTGATGGCACGGTAGGAGTCTACCGTAGACCACCAAGTCAGAAAAAAGGAGGTGGATGAAGCATTGCTAGAAAAAAAATAATAGAAATATCCAAAACTCAAGACACGGTAGTAATGGGGACTTTAATTACCTGGACATATGTTGGAAAAGTAATGTGGCAAAAAACACTCAAGCACGATAAGGCCATTGTAGAGAAACTAAATTAATTCTTTACATCGGTCTTCATGGCTGAGGATGTGAGGGAGATTTCCAAACCTGAGCCATTCTTTTTAAGTGACAAATTTGAGGAACTATCCCAGATTGAGGTGTCATTAGAGGTGGTTTTGGAACAAATTGAAAACTAAACAATAAGAAGTCACAAAGACCAAATGGTATTCACCCAAGAGTTCTGAAGGAACTCAAGTGTGAAATTGCACAACTGCTAACTGTGGTATGTAACCTATCATTTAAATCAGCTTCTGTACCAAATGACTGGAGGATAGCTAATGTGACGCCAATTTTTTTAAAAGGTTCTCAGAGGAGTCCCCGGCAACTACAGGCTGGTAAGCCTGACTTCAGTACTGGGCAAATTGCTTGAAACTATAATAAAGAATAGAATTGTCAGACACTGAGATGATCGTAATTTGTTGAGGAAGAGTCAACGTGGTTTTTGTAAAGGGAAATCATGCCTCATTAATCTATTAGAATTCTTTGAAGGGGTCAAACATGTGGACAAGGGGGATCTAGTGAATACAGGGTACTTAGATGTTCAGAAACCTTTGACAAGGTCCCTCACCAAAGGCTCTTAAGCAAAATAAGCTGTCATGGGATAAGAGGGAAGGTCCTCTCATGGATCTGTAAGTGGTTAAAAGATAGAAAACAAAGAGTAGGAATAAATGGTTAATTTTTGGAATGGAGAGGAATAAATAGTGGTGTATCCCAGGGGTTTGTACTGGGACCAGTACTATTCAACATACTCATAAATAATCTGGGAAAAGATGTAAACAGTAAGGTGGCAAAATTTGCAGATGATACAAAACTACTCAAGATAGTTAAGTCCAGAGCAGACGGCGAAGAACTACAAAGGGATCTCACAAAACTGAGTGACTGGGCAACAAAATGACAGATGAATTTCAGTATTGATAAATGCAAAGTAATGCACATTGGAAAACATAATCCCAACTATACATATAAAATAATGGGGTCTAAATTAGCTGTTACCATTCAAGAAAGAGGTCTTGGCATCATTGTGGATAGTTCTCTGAAAACATCCACTCAATGTGCAGCAGCAGTCAAAAAAGCTAACAATGTTGGGAATCATTTATAAAGGGACAGATAATAAGACAGAAAATATCATATTGCCTCTATATAAATCCATGGTATGCCCACATCTTGAATACTGCGTGCAGATGTGGTTGCCCCATCTCAAAAAAAGACGTATTGGAATTGGATAAGGTTAAAAAAAGGGCATAAAAAATGATTAGGGGTATGGAATGGCTTCCACATGAGGAGTGATTAATAAGACTGGGACTTTTCAGCTTGGAAAAGAGACGACTCTTTTCGTCAGGGGATATGATAGAGGTTTATAAAACCGTGACTGGTGTTGAGAAAGTAAATAAGGAAGTCATTTATTCCTTCTCATAATACAAGAACTAGGGGTCCCCAGATAAAAGCAGGTTTAAAATGAACAAAAGGAAGTATTTTTTCACACAACACATAGTTAGCCTGTGGAACTCCTTGCCAGAGGATGTTGTGAAGGCCAAGACTATAACAAGGTTCAAAGAAGAACTAGACAAGTTCATGGAGGACAAGTGCATCAATGGCTATTAGCCAGGATGGGCAGGGATGGTGTCCCTGGTCTTTGTTTGCCAGAAGCTGGGAATGGGCAACAGGGGATGGATCACTTGTTGATTACCTGTTCTGTTCATTGCCTCTGGGGCACCTGGCATGGGCCACTGTCAGAAGACAGGATACTGGACTAGAGGGACCTTTGGTCTGACCCAGTATGGCCATTCTTATGTTAAGCCATTTAATCAATACAGAAAATGCTTTTTATTTCCTGTCCTTAGACAGTGATGCTGCGGCCTATTATTTCCAGTGTTGTCACAGGGCAACCAAAAGGGTTAATCCATTCTGCCATGCAATATCACTGGGCTGCAAGATTTTGATGTTGCCTGATTTCAGAAATGGGGCTTCATGCATTTATGATTGTGACCATTAATTACTACCACAATCTGCTTAGTGCCCTTCTTCAACCATTTCAGCAGTACGTACAGATGGGTGGATATACTGCTGCCACTATCTACCCACACGTTAGCAGAGCAACTCCTTTCCTCGTAGAAGTCAGTTCAGTTGTTCTGTGCTGAATAGCACAGTGATTGCATATTTTGCCCCCTTCAACTTATCAGTCCCTGTACCTTCCCCACCTGGCTGATGTTTGTGATAATAAAGATGTTGGAATTCTAACCCTCCCTAAACATGCTGTCAAGCCAGACCATTTATAGAGCTCTCAGTTGCTTTGAAGGAGCTTTCACGGTCAATTCAACTAAGGATTGTCAAGACTTCTACTTCCAAACTTGGGAGAATTGTTCAACTGGGCACTTTAAGAATACCATTGTTTAAAAAGAATACTCTGGGTATTTCTCTAATAAAGTCAGCCAAAATGTAAAAAATAAAATAAAATAAATGAAGAACAGCATTGAGTTCAGTTCACTGTGATTCCTGGGGTTGTATTAATTATTTCCGAGTCTCCAGACAGCCACAAAGTGTTAAATGAAAATGTTTATAAATCCTGAGAGTTTGACAGATTTTATCAGGCATGATTATTCATCTGAGAATTCCGTGAGGAAATGTGTTAGTTGTTCTTTCTATTATGGTAGCATGCGTTCTCCAAATACATTGTAAGAGACCATGTCCCCAAAACCTCCCACTCTAAAGGTATAGCTTCACTCAAAAAAAAGGTGTGTCCTGCACTCAGGTTAGCTAGCTTAGGCTAAAATAGCCATGAAGACCAGGCAACGCAGCTTTTAACTCAGGTTAGCAGCTCAAAGTAAAGCTTGGGGTTGAACCCAGAGCTGCTAACCTGAGTTAAAAGCCAAGTTGATGTGTCTTCACGACTGTTTTAACCCAAGTTAACTAATGTGGGTTAGCTAACCCAAATTAGACACACGCAATTTTGGCATGAATAGAGACAAGACAAACAAAGGCTCAGAGAAAGGAAATATCACCCTCCCCTCACCCCCCAGTTTATAGATAGAGAATGGAGGCACAGAGAAATTAAAAGATGCCTAAGGCCACCTGTAATGTCTGTAGCAAAGCAGGGGATTGAACTCAGATCTCTTGAATGCCAGTCCTGCGCCTCAATCACAAAGTCATCCTTCCTCTTGTTGTTTTCCTATTGTTAAAAGTTTCAGCTATCCAATCATGCAGGAGAAACAATATCACATGATTTAGAGGCTCAATGCCACCATGTAAGGTTCACAAAAAATGTACCATCGGTTACATAGGTAAAGATGGGCAATGTTGCATTTATTACTGACCTGTGCTACAATGAACATGCACATCTGGAGTGAAGTTAGAGATAATCTGTATAGCTTGCTAAACACATTCTATCAGTTATACATTCAGGCAGCTCCAGGCAAATGTTTAAGCATTTAGTTACTGCACCATATGTCTAAAATGTTATAGTTCCAGCTGACATTTTTTAAATATTTTCATTTCAGGGTAACTCACCGAGTAACTTCATTGCTCCAGGAGCTGGCTATCCCACATTCCCTTTTGCCACAACATTTTTAGATCTGTCTGCCATGCTCTCCTAGTTTTTGGCGCTGTAATCAAATTTAATCTCCTATAAATTTGGGTTGGCAACTGCATTCACTGTTTTGTGTGTATGAAGGTGCTAAATGAGGCAGAGGGTGTGCAAGGTATGTGAGGCTGCCTTCCTTAGCTTGCCCGTTGTAGAGAATGATTGCAGTTTTCTGGAGTGGGGCATGAAAAGCAGGGCAAGACAGTGCCTCTGTATGACCTACCTGGCAGCAAATGAAGCATTCTGCGTGGTACATTTGCCGGGAAGCCTGTTGGTGAACAATGAAGTAGTGTAGATCAGGCTTAGCTTTGCACATACCGTTCAGGTGATTAGTAGAGTATAATTTTTGTGCATTTTAACAGACACATACAGAGCTCAGCATGGGTTGGCAGGTAGCTAGCTAGTCTATCCTGCTTCTCCCTTTGGAGCTTTTTAGGTTTGATCATGGTCAGGATCCCTTGTTGCTATAAACTTTAAACTGCGTTCATAACTTCTGGGCATCATATCAGACTCAAAACTAACCACAGCAAAACAATTTAATGATTTCACTGAATTACAGCTGAGCTTCTTCAACTCTAGCTATCACATCAGCTTCCAAGAAAATGTAACTACCTGGAAAGTTTGCACGGGTGACAACACAGCAACAAGCTGTTTTCAAGCTAGGAGGCAAAGAAACATTAGGATGAAAGTCAAAAATTCAAATCATTGCTAGTGTTTAATGATCTGTGACTTAAAAACAGCTTGACAAACTTTTGACAAATTTTGCAGAAACATCTTAATTTGTTCTCAGTGTGAATCTGCCAATTTTCTGACCAAACTAATTTTCTTAACCAATATTATAAGGAGACTAAAATAGGTCTTTATTGACAAGTTATAATTTTTGTACTAAAGCTCAGGCCCAAATGTTCCAGAGATACTGAACCAAATTCTCTGCTCGTGTAACTCCATTCAAGTCAGTGGTGTTACACCAGCGGAGAGTTTAGCCCAATATCTGAGAACATTGGCTCTGCGATCTAGTTGAGTTATGCCAACAGAGAATTCAGCCTAGCATCCCTTCTATGCATGGGTTTTATCCAGGGAGAGCATTTCTAATAATAGTGGGCCTAATTCTGCCCTCTGTTTTATAAGTGCAACACCTATTGAAGTCAATGGAAGATGGACACAAAATTCAGTCTGTTATGTTTTATAGATCCTTATTTTTACAACACTCAAATCTGGAAGCTAAGCATCATAGTTAGATCCTTTAAAACAGCTGCAATTAACTACTTTCCTCTTCAGAAAGCTTTTAAGCAACTTTTAACTTGCTAAGTCTTATTATTGCCTGTTGAGTGCCAGCAGTGTGTGGGACTCCCAGCTGAAATGGTGGGCCACAAAGGAGCTGCTCACAGCTTAATCACAAGGCCAAATCTAGGCCAGCACAGCTCTGGAATAGCTTAGCACAGAGTTAGGCCAACGCTACACCCATTTGAAAATCCCCACTATACATTTTCCAGAACTTTAGGATAATTTTATTGTCCCACTTCAGTGAGGCAGGATGTGATGCTTATAGGCTGGGATTTCCAAACATGCTCAGCATTGGTCAGCCTGCTCCTGGTGAAATCAAGGGGAGCTTTATTATTTACTGCAATAAAAGCAGAGTTAAAAGAAAGCTCAGTGCTTTGGCAAAGTCCATGGCAGATGAGGCAGGATGAGGTTTGTTTTTTACATATATAAACCACCTGATCCTGCCTCTCTGAAGTGGGATGACTTGTGTGAATAAACATGATGACAGATACGGCCATTTCCTGCAAAACCCTTAAAAACCCTAAATGAATTATCTTTGGAGTCCACAGTATTAAATGCAAAGGTTATGTATTATTGTGGGCCTGGATGATCAAAGAATTATAGTGAACAATGTTGGAGACAAGAATGACCTTTGGGATAATACGTATGAAGTGGATTTCCTGGAAAATATCTTGGGGGGAGGTGAATGGAAATTCCTCTTCCCTCTACTGCTGGCACCTAGGATGCTGCAAAAACCCAGTCCTTGGAAGTCAGCCCTGAAGAGAGGGCAATTGTCTGCTGATTACCTATCCTCAGGGTCCCAAGATCAAAGGCCCATCCTGTATAGAAGAGGTGCTCACAGATCCATGGGGGTGCTTGTTCTGAGTTAACTGCTGTTATGAACTTGTAGCCAAGGAAAACACCGTTGGTAGGGTTTGAAGGACTGATCACCTGCTAGAGGCCTGGTTGGGGTTTGAGTGATCTCCAGTAAGCTTATTAGCATGTGTGTAGGATCTTTTATTTATTGTTTTTAATATGCTTTCCTCTGTAATGGTACCGCCTTAAGAATAAAACGTACTTGCTTATAAAGGGCTATGTGATAACCTCGAACGGTGGGCAATTATGCTGTTTATAGCCACTGAGGAGAAAGCAAAGCAGGCCTGTTTGACAGTCTGACTTACTGAGAATATCACAGAATGGGCCAGGATCTGTGCAACGTGGAAAAAAACCCAGTCAGGAGGAAGCGAGGCACAGGTCTCCACCCAAGAGAGATGATGGCTGAGAAGCCGAGAATAGGCTCCCTTTGCCGGACCAAAAGGGGGAAATTCAGGTGCATTTGCCCTGAACTGTGACAAGGGCTGCTTGCATGTGTGTGCAATCAGGCCTCAAAGGATGAGGACATAGGTATGCTTTCTTGTGCTTCCTTGCAATAACATAGCCTGCTCCGCTGCCATTTCAACTACCTTGGATCCCATTACTTTCACAAAGGAATAAAGCTGTATGCTCCTCCCTTCTTCAAGGCTTTGTTTTAGATGAACACCATTAAAATCACTATCTGATAAAGTAATCAGCTCGTTTAAAAGAATAAAAGCCCAATGTACTAAAAGGTGGCATATAATTATTGCCTAAGCTATTAAAGGAATGAACCTGCTGTAGCCCAATTACACCTTCCCTATATACAATGACATAGCCCTTAACCAATTCCTCAACAAAGGAATAATCCTGTCATGAAAGAAAAATTTATTGTTCATCAAAGTTATGTATTCAGGAAGTAGTACTCGTGTCAGGGTCATGCTGGCAGTAACTCAGTGTGCAATTAAAGAGAATTAGAGAGAGTCTTGTAGATTTTCCATTCTCTTTGTTGAGCTATAAAATGTGTATTTGAATCACTAACTTTCATCAACAAAAGCTCATTCAATGGAAAATGAGAGTGTTAAAGTATATTTGGTAAACAGAAAGAATACAGCAATTGTGTATAATCTCGATCCCTCAACATAGGATCCATTCTTGCTCTGAATTGCACCAGCAGAAACCCAAAGTAGCTTCATTGACTTCAACGGGTTTACTTCAGATTTACACCGATGTAACTGGCAGCAGAATTTGGGCTATTCACAGTAAGAAATAGTCACAGGCAAGGTTCAGCATCCACCTATAATTCTGTTTGTAGGTCAACAAAGAAACTGGGAGGTGAAATAGTTCTAATGATTTTCAGCTATAAGGAGTATTCCCCAACCAATCTTTGCCAAAAAAAAAGACTGAAATAGAAAGGGTTATATCGCAGGCTCCGGGTTAGCTGAGCGCCAAGTGAATATCACTGGGAAAAAAGGGTCATAGAGTAGGCTTAAATATTGATTGGATGCACGGTCTCATTCTGAAAAGTTTAAGCTTCATATTCTCTTGAGCTTTTCCAATTAATTACTAAACCCTTTTCTACCAGCTCTCCCAGCCTATTCAGGCAATAGCATTTCTCGCTAACTACTCATATAATCAAGCAGTAATTAGCATGATTTTCTTTGGAGAAAAATTAAAAGTGACCCAATGACATAATTATACACAGTACACATTTTATGATGGAAAGAAACACAGCAAGCTCAAGAACTGCCATTTCCAAAATGAACAACGCTTTCCCCTTTGTGTGTTTTGGTGAAGATCAGTAGAACGATTGCTGCAGATAAATATGACTCCTGACTTATTTAACAATCATTTAAAGGACAGCAGGTTCTGCTTCTGAGCAATTAGCTAGATAGAGGCATGATCAGAAACCATATTGCTGCAGAGCAGAGAAAGTGAAGCTAGTTATAATTCTGATGCTCCACAACAGGGGGAAAAAATTGCCATATAATTAAGCTTCCCTGAGCTTTTATGGAAATATTTATGAAATGAGAACACCTTTTAAATAAATCATAGGTCTGTTTTATTATTCTAAAAATGTTGCATTGACAAAATATTCACTGAGCCTTGATTACTAGCCTTGTCCTGTGATTCAGTGACAGCAAACAGAGTCAGGAACCCAGGCTCTTAGTCAGCTGACGGGTAAATTGCACCGTACATTTTCCACCTCGTCCCATATACGTTTCCTTACATGGACCCTCTATTGTCTCCTCCTTATACACAGGTGGATCCAGAGTGAATGGAGTGGGGGAGCCCTCCTTCTGCAGTATCCTCTTCCCTTGCTCTGATCCCACAAGGGCTTTCACATACAGTGTGCAGTAATGGTCACCCAGTCTTACAAAGGATGTTGCAAAGCTAGCGGTGAGGTTCAAAGAGGGGCAACAAGAATGATCAGCGGCCTGCAAACACTGTCATAAGAGGAGAGATTGTAAAGATTAGGGTAGTTTAGGAAAGAGACAACTAAGAGGGGACACAATAAAAGTATGGGCAGCAGGTAATGCAGGTGTAAGCTGCTCTACATCAAGAAGGCATGGTTGTCCCTGCCCACACAAGTCTTGGGTTGGACTGGCCCCTGTCAGTAGTACATGATGAGGGGCCCTTCTCAGATTACTGAAGGAAGGTCAACAATGGACCCAGCGGATGAGGGCCAAGTTCCCCAATGGTGGTGAAGGTGGATGAGCCATGACTGTAGATGTGTGGACCACATAGGGCAGAAGAAGAGCTAGATCACCATAACAGCCATCCATGCCCTCAGAAATATCTGGAGGAAGAGTTCCTGGGAAGGGGGATGGCGTCCCCAAAAATAAAACCCCTATGTCTCCTCAGTCCCAAGGACGCAGAGTGAAACAAATGGTTAACAGAAGTGATAACCGTGACAACAGCACCAGGCTTAAAGCCCTGCTATTACTGACTCCAGGATGAAGTGCGTCACCCAAATCCTGCTCAGGGAGTTCCCAGCCCCAATGACTCCAACTTCTTGGCTGTCCAAACCAGACCTTAGAGGCATGTTCCATGTGATCATGGAATGTGTTTACACTGAACACTTAGCTGACTTGGACTAAGGGGCTGTTTAATTGCAGTGGAGATGTTCGGGCTCAGACTGGAGCTCAACCGCCCCTCTCACGGAGTCCCAGAGCTTGTGCTCCAGCCCGAGCCTGAACATCTACCTTGCAATTAAACAGCTACTTAGCCATAGCCCACGAGCCTGAATCAGCTGGCACTGGCCAGCTGCAGGTGTCTAATTACAGTGTAGACATACCCACAAAGGCTTGTCTGCCATAAAGCAATCAAGTTATTGTTGAAGGCGTAACCTTCCTCCACACTGGTGGTCCACACCTAACCCAAGGTGTAGCACTTGTCATTTAGACAAATTCTAGCCTGGACTCCAAACATATGGAACCATATTTTTCCACAATTACTCTATGCTCAGCTCCAACATTGTTGTGGACACTTATTTGTCATTGTGGCCTATGCACCAATAGAAGATGTGTTACCTGAGGAAAAGGACACGTTCTACCACCAGCTAGCAGCAAAAAAAAAATCCAGTCAGCTCTTCCACATGACGTGCTGCTAGAGCTTGGATATTTCAGTGCTATGACCGGCTGCAGTCAAACTGGATTTGAAACCATGATAGGTCCCTTTGGTTCAGGTTCCTCCAATGACAACACCCCCCAAAATTTGACATTGTGTGCCATTGAGGGCTTGTCTGTTATGGGCTCCTAGTTTAGGTGCCTTAACAATCATCGCTTGAGCTGGGTTTCAAACAATGGAAGTGAGATGCAGGAAGTTAACCACATCCTCCTCAGAAATTGACCACAGTGAAATCCCACCCGGTCTTCATCAACACAGAAGCACCAGCAAGCTCAGACCATAGACTAGTTGTTGCTCATCTCTCACTACATTTTCCAACTTCCTGCAAGCTAGATGCCCACCAACAGTACAATGTCCAGTATCTCTCTGAGGATCCCGTTGAAGCTGTGAAATACACATAGGCCATCAAGGATTACATACATAAGCCCCGTATCCTCTTGGATGACATGGAGATCACCTGGAGTGGCATACATAACACTATATCACATATCACTGCTGGAACAATCAACTTCAGATGGTCATGCAAGAAACCTGGACTTTCTGAAGATGTCTTTGCTATATTAACAAAAACAGCAGAAGCATGCAAGCACTGAGATATTCAAGAACATAAATGGCTGAAAGGCTTCTTTCAGGCCATGCCAAATGTGACCAGGAGATCAATATCAACTGACTGATGGAGCAGAAGACAGCCTAAAATACAAGAATCTGCATCCTGCCTACAGAGCCATCTGGCTGGCAGCCATAAACAGCCTTCTAAGATCCCCATCGTGAAACCAGACAGGTCTCCCTGCTTATCAATGGACTTGGTCCTGAATAGATGGAAAACACATCTGAAAGCATACTGAACCACACACTTCCTGATGCCTGTCCAGAGCCACGTGACCTGGCAAATTTTGTGCCTACTCACCAAGGGATGAACACTGATCCTCTGTCACTAAAGGAAGCACCAAAGGTCATCCAAAAATGTATGGAACCTGATGGTATTCCATCTGAGCTGCTCAAAAGTGCCTTGGAACCAGTAAACATCAGTCTGTATCAATTGTTCATAAAAGCGTGGGCCTCGGGCCAAGTACCAGCATCATAGTTCCCTGTACAAGGGTAAAGGATCTTGTACTGAGTGTGGCAACTGCAGGCCAACCTCATTGTTATCAGTCCCTGGAAAGGTGTTTGCTCATGTTCTGCTTGATAGGATGCAGCTGCTCCTTAACAGACATCATCCTCCACTACAATCAGGTTTCACTGTTAGGCAGTCGACAATGGACACTGTTCTTACCCTCCAGCTTCTGGTTGAGCTGCACCAAGAATTTAACTGCCCGCTTCATGTGGTTCATATTTTGAACATCAAAGTGCTTTGGATTCGGTTCACAGGTCAGCACTTTGGCTTGCACTGAAAGGAGTTGGCGTTCCAGATGTTCTGCTAAATCTGGACACCAGTACTGGTGTGAGAGTGCACATTGGTTCACAGTTTTCACTGCCTTTCTACACAACTTCAGGTGTGTGGCAGGAATGCATTCTTGTCCCAGCACTATTCTGTCAAATGATTGGCTGGATATTAGGATTTGCTGCTTCACATATCAGAATCACGGTGGGTCAAGAAGTGATTATCCACTAAGACTATGCCAATGATGCTGTCTTGCTTATGGAGAAGTCAGAGAATTTCAGCCTCACCCTTCAAGGTCTTCAAGATGCCTCCCACATTATGGAGTTGAACGTCTTGTGGCAGGAGACCAAGGTACAGAACCTCAGAACTGGGCCACCAGATCCGCCAGTGCAGGTGGGATCAAGTATCGTGAAGAGTGCTGACAAGTTCATCTACCTGGGTTGCAAGCAGAGTTCAAAAGGTTGCAGCAAACTGGACATTCTTCAATTAACTTCAACTCCTCCATGAAGTCCATGTCTCACTTAAAGATGTTTTTGCATCTATATGCTGAGACAAAATTCAGAATCTATCAAACATGTCACCTGGATGGATGCAAACACCCCACCACACCCTGCTCTCAAACTCCCCATCAACACGCAAAGGGGCACATACTCGGATCCTACCTAGGATTGCCTTCAGGCTGCCCCAGAGATTTGTGGACTTGCAGGATTGAGCCCGATCTCAGAATTTCACTACATGATGCCTGATGTGATGCCGTCAATCATGGTTACTCTGGCTGGCACAACGGTCCTCAGAACTATGCATGTTTGATAATGGTGATAATAAAAGTATATAAAATAATAGAGAAGTTAGCTAAGGAGCTTCCATTCTCCCTGTCACAAAACACCAGAACAAGGGAACAGTCAGTGAATTTGAAAGGTGGCAAATTCAAAACTAACATGAAATACTTTTTCACACAATGTGTAGACTGTGGAACTCACTGCCACAATATCTCATTGAGGTCAATATGCAGAAAGGGATTGGACATTTATATGGGTACCAAGAGTATTGAGAGCTGTCATAATTAATGATAACAATTTTGGAAGGGGTATTAAACCTTGTGCTTCAGGGCTTAAGACAATCTCTGACTGTTACAGCTTAGGCTGAGACCTAACATGGTAGGCAGATTGTCCCACATTTGCCTACTGTGGGGTTCTTACATCTTCCTCTGAGCGTGGGAGATCGGAAACTGGACCAGATGACCCTTGAATCTGACTTAGTTTGGCAATTCTTATATTCCCGTGGTCACAACCAATCATTCAGTACCAGCAGTGCTGAGGCTGTCAGGCTGCATCCAGGAGGTGGCCTCAAAGAGGCATGTAGTGCAGCTCAGGGCAAGATACATAGTCAGCTTTGTGTCAAAGGAAGGAGGCCTTTATTTGAATTGTAAAATCTATTGTATTAATTATTAGGTTATAGTAGACATTAATTTATAAACTTTATAAATATGTTCTGTGAGAGACCAAAGGGAAGGAGGGGGGACTATGGGGATTGTTCAAAAAAAACTGACCCACAGAAGGGAATGAAGGGATAGGCTGGGCTGGAGGTGCATGCCAGACAAATAATAGGCTCAGGCATGGGGGACTGGGTGTTGGGTAGGAGTTGGGGATCACCAGCTGTTTACAACCCCTTGATAAAGAGGCAAGAAATCATAGAGAAGGGGAACTAAAGAGGACCTGTGTCTCCTGACAGTTTCATTCCTGCCTTGCTAATGGGCCTACTTTAGAAAGAAGGGAGTTAAAATAAAGATTTATCTTTGTATTCTGATGGAAACGTGGAAGAAATGTAGACCACCTTTTAGTCAGGGGAACGCTTTCCTTTCTACTGCTAGTAAAATGCAATAATAATCTCCCTAAAGGGCATAGAGGAAAGTCATCAATGCACACTGTTCCCCTTTGAGTTCTCATCATCAGTCTGTCTCCTGCCAGAAATCATCTGAAATCACCTTGACTCATTAAAAACTAATCTAATTAGGAATCAGAATATATTTTTTTTAAAAAGAAATCTTTTCATTAACTCTGAAATATTGTGTCCCATGGATCTAAGATACTTTGTGGGTCCTGGAACCCCTTTGGTACAAAACTGAAAACAGAATTATTTTATAAAAAGATAATCATGGACCTTGAGAATTTTATTTTACCATTTCATTGTTTTCCCTACTGACTTCAGATGCTGACGTACCTAAAGGCACAGAACAATCACTTCAGTAATGTTTGCCTGATTATTGCATAAAGAGAGATGTTTCTTGTGTGTTTTGAAATGACAGCATGGTGATAAAACAAGCATTCTCTTGGCTCAAGGATAACGGCAGCCACAATCCTACTCAACAGAGTAACCACAGTTCCCCTAACCACAGGGTTTATAACCACAGCCCTGCACATACGTTATGTACAGAACTCTGAACAAACCCATCTTCAAGGCTATAACAGCCTGTGTGAGCATATAATCCATTATACTGGAGCTCTGGAAAGCTATCTGTTAGCTATATTAACAATTGCCTTCAAGCGGAGGGTGAAAATCAGCCCACTGCAAGAGCCAGAATAACAGTCTCTGTAGCACTCAAGTCCCTACCAGAGGGCTTAAATTCTCCATCAGACCTTTGCATTAATTGCAAAATGAATTGATTACTGAGTACCTTTCTTTTGCTGCTTTCTTTCCATGCATTGCGCTCAAAGCACTTGATAGACATTACTGGATTAATTCTGGATGCCCGCCCGAGGCGTTTCTGTTTGTCTGACTGGCTGTCCATCTGTCTAGATATTTACAGTGTACTGATCATTATGCTTGCACCTTCACCATGGTGTCCATGTGCCTATGCCTGATCAGGTTAATGAAAGAAGGAATGAGTGAGTGGAATGTGTAGTGACTATTAGAATATATATGTAAAATTAAAGCTCTCATGGAATCAGCAAGAATGATATCTCTTACTATTTACCACACACATGCACCCATATTCCCCAAAACCACATATTACAAATTCACCAGATCTTCAAATATGTAAACATTCCTTTGCACTATTCAAAAACGAAGTAGTGTTTAGGCTAACATTCCCCCTCTCAGGAAAACACATTCCAATGTCTTAGTTATTTACCCCAATTGTGAGATGGGGAAACTGAGGCACAAACTTGTTAAGTGTGTGATACTCCCCCCCCAAGTGGCAACTAGCAAAGGGGTCACTGTTCCATAACAGCAACTCCTATCAGGCCTGACAAACTCACTACACCTAATACACTGCTTTCATAATATTTATCTATAAAGAGTGTCATGTACACTCTAAAATGAAAGCCAGGATCACACTGGTCATTAATATTGCTGTGAAATGTATGTACTGGCACTATAGAAGGTGTTGTGTATGTATATTGGAAAATATGTTTTAACGTCTCAATCAAAGCAGCGTTGACAGGTTTTTGCCAGATAAAGGCTGTATGTTCACCTTTGTGCCTCAGTTCACATCTAACTTAAGCCTTGTAAGCCAAGACAATGGAAGCCCCTGTGACCAGGGCCGGCTCCAGGCACCAGCCCACCAAGCATGTGCTTGGGGCGGCGCCTGGAGGGGGGCGGCGCGGCGGGGCGCTCCGGCCCAAGAGCGGGGCCGTGACTGGGCTCGCCGCCCTCCCCGCGGCGCTCCTGCCGCCAGGGGCTCTCCGCCCTGCTCCTGGCGCTCTGGCCGCCGGGGAGAGCAGAGCTGCGGCGGGCTCGCCGACCTCCCCCCAGCGCTCCGGCCGGTGGGGGATTGCTCGGCACCCTCCCCTGCCGCACTAGGGCGGCAAAAAAGCCAGAGCCGGCCCTGCCTGTGACCATGAGCCTGGGATGGACCACAATGAGAATGCCACACTCAGGGCAGACTGCAAGAAATAGGGCAGACAATTCCCAAAGCTGGTGGTTTAGTCTATAATTAGATTCACCAAGCCAATAACAAAAGAGCTTCTGCAGTACCACACTGGTTAACCAGAAGCCAAACACAATCCCCTTTGGGCATTCCAGCCCTTGGCTCCCATCCAGACAACCAAGTCTAATATAGTGAGAGGTTATTGAAAACCCATTTTACTATATATGAGACTCTTACTAATCCCAAAGGATCAGCTACTTATCCCCTGGTCAATATGAACCTCAGATCTTATCCAAGTATCACGCTTGTCAGCCAATTCTTAATAAACTAACTAAAGATTTATTAATAAAAGAAAAGAAGAGTTATAAATGGTTAATACTGTAGATCATATACGTACAAGTGATTGCAAAGTCCTTAGATCAGGTTTGTTAGCAATGATGGAATAAACTGCTGGCTTGCAAAACTGTCTCTGGTAACTACCAAAAGGCTGAAAGGTCCTCAGTCCATAGTTTAAGAGGCTCTTTTTAATTGTAAATCCTCAGTCCAGAGAATTAGAGCAGGAAAGAGGCAAAATGGAGGTGTCTCAGGGGTCCTTTATATCCTTTGCCATGTGCCTGGAAATGTACTGTCTCAAACAAAGCCCACAGCCTCTGTGCATGGAAATTTACTGGCCCAAGATGGAGTCACATGAGCATATCGTATGTACTTACATGGTTTGCTGACTCACAGGTCATGGATCCTTTCTGTCTGAGGGATCCACAGGAAGAGTTATCTGGACAGGATGAGTTTCTTCATTGGCCCCTTCTGAGCGTGGAGTATCCTTAATGGGCCATCAACATGTAGCTGTCTAGCCTTGATGTAAATCTATCAGGAGGGTATCCTCAGGAACAAAACACATGCTGGAGATATACATACATAGCCAATATTCATAATTTTAGACACAAAGATGATACATACATATACACAGGATACTCATACTTAGCAATTCATAACTTTTCTAGTAATACCTTACATGACATACTTTGTACAAGATTCATGGAAATTGTGTGACAATGGTAACAACAGTGATATAAATGGTTACCTTTCTTATACACAGCATCACTGCCCTGTTTGCACAGGAAGTCAACATGAGGATGTGAAGGCAACATGGAGTCTGCACACCAGGGAATAAATTGGTTGGGGGGAAGAGGCAGTCATCCTGACTTGAGAGGCAAAACAATGAATTTTGGGGCTATGAGAAAAAGGCAAAAGGACACCTCCTTATCCTTCACCAAAGAAGCAAAAAGGACAGCGCTTTTTGCATTCATGAAAGAGGGCTCCCAGACATGTTGGTTGACAATGCGGGGAGATTGCTTTAGGTGATCTAAAGTACTTAAGATGAGGGGTTAGCCAGTTAAAGGGAGGCTTAGATTCTAGGAGGTGTGTTATACTCTTTGTTTTATAGGTAACCATTTCTGTTTTTATCATGAGCCTTAGTCACTATCTCTTAAATCTTAGCCTTTGATTTTCACTGTAAATGTATCTCAGTGCTGTGATGTTATATAGGGGCAGGACTTAGCTGAATCCAATAAACTGGTGTGTGCACTGTTGGTTTGGGGAAAGCTTCCCTGGTCATTTCTGTGAGTGTCTAGTGGTTAAAGGCTGGCTGCTGCACAGAGTGGTCTGAGGAAGCAGGGGTTGGTGTGTTCCTATCACTAGCAAGGTCAGCAGAGTGTGTTGCCAGAGGCTGTTGGCATTAGGTAGCTGGGCTATAACAAGCACGGACAAGGCTGCTTCATACTAAGGGCAGGTAATGGTGAGGTGCCTCACAACCCTGGGGAGCATCACAAAGTGACTTTGCCATGGTCACTCAGGGAGTCTCTGTGCCAGAGGTGAGGACAGAACCCCACAAGTGCTGCTTAGCACTCCACATATGATTTCCACCCCCACATTTCTCTCTGCTCCTTCTACCATGTGCTTGGTTTCCTTCACTTGTTGTCTCTCAATTGTAAGCTCTTTGGGTCTTTTGAAACATCTTTTTATTATATGTGTATACCGTGCCTAGCACAGTGAGCCCCTGAGCCCTGACTGGGTCCTCTTTATGTCAACCCAGTACAAATAACTAATGCAGAAAGAGACAACAGCTGCTTTCTGACTTGCCCTGCATTTCAGCCACAAGACCATCCCTTCTCACCCCTTTCCCCATCATATGTGTTAGCTGCACTCCAAGGCTCCATTCCGATAATCAGATCTGCATGGGCAGACCTTTGTAGGGAGATAGGGTGACATCCAGGCTCCACTGAGGCCAGCAGGAGTTTTGCCATTGCCTTCAATAGAGCCAGGATTTCACCCACAGAGCCCAATTGACTTTGAACAAAATGTTAACAGAATTATATGGAAAAAGTAACTAAAGAAATCTGATGATCAGTGTAATGGTGCAGATGCAGTGGGGCTAAAGGTGTAATGATAATGAATGCAAACCTCATACTCAAATCAAGAATGACAATTGGCCAGCCACACAGCTGGTATAATTCAGCTTAACTATTGACATCAAAGGAGCTAGGCCACTTACACCTGTCAAGGATCTGACCCAACATTACACAGAATATAAAACTAGTCTGCATTTACTCTGTAACCTGCCCTTGCAAAATTACATTCACCTAGTGTGAGTAATTTTATCTGACCAGCAAACACATTTCTTCACCATTATTATCAATCATCATAGCA
The DNA here is from genome assembly GCF_013100865.1 of Trachemys scripta elegans. Classification (NCBI taxonomy): domain Eukaryota; kingdom Metazoa; phylum Chordata; order Testudines; family Emydidae; genus Trachemys; species Trachemys scripta. Next base: position 257,731,212 of record NC_048299.1, read on the forward strand.
AATGGTACCTGAGTAGGTAGTGTAGCTGGGTTGGCAAACTTTCAGGAAAATTTAGCAAGGCTGCTTTATTCTCAGGAGTACAATTTTTTTAAAAGTAATCTTGTAACACATAAGTTGTAACTGAGATCAATAACTTTAGCCATCTAGATTCTCATTAACAAATGACACCTGGTGCTCTTCAGTCCTTCTGTTCTCTAGCTAATGATCCCCAATTTTATAGCAGAAATAATTGGCTACAGGAAGTGTCCATGTTAAAGTAAAACATGCACATGTGTAATCAAAATATAAAACATACTTCTTAAATGGAATGTAACCATAGGGAAGAAGTAGTAAAATAAACTTTAAGGTATATAATGACAAAAACTGTCCCAGCAGTTTACCCACCAATACTCACTCTATAAAAAGTTCAATAAACTCTTTTAAGACATTTGAAAATGTCTTAATTAACTCTGACATGCTAGAAAGGTCATCTAACACAAGAGAGGTTTCTAGTGTATCAATGAATAACATCTTTATTTTGGACCCATGAATAAGAAATGTGATTTCCCCCCACCCCCTTCCCCACGCAGAAAATATGGCTCACGCCTCATTAGCATTTGGGATTTCTTAGTTTCCAAAGTAAAGAAGTGATTTTCTTCAAGCTCAGGTTCCAACTTCTTGCTTCTGAAATTTTGTAAGATAATATCCATCTAGTTGCTAGTCACCAAGAGGCCTTTTATTAAGTAGTTAAAGGTTCATACATAAGGCCCTACTTGAATCACAGAATGATTACCAAATAATTGAGGCTGAGTTGTGGACAAGACATGAAAAATCATGGAAAAGTAATAATGGACCTTTATTAATTGTGGCTGACAGCAAGAGTCCCAACCACCCCAGAGCTGACAGCAGAAGCCCAGGGAACCCCGCGCATGGCAGGGCTGACAGCCGAAGCCCCGTGCATGGCAGGACTGACAGACAGAGCTAATTAAAATCAAAATTGCGGTGGAAGCCTAATATTGCAGGATCCGCAATATCGCGAATTAAGTATTATTTATACAGCAATTAAATACAAGCTGAAATAATTGTTACATCAAGTACTTACAGTACAAATCGGGACTCCGGTTGCCCAAGGCCTTCACTAGAAGGTGGCAGGGCAAACCACAATTGCAGCTGAAGTGCTGGGGGAAGAAGCGCTTCAACATTCCAGACCTTGGGCCAGAATCTCACCTCAATGTGTGTATGTGCCCCTCCACTCACTTGTGTGAATGGCCTGTAGTCTGTGTGGCAAGAAAGAAGCCAGGGATCCTGCAAATAGCCTTCTGCTGTGGTTCCATGCAAAAGCAGCTGCACTTGGGAGTGAGGCATTTGGAGTGGGAAAGGTGGGAGCCGTGGAGCAAGGTACTGGCTGCTGTTAGTGCAACATCATGAGCAGACTTATCAGACTCCACATAGAAATATGATTGTGGGGTTAGTACAGTTTTAAGAAGTACGAAGGCATGCCGGGTGCCTTCTACGATAAAATTGCTTGGATTCAGTCTGAGATGGCTGCTGCTGTGGCTTCGCTGTTTGAGCATCAGCCAGTATGCCACATGGAAGCTATGTAGGAGCTAGGGCAGTTTCTTTCTACAACCTTCCTGGCTGGTGAAGGCCCACAATGAAAGACTAGTCCACTGTTGATAAACATTGTTAATGTTTTCCTGTGGGAGGTGAGATGACAGCCAGGGCTGGCTCTAACTTTTTTGCTGCCCCAGGCAAAAAAGAAGAGTGCCGCCCCCGCCGTAACACCCCATTTTGATTTACAAAACGTCAGTGACGGAGAATTCACCATGACCCTGGGGAAATTGTTGCAATGGTTAGTTACTCTCCTCACAAATTCACACCTTATTTCCAGTCTAAATTTGTCTAGCTTCAACTTGCAGCCACTGGATCATGTTACACCTTTCTCTGCTAGGTTGCAGAGCCTATTATAAATTTGTTCCTCGTGTAGAGACTTATAGACTGCAATCAAGTCACCCCTTAAACTTCTATATATTAAGATAAATAGATTGAGCTCTTTGAGACTATCATTATAAGGCATATTTACTAATCCTTTAATTGTTCTTGTGCCTCTTCTCTGAACCCTCTCCAATGTATCAACATCCTTGAATTGTGGGCAACAGAACTGGACACAGCATTCCAGCGGCTGCTGTACCAGTGCCAAATATAGAGATAAAACAACCTCTCACCTCCTACTCGAGATTTCCCTGTTTATTCATCCCAGGATTGCTTTCTCTTTTGGTCCCAGCATTGCACTGGAAGATCATGTTCAGCTGATTATCCGCCATGACCCCAAATCTTCATTATTTACCACTCCCCACATTTTTGTGTCATCTGCAAACTTTATCAGTGAGGATTGTATGTTTTCTTCCAGGACTTGCAGGACCCCAGTGGAAATACACCCATTCAGTGACACTTCGTCATTTACAATTATATTTTGAGACCTGTCAGTTAGCCAGTTTTCAATCCATTTAACATGTGCCATGTTAATTTTATATTGCTTTAGTTTTTTTAATCAAAATGCTGTGCAGTACCAAGGTAAACACCTTACAGAAGTCTAAGGATATTACATACATGAATGCTATTAGCTTTATCAAACTTCAAATCTCATCAATTTGACAGGCTCTATTTTCCATAAACCCAAGTTGATCTGCATTAATTACGTTACCCTCATTTAATTCTCTATTACTCAAGGCCTGTATCCTCCATTATCTTGCCCAGGATTGATGTCAAGATGACAGGCCTATGATTACCCTAGTCATCTTGTTTACTTTTTAAAAAAAATTGGCACAACATTAGCTTTCTTCCAGTCATTTGGAATTTCCCCAGTGCACTAAGACTTACTGAAAAATCAACACTCTCTCTTAAAGATGTGGTCTACACTTTGGAAATGTTTGAGAAGCCCAGTTTACTACGTAGTTCATACACTGTCCAGTTGAGAGGAAGGGTCAGCATCCGACAAGAGCTGGAGTCAACAATGTCTGAAGCACCTTAACACAGAAATCTCGTGTATTTACAGGTCTCCTTGTACTGCTACCAGACTTCCACCAAGCTGAACTCAGCATTTTAGAGAACAGCTATATTAGAAAATAATTTAGAAAGGAAATGAGAAGTTGACTGCACCACAAAAAACAATCAAATGTTCTTGTGCTCCAACTAAATGAACTGCAGCAAATTCCACTTTAACAAAAAGTAATCAAAGGTAAGAATATAAAAGTCATAAAAAACACCAGGTATTGTACTGAGGAGGAAGTTTACAGAATGAGCTGAAGAAAGCAACAACAAAATAAAAGGCAAGTAAAGAATGAAGTGAAGATCACACAAGAAGTTAAGATAAATAATGGACCGTTCTTTCAGCTGTGTAAGGAAGAAGTCACTTAAGGGCTCAGTAGGGTCTCCCAGTGACAGTGGGAACTGGATGGCAGGCATTACAGAAAAATTAAATGAACTTTTTGCTTCACTGTCCACAAGGGAGGAGGATGCACTGCTGCCAAAGAGAGAAATGTGCTTTCCAGGGAGAGAAGAATGAAACACTGAAAGAACTCAAGGTCAACCCAGAACAGGGGATAAATAAATTAGAGTCGGAGGAGGTTTCTGAGACACCAGGGGCACCCCAGGCTCCATTCCACACCCTGAAAGGATGCAGCAAGGGGATGCCTTTAACTGAGTAGCTTAGATGCTCATGGGGATCAAAACTGGGGGAACATGTAGAGCTGGACTAATTAAAGGATAGATAATAAGACAGAGGGGCAATGTGGTATAGTTGAACACAAGCCAAGGAGCAAAGAACTGCTCAGTTATAATCCCACCAGGAATGTCACGAATTTATTGTGTGCCTTGGAAAAGACTCATGGTAACCTCGCTGTGTTGTGTTTTTTCTGGGAGTGACATATAGGCAGTAACATTACTTACCAGCTGCACATGTTGTGAGCGTCAATATTTATCATTTGTGAAATGCTAAGAGGAGATTAAGCACGATATCCCTGTTAAGGGCTCTGGCTCAAATTTTCAAAAGTGCACACCTTCCATGCGCCCGACTGTGCACGCACAAAAGCAAGCTCAGGATTTGACAATGCACACATTTAGACGCCTCATATTTGCTTGTGCACAATGGGTGTTGCAAGCACACAGGTCAGGTATATCATGTGCAAGGGTTTGACCATTTTTGAAAAGCTGGACCTATGCTATTGACAAAAGAAAATGGATGTCACTCATGGGAATGGCGCAAAATGTCTGGGGGCTATAGTACCATGAGGGCCAGGAGTAATTTAGGCATAGACAGAAGCGGCAAACAAACAAACAAACAAATAATGCCTTGTGCTTTTCTATGTAGATTCATAGAGTCCAAGGCCAGAAGGGATGATTGTGCTCATGTAGTTGGACCTCCTGTCTAGCACAAGCCATAGAACTTTCCCCAAATAATTGTGCTTTTCATCAGTAGATCTCAGTGCTTTACAAAATATCAGTATCCCCATTTTACAGAGGTTCAAAGAGGTGAAGTGACTTGCCCCAGGAAACCTAGTAGGCCAGTGAGCCAGGAATAGAATCCAAGTGTCCTGAGTCACGGTTTAGTGATCTACCCCCTGGCCACACTGCTTCCCCAGCCAGTTGTGACAAAGTTCCTCCTCTATCTTGGTGGTCCTGCGCTTATTGGTGGATTTTCTTGCCTCAGAGATTCACCATGTGGGTTGGGGAACAGCCCAGAGACCTTCCTCTCTGGAAGAACCAACAGTCCAGGTCAATTGGGAGGTTTCGGGGGAACCCGGGCCCACCCTCTACTCCAGGTTCCAGCCCAGGGCCCTGTGGACTGCAACTGTCTATAGTGCCTCCTGTAACAGCTGCATGACAGCTACAACTCCCTGGGCTACTTCCCCATGGCCTCCTCCAAACACCTTCCTTATTCTCACCACAGGACCTTCCTCCTGGTGTCTGATAACGCTTGTGCTTCTCAGTCCTCCAGCAGCACAACCTCTCACTCTCAGTTCCTTGTGCCTCTTGCTCTCAGCTTCTCACACTTGCACCACAAACTGAAGTGAGCTCCTTTTAAAACCCAGGTGCCCTGATTAGCCTGCCTTAATTGATTCTAGCAGCTTCTTAATTGGCTCCAGGTGTCCTAATTAGCCAGCCTGCTGCCTTAACTGGTTCTAGCAGGTTCCAGATTACTCTAGTGCAGCCCCTGCTCTGGTCACTCAGGGAACAGAAAACTACTCATCCAGTGACCAGTATATTTGCCTTCTACCAGACTCCTGTACCCCACTGGTCTGAGTCTGTCACACAGTTTAAAAGGCGATTAACCACTTTTTAACAGCTAGGTGCCCTAGGGATCAGTAAATAGGACCAGTGTCATTGAGAGAATGTATATCTGTAAGCTAAAAGTTTACTCACTGACTTTGCTTCCTGAGATACACCTCTCATTTGCATTCCAGGGGAACAGCAGCCAAACAATGCTACTTCATGATAAATGCATAATACACAGAATAGTTTTATTAACCTGCAAAGTGGAAGGTGCCAAAATATGCTGATGAAACAAAATTCTTTAAGATAGCCGAGACTAGAGAGGCTTGTGAGGAATTCCAGACAGCCTTAATCAAATGAAGTAACTGGGCAGCGTGATACCCAGATGAAATTCAGCCTAAACACGTGGTTTGTAAGGAAAGATGTAAAACTACTTGTAAATGCTGACGGGCTCTGAATTAGTTGCAACCTCCAAGGGGAAAAAAAAAAAAAAACCAATCATCATTGACAAAATATCTACACAGTATGCAACAGCAATCAAGAAAGTGAATAAGATGTTAGGGTGCATTGAGAAGGGACTAGACAGAGAATAATACAGAGAACACTGGAATCAATGGGACATCCTCACAGTGCTAGATCTATAGAAATTCATTTTGGATAGCATCTGTCATGAAAACCATATCTCAAAGTACCTTGCAGCAAGAAATAATCTGATTCTAGAATTAAATAATGAATAATTATATGGAAAAAGAAATGTAGCAGTGTATGCAACTGAGAAAAGAGATGGGTTCTGCTGAGAACGAGTGAGGCAGAGAGCTCCAGAAGAGCTGTTCTAGTTGGCAGGAACTGCAAAGGAGAAGGTTCTTGCACTGGTGGTTGGGAGATTTTTGGGAGGATAAACAGAAGGAGCAGTTGGGGGGCAGAGACAAAATCCATGAGAGAGGCAGGAGCAAGTCTATGCAGAGTTTTAAAAACAAGAGGGCAATTTTGACCTGGATCCTGAATAGGAGAGAGAATCTGTAGAGTAAAGGATGGGGTAATGTACTTGCACTTGTGTACTTGGGTGTGAGAAGACAGGTGCTGACACTCTGTACATGGTGGCCTCTCTAGGGCTGGGAGTTGGGAAATCAATGTCGTTTAATGGATGCAGCTCTGGACTTGCCCTGGGTTCTAGTCCCAGCACAGCCACTGATGGTTATCTCGGGCAAATCATTTCAACTCTCTGTATGCGGTTTCCCCTCCCAGCCTTTGGCTGTGTTGGCTATTTATATTATAAGCACTTTGGGGCAGGGACTGTCTCGTTCTATATGTTTGTGCAAAATGGAGCCCCACACTCAGCCAGAGCCTCAAGGCACTACTGCACTGCAAATAATAATAAGCAGATGGGAGTTCCCGTAGTCAAAGCAAGGGGGTTGAATATCATCAGTCAAGGCCATAGTCTTACAGAGATGGTGATAAAGTAGATTTGTAGACATAAGAGACGGGAGGAAGAGAATTCAAGGATGCTACCAAGGTGACAAACAGCAGAGCAAAGGGAAAGTCTGTGTTCAGGAAGGAGACAAGAGATACAGTTGTGAGGGAGGTGGCCTTTTTCAGCCATTGAGACATTTAGCTGAAGGAGGCTGAGGGGAAGTCACAAATTTACTAGGCTTGGTCAGCCTACTCTGAAAAGTTTTAGTGGCTTGGCTAGAACAAACCACACCCCTGACTGACGACGGAGCTATGCTGACAAACCCCCGAGTGCAGACCCAGCTGTATCAGTGGAACAGGCTGCTCTCAACATAGCTAACGTTGTTCAGGGAAATGATGTTCTATACCAACAGAAAAACTCCTTCTGTTGGTATAGGCTGTGTCTACACCACAGGACTATGCCAGCACAGTCTTCATGGTGTAGACATTCATAGGCAAAGATAGCAGCTTTCATCCGTCCATCTCAACGTATTTTAAAAAACTGGATGAGCATCATTATCCTCCTCGTACAGATGGGTGAGCTAAAGTGAGAAACGAATTAAACGCCATCCTCAGTGTCATTAGGAGACATAGGACTAGAACCCTGTTTGCAGGGCCCTACACAAAGAACCACACTGTCTCTTGGCAGGAAGAAGTCACGAAAACTGCCCAATCGCATGTGCAACTGAACACTGCTATTGAAGGTAGAGAGAAGACACCAGGTGTGAAAAGATAGCTAAAAAGAAGATCTTGAAAACTGCCTTGGCTTTTGGTGATCTCACCATGAAAAAGAGACCAGGTATCCTGTGAAATGTGTGGTGTGCAGTAACAGCTACAAGCTAGACGTTGTTTGTATTTTTTATCATTTGTTTCTTTATGAAAATTAATAAAGATTAATCAGAAAAAAGAGCAGACATGGAAGTGATCAGTGATGAAGAAATGGATTACAGCAGTGTTTCTCAACCAGTGGGGTGTGATCCCCCCAGGGGTTACAAAAGTCAATTGGGGGCAGTTGCAAGGCATTCAAAGTTTCTTTACAAGAAAGAAAATCTAACTTCTGCATACCCCATTACCCTTCAAGGTCATGTATTCGCTGTTGATCTCTTGAAACACACACACACACCAATTATACCATCTTATTGTTATTATGTATACTTCTCTTTTTTACTTTTTTTTTTTAATAGTCATTTTAAGGCCCTCATGAAATTTTTTACTTCAAATAAGGGGTTGCCCATTGGAAAAGGTTGAGAAACACTGGATTGGAGGAAGGATTAATAGATTTAGAGTCCAAGGCCAGATGGTACCATTGTGATCACCTAGTCCCACCTCTTGTACAACACAGGCCATAGAACTTCCCCAAAATAATTCCTAGAGCAGATCTTGTAGAAAAGCTTCCAGTCTTGATTTTAAGATTGCCAGTGATGGAGAATCCACCATGACCCTTGGTAAATTATTCCAATGGTCAATTATCCTTACTGTCAAAAATATAGGTGTCATTTCAGGTCTGAATTTGTCTAGCTTCATCTGGATTATGTTACACCTTTTTCTGCTAGATTAGGGACCGGGGCAGGTTATGGTGTCAGCCAAAACAAGTCTCTTTTTCTGTCCATTTTTTAAAAGATTTAAAATTTTCATTTTTTCTGAAAAGTTTTAAAATGATTTCAACTATCATTTAATTTATATAGGAAAAGTTCTCTTATTTTTTAAAATTTTGCCAATGGAAAAAATATTGGGGATGGGCAGCACAAAGTAAAACGTGAAAGTGAGAAAAACCCACTCTTGCTTTTTTCCTTTTTTCTTTTTCCACTAGGAAAATAATCAAAGGGTGACTTTGAACCTACTTCCTGTCACTTAATGAGTGAGCTAAATAGTGAGAGATTGAACTCCTTTTACAGAGAGAGTGTTGTTTACCAACTCCGTCCTGCTTTCAGTAGTCTCAATTTCCATCTCAACAGTCCATCCTCCTCAGCTGCTCTCAAGTGATTACCATTTACTGCATTAATTTAATATGACCCCATCATGCAGTCATAAAATCCCTACCACCCCCATCCCCATGGGGATAAACTCTTTGTTCATTGTCTGGTACTTAGGAGACAGGGATTAGATTGGACTATAATGAATTTAAGCAACTTTTCCTCCACATATAATTATTCTGAATCACAGTCTAGCGCAGCTGAGGTTGAGTATCAGATCTAGGGACTGTATGACACAGGAATGCTTGAACAGATCATTCCCTCAGTCTCTTTAACCAACTTGCAATCAGGACTAGATTTGACTTATGTTACTCTGTCACTAGAGTTGTTTTGCTTGAATTGCTGCTGTTGAACAGCCCTGTTTTGCTTATTGTAAACAGTGGCGGATTAGCCACTGGGCTTACAGGGCCTGTGCCCAGGGGCCCCAGCCATCTGAGGTGCCCCAGAGCCCCAGCTGCCAGGCAGGTGGGTGGGGGGAAAAACCCTTGCCCCAACTCCGCTCCCTGGCAGCAGTGCCGGGTAGGCGGGGTAGTGGAAGCCCCCAAACCCCCAGCTGCAGAAGCCCGGGAGTGGCAAGGGAAGCCCCTGTGCCCCCCGCCCCCGACACCGGCAGATGCTGCAAGGCAGCAGGGGAAGCCCTCAGCGTCCCCTAATCCCATCCCAGGCAGAAGTGTTGGGTGGGGTGGGAGAAGCCGCAGAGCCCTGACCCTGGTCCCCTGCAGAAGTGCTGGGGGTGGCAGGGAAAGTCCCATCATCAGGACCCCTGCTCTGGCCCCAGGACTGGATGAGCTCTCGCTATTTGCTACAGCCTAAGGGTTGGGGGACAGAGCTTCTCCAGCCTTGGGGCCACTGGGGAGGTGGGGCAGAAAGTAGTAAATGGGTTGCGGGACTGCAGTGGGGGGGGGCAGAATGGGGGGAACCCTAAGTGGAAGAGACAGGGCCCTGGGGAAGGGGCAGAAAAGGGGGGGGCAGGGCCACAGGCAGAGGGGCGAAACGGGGGCAGGACCACAGGTGGAAGGGGTGTGGAGGAGCCCCCACTTGCTCTGGCCGAGGGCCCCAGGAAACCTTAATCCACCTCTGGTTGTAAACTAGCTATCCCAAGAAGGTTCCTTCTATAGGAAGCCAAGTATGTAATGCTGATTTCTGAGAGCACTATTCTCTTGGTAGATGGTATTATCCATGGGAGGGTTGTTCCGCCACATTTTCTCTCCTCTGCCCCAACATTATGTTTTGCATAGATTCCTGCTAATTGAAGTACTTCAGCCCAAGCTTCTCAGGGACTCTTGCAGACCTATTTGAAGACAAAGGCCTTACTCTTCAGTTCCTATTGAGACACCTGGCTGGATGGACATCTCCAGAATCTTGGGAGAGAGAAGGAAATGCCCCTCTCCCTAGCTCAGTGGTCCCCAGGGGGCATGTCCCACAGTTTGAACATGTGGGGGATGAGGGGGGCCCAGGCCAGCCCCCATGGGAAGGAGAGACATGCAACCTTGCTCTGTCCCCAGCTCTACTCCAGCCCAGCTGCAGCCCCAGCTCTGCTCGTGGCTCCAGCCATGGCCCCTGGCTCCTGGCCCGGCCACAGTCCCCTTAACCCTGTCTGTGCTGCTCCCAGCCCTGGCTCCTGGGATGGGGGTTGGGGGGGGGAAGCACTGACAGGGGTAAGGGCATGACGTGAAAAATTTGGGGACCACTGCCCTAGCAAAATTACCTCGCTGGAAATCAGTCAGCTCTGTTATGAGGGACTCCCCCTTGATTAGATTAAAATCTAAAATACATTGACTGCTTTGTCTAACTCATGGTTTTCATGGATAACTGGTCCTCACCACCTTCAAAGATGCAGAGAAATGGGTCACCACACAGCCTGTAGCTTCCTATAGAACATTTTGCAGGTGCCCTGAACGTCTACAGCAACTTCATGTGTTGCTGCTTTGAGCTTATTTACTTTGCCTTCAGAAGCATTTCATGACTTACATACTGGTACCAAGCTTTGCATAATGTGACAAAGTTCTTCCTCTATCTTGGTGGGTCCTGCGCTTATTGGCGGATTTTCTTGCCTCAGAGATTCACCATGTGGGTTGGGGAACATGCCAGAGACCTTCCACTCTGGAAGAACCCATAGTCCAGGTCAATTGGGAGGTTTGGGGGGAACCCAGGCCCGCCCTCTACTCCGGGTTCGAGCCTGCTGTGGACTGCTGCTGTCTATAGTGCCTCCTGTAACAGCTGCATGACAGCTACAACTCCCTGGGCTACTTCCCCATGGCCTCCTCCAAACACCTTCCTTATTCTCACCACAGGATCTTCCTCCTGGTGTCTGATAACACTTGTACTCCTCCCAGTCCTCCAGCAGCACACCCTCTCACTCCCAGCTCCTCACACTCACACCACAAACTAAAGTGAGCTCCTTTTTAAAAGTCAGGTGCCCTGATTAGCCTGCCTTAATTGATTCTACCAGCTTCTTCTTAATTGGTTCCAGGTGTCCTAATTAGCCTTCCTGTAGGGTTACCATATTTTGAGTGTCCAAAAAGAGGACACTCCACAGGGCCCCGCCCCCGCCCCCAGCCCCACCCCCGCCCCAACTCCACCTCTTCCCCAAAGTCCCCGCCCCAACTCCGCCCCCTCCCCTGCTTCCCGCGAACATTTGATTCGCGGGAAGCCTGAAGCAGGTAAGGAGGCAGGGGGTTGGGGGGAGGAGGCGCGGCCCAGTCTGGCCCCCTCAGCGTCTCCAGTCTGGGTCGACTCGGGACCTGTGGTGTCGGCCCCGGGCCAGCCCCGGCCCCCGGCCCAGCACCGCCGGCCCGGCCCCCGGCCCCGCACCGCCGGCCCAGCCCCCGGCCCCGCACCGCCGGCCCCGCATTTCCCAATTTTCCCGGACATATCCGGCTTTTTGGGATTTCCCCCCGGACGGGGATTTGAAGCCCAAAAAGCCGGACATGTCCGGGAAAATCCGGACGTATGGTAACCCTACCTGCCTGCCTTAACTGGTTCTAGCAGGTTCCTGATTACTCTAGTACAGCCCCTGCTCTGGTCACTCAGGGAACAGAAAACCTGCTTAATCTGAGGCTAATAGATCTCTGCCATAGATCACTATTCTGTAGTCCTTTGGCCTAGAAGGAGATAGGTAGGTAGGGGACTGCTCCTCCTGCTACTAGGCCTTGGGCTCTCCCTACAACTGCAGCTGCTCCAGCTACCCCCCTAGCTGAGCCAGACCCCTCCCCCCTTCTCTGTTACCTGCTTGCTGTCTGGCTGCTAGACACCCCCACACCCTTGATTGCTGCTGTTCCAGCTACAACCCCTTGGGGGGGGGCTGCTGGCCCACTCCCCAGAGGAGGGGAGGAAGGAAGGGACCCCAGCCATTGCTCCTGCTGCTGCGGACACCACCACCACCACCTGAGAGGGGTCCTTCCTGCTGGCCACCAGACTGCCGCCTAAAGCTGCTATGAGCTGCTGGAGCCCCGAGGAGGAGGAGGAGAAGAGGACCATCTACCAGTGGGGGAGCGCATAGGAATTCTACAGACCACCGTGGAGGGGGCCCTCACGGACTGAGTAACTTTTGAACTGTGCTCTTGTGGTGAGGGACTAGACTGTGTTTGTGGGGACACAGGGGGTGTGGCATGGCGCCTGCCCCCTGGTCCGTCTGTGTCCCCTCCGACCCCCACCACCACCATCATCGTTGCCCCCTCCAGCGGCTACTCACTATCTGCCTTGAGCTCCTGCCTCTGGGACTCAGCTGCTCACCTAGGCTTGCCATGCCCTGTTGCCACCATTGGGCCTGATACAGCAGCCAGCTTACAAGGACTTTCTTTTTGTTGCAAGTGCACGTGCCCCCCTTTTTGGACTGACCCCGTCCCCCCTGCAGCAAGCCCCCAGCTTTGCCCCTGCTGCCTATCTATTTGCCCCTTGCAGCCTTTTTTACCCTTTCCCTTGCCCCAGCCCCTCGCTAGCTCCCGTTTGTTTGCCTGCCCTGCCTTTTCCCTCTGCAGCCTTTCTCTGTTTGACCCACCCCAGCCTCTGAAGCTAGCCCCATGGTTCCCCTGCCCCGCTCCCAGCCTGATTGTTCCCCTTCCCCTGCGGTCCCCTTGCCCTGATTAGCCCCTCCCCTCGTGTGCCCATGTCCCCTCCCATGCGCTTGTGCCCCTCCCCGTTTTAGTTTGACCTTGTCTCACTGCACCCCCCAACGCTGTTATATTCCCCCTTCCTTGGTGCAACTAGAGGAGCCGGAAACCCTCCCTGAGTCGGTGACTGACCCCTAGCCCTTGATAGGCCCCCCCCCATCCAGCCCACCCCCTTTTTTGGCGCCCTCCTCCCCTGCCTGCAGCCTAGTGGGGAGGAGTGGTCGACCTGCTTCCCCTCTCCCTGACCCCTCCGGTGTTTGTTCTGACCCTGTCCTCATTATGGCAGGGGACGAGGCGAGTGGGACCCCTCCTCCACCCACCCCACCATCGTCCCCCCTAGCCTCTACCTCAACCGCTGCTGCCGTGCCACCTGCTAATACCCCTGCTGGAGCAGCGGCGGGTAACGAGGTGACCTCCGCTGCTGCCATGTCCCTTGCCCCCTCCGACTCTGGGGGAGTCCCCCCAGCCAGCAGGAAAGGCCAGGGCACAAAGAAAGGTAAAGGCCCCGCCAAAAAGGCCAAGCCCTCCATGGCAGGGGCTGCCCTCACTGCCGCAGCCCTGCCACTGGCCGCGGCATCCCTCCCCGCTGTTCCCTCCACCAGCTCTGTGGGTGTCCCTCCCCCGGCCCCCAGGGCATACGCCCCACCCCCGCCTGCCGCTGCATCATCATCTCAACCAACCACCGCCTCTGCTACCATCTATAGCGGCCAGTGTCCGTTGCCTCCTGGTACCCGCCTCGCCCCACGTGGAGACCTACCTGCAGGCGTTGGCGAGGGTGGTGGGGCCCATGGCCATTGTGGCAGCCTCCAAAATGTATGGAAGGGTAGTCTTCTTCCTAGCATCGGAGGCCGCCACCCAGGAGGCGATGGAGAAGGGCCTGGCGGTGGGGGGCATGTTCGTCCCCCTGGAGCCGCTAGAAGACCTGGACGCCCGACTGGTCCTGACTTCTGTCCCTCCCTAATGCTGCCCTGTTACCCACCCTCTCTACCCTGGGCCTATGGCAGGCAAGCTCCCTCCCACCCGCGCTTCAGGCCGTCCGGTGGAGCGCGGGTCCGCTGCTCGATTTCGGTGTTTACCTTTCTGCCATGCATCCGTCTCTGCTGGAGAATTGGCTAGGTTTAGAGGGCAGGGTGTCGGAGCGGCTCCGGAAATGGACAGAACTGCTCTGGTGTCTCTCCCTTCGAAGGAGAGCACTGGGTGCTCAATCAACTAGTCCTATCCATGCTCTGGTACTGGCTCAACATCCTGGTCCCAGCCCTGGGTTTCCTGGCCACCCTCCGGATGTCGATTCTGGAGTTCTTTTGGTCAGGACTGCACTGGGTCTCTGGGGGGATTCTCCATCTACCCCTGGAGGAGGGAGGGCAGGGCCTGAAGTGTCTGCATGCTCAGGGCCACATCTTCCGCCTCCAGGCCCTGCAGAGGCTCCTTTATGGTGCAGGTAGTCCAGCGTGGAGCGTATTGGCGCACGCCTTCCTGTGCCGCTTCCGAGGGCTCGGATATGACTGGCAGCTCCTTTGTCTCCATCCAAGAGGTCTTCTGTGAGGCGCCTCCGGGCTGCCGGTCTTCTACCAGGACCTCCTCCAGACCTGGAAACTGTTCTCAGTGACCAGGTCCGTGGCGGCCACTGTGAGGGCAGATCTCCTCGCGGAGACCCTGCTACACAACCCCCAGCTCCGTGTGCAGGTGGCGGAGTCCCCCATGGTGCGCCAGAGGTTGGTCCTGGCAGAAGTCACCAAAGTCGGAGACCTCCTGGACTACAACCGGGGAGACTGGCTGGATCCCCTGAAGCTCACTCAGCACATGGGGCTCTCCAGACCTCGTACTCCCCGGCGCATACTTCAGGAGGTGAGGGCCGCTTTGCCGCCTGCTGCTCAGACTATCTCACCCGGGTCCTGCGAGAGGGCACGCCCCGCCCACCCTCCACTCTGAGCCCTCCAGACTTTTTCATCGGGCCCCTGCCCCGTGGACCCAACCGGCCCCCTCCCTGTCCCCATGAGCCGGCTGCATGATCTGCAACAAGTTCTGTTCCAGACCGCGCCAAGGAAACATCTATACACGCTCGTGCTCCATGTTCTTCATGTCCTCACCCTCGCTTCCCACCCCGATACGAAGCGACGGGACCTTCTGCCACCTCTGGAGGGTGAGCAGCTCCGGTGGGCCAGCCTTTATTCTGCTCTGATCCCGAAGCCCACCGGGGACATCAGTTGGCAGCTCCTTCATGGAGCCGTGAGCATGGGCGTGTACTTGGTGAGGTTTACCCCATCCCAGACACCTGCCCCTTTTGCGGCGTGAGGGAGACCCTGGCGCATGTTTACCTGGAGTGCGCCAGGCTGCAGCCCCTATTCTGGCTCCTCACTGATATTTTGTTAAGATTTTGTTGCACTTTTCTCCTCACCTTTTTATTTATGCACTCCCTATCCGTCGCCCCACAAAGTCACGGGACCTCCTGGTCAACCTCCTCCTGGCTCTAGTGAAACTGGCCATCTATAAAACCAGAGTGAGGAGGTTGGCCGATGGAGTCTCCTGTGACTGTGGGGCCTATTTCAGGTCCTCCATTCATTCACATATCCGGGCAGAGTTCCTCTGGGCAGCATCTGCTGGCTCCCTTGACGCCTTCGAGGAGCAGTGGGCGCTGTCCGAGGTTCTCTGCTCGGTGTCCCCGTCTGGTTCGCTTCGTTTGACCCTTTGACCTCACTCCTGTCCCTGTTCTTTTATTAGTTGTCCCCTGTAATTGTTTGGTCTCCAGGTCCTGTAGACCCCCCCCCCCCTTAGGCTGGGGGGGGAATCCTTTAACAGTGGGCCTATTGGAATCCCACTTCCTGGATCCCAATAGGTTATCTGGTTCTAGCAGGTTCCTGATTACTCTAGTGCAGACCCTGCTCTGGTCACTCAGGGAACAGAAAACTACTCATCCAGTGACCAATATATTTGCCCTCTACCAAACTCCCATACCCCACTGGTCTGGGTCTCTCACAATAAGTAACTATCATAAATCAGCATTAGCATTCTCTATATTAGTTGGCTGGGTTAGGGGCTCGGTTCTAAAATTCAGCAAGGTGCCTGTAGTGTAGTGAAGGAATTTCTTCATGAACCCAATATGGTATCTCAAATAAACAACTGGCTCAGGAGTAGGATGCCAAGGTGCTACAGTAATACAAATAAAATAATAATTCCTCACGTAAATGTTGCCAACCCATCTAAGGTTTCCTGGTGCCCTTTATATACAGTGTGTATGTGTATTGCTGGCAGCCAAAACCAACACAAAATATAATTTCAGTTTCTTCCTCCCTCCCCCCACCGTTTTCCAGTTGAGAACCTCAGTGTTCCACACTGTCACATGATACGCACACCCCATCATCTATTGAGGTTGGGTGGGGTTGTGATACCACCATGATTGCAGTCTACCAGACTGACCTTAGGCTGTCCTTAGCACAGCCCAGGGGCTGGAGTCAATATGGTGGCTCTTAGGTACAGGGCTGCACGGCCTAATGGCCAGATCAACACAGCTGCCATTAGGGTCAGGGCTGTATGGCTTAATAGCCGGAGTCAATGCAACTGCCCTTAGGGTCTCAGGGCTGTTCGGCCCAATAGCTAGAGTCAATAGAACTACCCTGGGGGTCAGGGCTGTGTGGCCTAGTGGCTGGAGTCAGAGAAGGGGCCACCACCTAGGGGTTGGTGGTGGCCAGGGTAGGGAACACTGGGCCCTCCCTCTCCATAGGCCTTGTCAGCAATGGGTGTTGTCACTACTAGTCAGCGGGGAATCCTACCACAACATGCTGACCTTGCTCGGGTGGGAGGTGCCACTCCCTACAGTGTCTCCTGTGGTAGCAGTCCATACATCCTCAGGGTCCCTGGGGTCCCTGTCGGAGATCTGAAAGTCTGACTCTCAGCAGTTGCCTGAAGATAGCTGTTCTCGTCAGGTCTCCAGGTTCTCTGGTTCCCTCAGTCAGTGGTTGTAGTGGCTCCTGGCCTGAAGCCTCCACCAAGCATTCTCTCTCCTCGGTGATCAGCCTAGAATGAGCTGTTCATACTGAGTCAGCAGTTGGAGCCTGCCTAGCATGGTCTGAGGCGTGGGACTTCCGTCGCCCATAGTGTGGGGTTTACCCTTTCGTGCCCAGCGTGGGGTATGCATTCCGCATCACACACAGCCGAACCATTTCAATGTCTGCTGGGTGGTGCTTTGCTTCAGGAAATGTCAGGAGGGATGGTTACTATTCAATAGTCCTATAGCTGATCTATGCCTCAAGCTCTCTTTTAATATTTCAGGAGGTGTATGTTGCCTAAGTATGCCAGCCAGTCAGTTACTTTACCTGCTGTTTCCCCTTTCTTTGAATAGTAAGGTATGATTTGAATCTTCCATCTATATCCTTTTCCCATTCAGGCTTTGGAGAACATTCCAAAAGTATTCATCTCCTAAAGCAAGAGAGGCTTTTTGGAACGTTAAGAGGGCTGACTGGAAATTTAATTCCCCAGGAAAACACAATTCTGATGCAAAAATCTGGTTTTTGATAAAGTCCTGCTGTTTCCCAATTAGGCAGATAAGCTGAATCAGACCAAAGGAGGCCAAATGATTGCCTGGGGTTACAAAGTGAGTCAGTGTCGTAGGCTGAATTAAAACTACATTCCTCCAAGCTCTGGTTTTCTTGATCCATCTCCTAGACAACTCTCTTTCCACCCAGATACAGTCTTTGCTGACACACTTCTGCTGTTACAAGTTTAGCAGCACTTTCTTTAACTTAATATACAATAACTCTTATTGATCCTGACAAAAGATGGAATATCTTATATTCTATAAAGAGATTGTGTAAAGATGTCATTATGGCATTTTTCTTATACATTCTGGTATGTAATTTCTGTGCCCATTGAGCCTCTTGGCTCAGTTGAAAACCCTTAATAAAAATATTAAGAAAATGCCCTTGTTTCTGTGTTTATTGTGCCTTAATAACTCCATGTAATGGGGTGTCCCACCCCACACAGGACTGGAAGGGGTAAAGGTGGACAGGTAGGCCTACTAACTCCACACCACACCCTGAGGAAGAGACAGCGAGCAGGGATTGATTGCAAGCAGACTCAGCTGTGAAGGAAGAGATGGGGCCTATAAAGCCAGGTAGCTGGCAACAGATGGGGGCAGCAGTCACTACCTGGGAAGAGGGAGGCGAGTTTGGAGTGGAGAGAAAGAGTAGGAACTAGAAGAGTAAGAAGCAGTCCAGGGAAGGAACAGTGAGGGCTGGGAGAGTAAAGCCCAGAACTGCTGTATTGAGGGTACCTGAACTGGAACCCCAGAGTAGAGGGCGGGCCTGGGTTCCCTACCAGCCACAGAAGGAGTGGCACCTGAGGTAATGAATGGAAAACTGCCTAGGACTGCAGAAGGAAAGATTTTGATATACCCCAGATGGTGGGGGGGGGAAAACGCTGAGTGACCTGGCCAGAGGACTGAGTCATGAGGACGACGCTGAAGTTCCTGGAGAGAGAGAGAGGGGCTGCAGACCAGAAAGAACGACTGTGTGATGGCATGCAACCACAAGAAGGAATGTCGACCTTGAGAACTAATCCCCAGAGTGACCAGGGGGAGGTGCCAGACAAGCAGCACCCTGTCACACTCCATACTAAACACACACAGTTATCAAATGTTATTTGTTTCCAATAGCATCCAGAATGTGGTGGTTACAGTGCAGACATCAAGGAAGGCACAGTATCTGCCCCAAAGAGCTTGCAATCTAGAAAGGTAGCATGTAAGAAGAATGGGCTTGATCTTCATGACAAATGGAGATGGAAAAATATATCTCGTCTTTCTTCCACTGCCTGTCTTGAGCCCTGCCTCCCTTCCTTGTATGCTAATTTACATCAGTGCCCATTGGAAGAGTCATTACAAGTGGATGCCACAGCCCTAGCTCAAATACACACATTCATCCCCTGTGACTCTTACGTGGAGTGACAGCAGGGAAGAATTTGACCCAGTCTGTAAATCATATTGAACCTGGCACAGGAGGGAGAAAATTGTAAGCTCTTTGGGCAGGGATTGTCCTTTTGTTCTGTGTTTGTACGAGACCTAGCACAATGGGCTCCATGACTGGAGCTCCTAAGTGCTACAAATAAGAAATTAAAGAGGAATACATTGTGATAGTGTAAAGTCACATTTATCTGTACAGAGTAAAAAAGAATAAAAATCTCCATGAACTCCCACAAAATACACAGGGAAGTGGGAAAAGGATCAGTTGAAGTGAAGAGCTGGTTTAAAAACAGACTAATAAAATAAGAAGGAACTTTAACACATTGTTCATTTTCCAGATAGCTTGAGTGACACAACATGTCAGCATGCACCATTCACACTGTTTTCCATGACAAGTCTAGCCTGACACAATGAATCACAATAACATGGGCCGTGTGACTAGCAGAAGTGTGTCCAGTGCAGCTGTTAAATTGCTGGTTTTCAGTTATACCCCTCAACAGTCAATGTGTAAAGATTCCAGTTGTGAAGGCAGCAATCTAAATTTCTTTGTTTGTTAGCAGATTATGAGACTGCAATAACGAGCAACAGACCTTTTCATCACTCACGGTTCTTTCCAACCCTCATTTCAGAGGGATGGTAATTTCCCACTAAAACAATTGGCACCTTTCTAGGTATAAGGCCAACTTTGCATAAGATAAAGAAGCAAAAATATGCAAACGTGTTAGCATTCAAAATCCTCCCTAAACCAATTGCAATATAATGTATTCAGTGTAAATTTGTGCTGACCTTGGAGCTAAAATGATCCCTTTCTGCCAATAACGTGCATACTAGGTGTTGTTTTTGAACCAGGAATACAGGAAATTGCAGTGTTTCGGTTTTCTCACACTAACAGAACACAGAGCCTGATTCTCATCTCAGTGAGGCCTGGGTAAACCTGGAGTAATTCCACTGAAGTCAATAAAGGTTCACTGGTGTAAGTGAGAAGAGAAATAGATCATTGCTTTTAATGGGCAAATGATTCATTTTGCTTATATTAGTCTATAGTATTACAAACCTTAGGCTAGCTAGCAACTTCACGGTTAAAAACGTAAGAATGGTCATGCCGAGTCAGACCAATGGTCTATCTAACTTAGTATCCTGTTAGTGACCAATGCAAAATGCTTCAGAGGGAATGAAAAAACCCAGGGCAATTATCGAGAGATCCACCCCACCACACATACACACTCATCCAGTCCTGGGTTCTGGCAGTCAGAAGTTCCAGGTTCAGGGACACCCAGAGCATCGAATTGCATCCCTCACCATCTTGACTAATAGTCATAGATGGACCTATCATTCATTAACTTATCTAATTATTTTTGGAATCCAGTTGTACTTTTGGCCTTCACAACATTCCCAGGCAATGAATTCCACTGGCTGACTGTGCGTTGTATGAAGAAATACTTCCTTTTGTTCTAAACCTGGTGCCTATTAAATTTCATTGAGTGACATCTAGCTCTTGTGTTATGTGGAGTGTAAATAACACTTCTCTGTTCACCTTCTCCACAACATTTATGATTTTATAGACCACTATCATATTCCCTCCTCCCCCCATGCTTAGCTGTCTCTTATCGAAGACGAACAGTCCCAGTCTTTTTAATCTTTCTTCATATGGAAGCTTTTCCTTACCCCCATCATTTTTTGTTGCCCTTTTCCATTTCTAATATATCTTTATTGAAATTGGAAGAACGGTACAGTATTCAAGGTGTGGGCGTATCATGGATTTCTATAGTGGCATTATGATAGTTTGTGTCTTATTACCTATCCCTCCTAACGTTCTGTTCACTTTTTTGGCTGCTACTGCACACTGAGCAGATGTTTTCAGAGAATGAACCACAATGACTCCAAGCTCTCTTTTTTGAGTGGTAACAGCTAATTTTAGAACCCATCATATTGTATGCATAGCTAAGATTATTTTTTTCCAATGTGCATTACTTTGCATTTATTAAGACTGAATTTAATCTGCCATTTTGTGGCCCAGTCACCCGGTTTTGAGAGATTCCTTTGTAACTCTTCACACTCGGCTTTGGACTTAAGGGTTTTGAGTAATTTGGTATTGTCTGCAAACTTTGCCACCTCACTGTTCACCTCTTTTTTCCAGATCATTTATTAATAGGTTGAACAGCACAGGTCCCAGTACAGATGCTTGGAGGACCCTGATATTTACCTCTTTCCATTGTGAAAACTGAACATTTATTTCTACCTTTTGTTTCCTATCTTTTAACCAGTTACTGATCCATGAGAGGGCCTTCCCTCTTATCCCATGACTGCTTACTTTGCTTAAGAACCTTTGGCCTGACAGCTTGTCAAAGGCTTTCTGAAAATCTAAATGCACTATATCCACTGGATCCCCCTTGTCCACATGCTTGTTGACAACATCAAAGAATTAGATTGGTGAGGCATGATTTCCCTTTACAAAAGCCATGTTGACTCTTCCCCAACATATTATATTCATTTATGTGTCTGATAATTCTGTTCTTTACTATAATTTCAACCTATTTGCTTAATACTGAAGTTAGATTTACCAGTCTATAGTATGCCACACATTGGATCTTTGAGAGTAGTTACTTGAAATTACCCAGCAACAGCATGGATAGAATTCAGATCCTCCTGCTTCAGAAGCACAGGCCCCTGACAGTTGAGCTAAACAAGAATCTCCATTAGCCTAGGCATCCCACACAATAGTTGTTCCAGAATCTTTCCTATTTTTCTCCTCCTAACGACCGATGTCAGGCTGGCCCACTCTCCAGCAACAAGGTGTCCACATGACACTTTCAGAAATATAGCATGTTTCTTCTGGATTGCTTCAAGCTGCTGAGCATGCTGGTACCCTCATTGCGCACTCAAACTCCTGTTGGCCTGTGAGTGAGGGACTAAGCTGGGGGTCTGGATGTGGCCATTAGACCACTCTACTCCACCAAGACACTGGTTTTAATACCTTCTATATCATTGCACTATGCATGCCTATAACCACTTACTTTTCACTAATGGGCTATTTACAGTCACGGGGATTTCAACATAGCACAGATATTGCTTGTGGAGGCTACAGTATGTATATTGTAGATGCTATTTCCCTGACTTTGTGCACATTTATTTGCATTGTAAATTATAAGAGTCATGAACATATAATGGATTAGAGAATAGACCCTAAATATTCTGAATACTTACTAGTTAACCAAACAGTAATTAGTCTTAATGGTAACAAATTATTTTTACTTACTGTTAAATTTAATAAGAAAAGTGTCATTATTCAAAATCCTCTATAGGTTACTTAGTTTTGAAATTAAATAATTTATAAATTAATTTCAAACATATTTCTTTTCTTATCTATTTTTAATTTCTTAAGCCTAGACAATGCATCAATCATAAAACTATGCACGGATACATATTTTTCAGAGAGTAACTAGACAAGAAGAAAATTAAACCTTCCCTAATTTGAAAGGAGGAAAAGATAATTAATATCTTATGCAGTACAAAAAGTTGCTTCAGTCACTAAAGGAGAAATTATTTCTCTTGCAAACAAAGCATCATTAGTGAATTATTCAGACTATATGATCTGAACTAGTTTGATAGTAATCATCATTTCACATTTATGTAGCATCTTTTATCCCATCGGATCCTAAAGCACTTTTTGGAACGGCACCATTTTCCTGTATAGACTCATTTTTATTCACTAAGATCATAATGTGCCTTGTACAGTGAGACTTTTTAAAAGCAGATTCTTAGATGTGTCAGCTGTTGCCCAAGAGAATTTCAGTAAATATGCCTAGATCATTGATTCATGCAATTCCAGACCTCTTTCACTTTATTCTGAAAAGTCAATATTTTTGAAGGATTGGGTAGGGGAGTATTAGTATAGTACATTGGTAAAGACAGCTCTACTTTTGAGGCTATATGAATGTTAGCACCAGTGAAACGTTATAAATATTAAAGGAATATTGTTCATGGCAGAGTAGTAGCTGGAGTGAAATGGAAGCATTTGATAACCACTAGCTCCATTTATTGGGAAAACACTTCCATGTTGTGAACAGTGTTTTCATTATGCAACACAACAAAGGAAATGTTAACTTACATCAGCGTTTTCTACAAATAAGTATTTGACTTGCTGCCTGAAGGTATGTTCTCAAACTTTTCATTGTCTTCACTTGGATGTGCAGAAGTCATAGGGCGCTATGGCATGAACCAAAATAGTTGGATGCACTTAGTGTCAATAAGGATTTCAAATGTGGCAGTGTGGTCAAGTGGCTAAAGCACAGAAGCATGGATTCTATTCCATGGCACTGATTTGCTGCATATCCTTGGGTAAGTCACTTAACATTTGTGTCACAGTTCTCGCAGTGGTGAGATTGTGACAATGTTATTTAGTCCAGTGTTGTAAAGTGCTTTGAGATCACACAATGAAAGGTATGGGATAAATGTAAATTCTGGACAGGTCACTTCAGATGTTATCGTCTCCCAAATGTCATCAAAAGTAAGAGACAGAGTGTCTTTGACTAAGAGGCAGCATAGTATAATGGCTGAAGCAAAGCAGTGAGAAATGGAAACTCCCCATTTCTAATCCCATCTCTGCCACTGAGCCACTGTGTGTCATAGACCAAGATGCTTAATCTCTCTGTCTCCTTTTCTCCATCTGTAAAATAGGGATAATTACTTACCTCACGGGGTGCTGCGAGGAGAAATGAGTAAATGTTTGTTCAGTGCCTTGGAGAGGATATTTACTTCATAAAAGATGGAGGTTAGTATGATTAATTCCAAGCCACAATCTTGTATAGAGTTAATAGAACTATTTGTTATCATGACATAATTTCTTCTGAGCCCTGGATTATTGTTGCTAACTGTGCATTTCTCTCCATAGGCTACTGCCTTATAGCATCAGGGATGGGAAACTACAGCTGTATGCACAGACTCCCTAATGTCTAGGAGTGTAGAAGTGTCCATTCAAAGGCCTTAGAAGATATGCTAATAAGCAAAGTGAGGCTCCAAACCAGAGGATACAGAAGTCGTCTCTGCAAGAGCTGAAAAAGAGGCTGAATGATCGACATAAAACAACCAAGTCAAAATGCAGCATAGTGATCTTTTGACTAACAGCATCTCTCAAAGGATGACATTGCAACTGAGTCAAAATCCTGAAGATCAGGGCAGGGCCGGCTCCAGGTTTTCTGCTGCCCCAAGCGGCGAAATCCCCCCACCCACCCCCAAAAAACAAACGGCAGCACTTTGGCGGCAGCTCAAAGAGGAAGAGGGGGACTGAAGGACCCGCCGCCAAATTCCTGCCAAAGACCCGGACATGCCACCCCAATAGCGGACGGAGTGCCACCCCTTTGTATTGGCCACCCCAAGCACCTGCTTCCTTAGCTGGTGCTTGGAGCCGGCCCTGGATAAGGGGTGCATATAAATCCCGTCCACAGGTTGGTAAAGAAAGAGTTAATTCTTCCAGCCTGGCATAGGAAAATTTAAAGTTTCCTGTCCTGAATACAGAGGCTGTCAGCACTGAATGCATCCCACCAGTTCTCTGTAAGGAATTGTCCACACCAGAGAATTTCAGTGTGGCAAACACCACTGCAGTCCCTGACATGCTTGTATTGCTTTGTTTGCTTTCATCTCAAAACTACCTTTCAAAATTAACATTTTCATTTTGAATTTTCCTCCTGGAAAAAATGTGTTGAAATCTCCATTTTCCTGCAGAAAAAGTTGATTTTGCTTAAGCCACATTTTTTGACAGGAAAAAAATTTTGGTTGAAAAATTGTGACCAGCCCCAATGTTCTGAATAGAACCTATACCCTTACATTTGCCCTATAGTCCAGGTGAAAGAAAGCAGGCACCTACCATAGATTTCAAACTGTACATTAGAGCTCAGTTTCAATGCCTCTCAGAAGAGAAGCAAAGTGCTGGGTCTTTTTGAAACAACAGCTGAAAAGGAGGAGAAAAGATAACTAATTCAGCTCTAGCAGCATTCAGAAGGAAAGAAATGACTGCTCATTCAGAGTCCCTGTAGCCAGAAATCAATTTTGAAAAGTGGAAATTATTGAAGTGCCATCCGCACTCGATGATCACTGATGAAAGACCCACGAGACTCAAGTACTAAAGCAATTCCCCCATGAGTCAAAGTCATGGCTGTATCATTGGCCAGATCCCAACACAGCAACTTCTGCAGTAAGGATGAGAGAATTAAGGAGGAGATAGTTTGAAAATGGCACTGATATATGTTGGCCTTGGACACCTCTGCTGATTGCAGAACTTCAAAGATTCTGAAAACAGCCTAACGTGCATGGGAAAAAGAAAGAAAAAAAAGAAAAAGAAAGAAATACTGAACAAACAGTATGCTTCCAACACACAAATAATTATTTATTATTAAGTGTCCATGGTGTGCACTGCTTTATATAAAACACAAAGGAAGGCACGACTGCAGGGAACTAATGGTCTAAATAGACAGATAACAAGAAGGTACTGGGATACCCAATCATTACAGTATTGTGGGTAAGATGTGGTTTTGGAAGAAGACCTGAATTCTGATCCTTCTTCTGATACAGATTTCCTGTGCTGACCTTGTGCTAGTCAACGTGTTTCTATTCCTCATTCCCCATCTGTAAAATGAAGACAATAATACATCCCATACCTCAATAGGTGTTGTCTTAGGATAAATTCACTGATGTGCATGAAGCATTCAGTTGTTATGGCGATGGGGACCACAGAAGTATCTAGGCAGAACAGAGAACTTTTCTCCTTTAGGTAGGTGACAGTGTTTTGTTGACATGGGCCAGCATTTTTGGGACTTCAAATGTAGTGAATTTTCAGGGAGGTTTGAACGAGTCTGGCCCACTGAGGGGGAGTTCTGGGCAACACTAGATTTGAGAGGGGTGAACAGTTCCCTATTCATCTCAATAGAGGGTTAAATGGTCATCAGCAGTCTTGAGTGTTCACAGTCAACATATGAACTATTTCACTGCTGATGTTTTGAGCTGAAACATCCAATCACTCTGGAATTGTCAGAGTATGGGATGATCAGAAGAGATGGAACAGAGCTTTCGCCTCCCTTGTTTCTCTCCATGAAAAAATTTCAGTTTTGCAGAAAAAAATAATTTTCCATCAGGAAAATCAAAATGGCTGCTCCTGCCTGCCTGCAACGTTCTTGTCAATTTCACTTGTGGTAGACAGACATTTTCCCAGAGGGCTGCCAGGCTGAGCTCCCTGATTCTGTGTTACTCCACCACCCCCAGCTAAAAGACTCTCTGCCTCTCTGGTTCCTGGAGCTGGGGGAGGCTGAGCACTCTAGCTCGCTGCTTTCTGGCAGTTGAACTGGAAGGCTCTCGTCAATGGTGGGCAGTTGGGAAGCCAAAAAATTCCAGTTTGGTTCTCCCAAAAGAGAATTTCCTTGAAAACCCTCCCCACAAAATAATTTGACTTGGAACCATTTTTTTTGTTCAAAAATGCAAATTTTTCCATGGGAAGTTATTTCCATTTTCCAGCCAGCTCCACTTACAACATGAACAGAGATACCTGGAGGTTAAGTGACTTGCCTGAGCTCACACAGCAGGTGAGTGGCAGAACTAGGAATAGAACCCCACTCTTGACTCCTAGTCCAGTGATTGAATTGCTAGTTTACCCTGCTTACCCTATTAATACCTATGCTATCCAGTCCTCCTGGGAGTTTCTTCTTCTTCCTCCTCTTCCAAATGTCTGTGTTGCTTTCACGTGGACTCAGAATTCACAGTGCTTTGCTCACAACCATGAATTACAACTTTATTTGTGCACAGCACTAATGAAAACTTTGTAGAGCTGCTCTATGCAGGGATCAATAATTGATAAAGCTACCTCTTATCTAAGTACGGAGCATTTAATGGTCCCAGTTAAAGTGAAGGCTAAACTAAAACAGACTGTCATAACAATTATAGCATCTTTATATGCAAATAGCTGAATTGCACCTTTCATTTCCACTCTCAGTCTCAGAAGCCACAGCATGGGTTTGGGAATCTAATGAAGCCGATGCTGTAAGGTACAAAGTCAGACAAAATTAAAGCATTTCTGTTTTGGTCCAAGGCACTAGCTATTCACCTTGCATATCACAACCCCACTGTAAACTCTCTTTCCCTAGGACTGGAACAGCAAGGTGTCTGAGAAAAGGGACGTTTCAAAACTAAGATGCTATTGCAAAGCCCTCACTATGCTGGTGTCAAGCCAATGTTTCCTCTCTTCCCGCTACCACTCCACAGCTGAAATCAGATGGGAAGCTAGAGCTCACATTCCCTACATCTGGCTGGCTGGGGGCAGGGCATTCTCAGTGGAGGCCTGTGACTCTGGGATATACTTCCCCTCCTGGTTTGACAAAGCCCATTTCCACTTACTCTGCGGCTCATTGCAAGGCTCTCTTTTTACTCAGGTTTTTCCCGATGAGGTGGACTGAACATGCCCACAGAGAAAAGTAACTAACTGGAAAAGTTAAACTTGGTCCGCCACAGCTGGAATGCATTACTGCTCCAGACACACTGCAGCACATGGGTATTTGGGGAGGAGTCAGCTTGAGGGTATGTCTACACTGACTGAGCGAGTGCACTAAAAAATAGAAGTTTTGCCATGGCAGTGTGAGTGGTGGGAGGTGCTAGCCACCCTATGTATGATCCCACCCAAGTTCCTAGGTACGTATGGCATGGGGCAGCGAGCCCATCTCATGCTCACACCATCATGGCTACACTTTTATTTTTAGCACATTACTCCATCAGAGCTAGCACAGGTATGTCTAACTGAGTTGGAAATTACACCTGTCAGCTCCAATGCAGCCATGCCGAGTGGAAGGAAGACTTTATATTTTTATTTTTGGTTTGGGTTTAGGAGAGTGGTAATGATGGACTCATAGGTTTTAAGGCAAGAAAGGACCATTATGGTCATCTTGTCTGACCTCCTGCCTAAATGGGGGGAGGGATAGTTCAGTGGTTTGAGCACTGGCCTGCTAAAGCCAGGGTTGTGAGTTCAATCCTTGAGGGGGCCATTTAGGGAACTGGGGTAAAAATCTGTCTGGGGAGTGGTCCTGCTTTGAGCAAGGGGTTGGACTAGATGACCTCCTGAGGTCCCTTCCAACCCTGATATTCTATGATTCTAACAGACCAGAGATTTCACCCAATGATTCCTGCATCTAATCCAACAACTTGTGGTTAAACTGAAGTACGGGTATGTCTACACTCAAGCTGAGAGTCGTAAATTCCAGTCCGAGGAGACATACCCATACTAGCTCTGATTGTAGCTGCAGTGGTACCAGGGGTGGGAGGGGCTGGCCACCCCAAATACAATCCTAACTGAGATCACAGGTATGACCTCCTGGTGGCTAGCTCTGACTGTCACTTGCATTGCCATAGCAACACTTCTATTTTTAGTGTGCTGGCTCGATCAGAGCTAGAGCAGATATGCCTCCTTGAGCTGGAATTCATACCTTCCAGCTCCAGTGTAGACACACCCTACCTCTTTAAGAAAGACATCCAGTCCTGATTTAAGGACTCAGAGTGACAGAGAAACCCTCGCTCCCCTTAATAACCTGTTCCACTGTTTAATTATGAGGACAGGGGGAGCAGTTTAGTATACGGTATTTGTGTATGATGATTTTACATGTTGTAACAGAGCCCAGTGCAATATGTAAATTACCCCCTGACTTTCATAAACATCATCTGTACACACACATTAGCCAGAGCTGCTGTATGGCAGAGTGATTCTCCAGTGTGAGATAATGCCATCTTGTCAGCAATCAGAAAGGTAAAACAGTACTTTACCAGCTGGAAGAGAGGCAGAAGTGACAAGCAGCAGCCAGCTGTAAAATGACCACGTTAGGGCTCCAATCAGTTGGCTCTGCCTGATCTAAAAAGCCAGCCCCAAAAAGGCATGCTGGGGAGAAAAAACCTAAAAGGGAGCAGCCCCGTACTCAGAAGAGTTCATTGACACCTCGTGCTAGATCCACAAGGGGACTTTGGCTCAGCACTGCAACACCTAACATGCAGGTGCCCTGACACCAAAGGCAATGACCAGCCCTGAGTTAGGGGCCCAAGCTCCCTATACAAGGCATGGGGAGAGCTAGGTGCCTAAGAATGGAACTCACAAAAGCCAAGCTGAATGGGAAGCTGCCTAAGCTAGCCAATAGGAAATGCGGAGGAGAGGGGTGTGGCCTAAGCCCTGCCCCTCAACGATAGTTAGGCGCCTCCCTCCACTTGGAATTCACAACCATGAACCCTCTCTGGAATTAGGCACCTAAGCCAGGTCAGCCGTTCCTCACAAAACACAGGGGGTTATGCTCTGCCCCTTATACCGCATAGACTGGGGGACCTGGGCACCACTCCTCACTCTGCTTGCTCTGAAGCAGGGATGTGTACCCATGTGTCCCACCTTCTGGGTGAGTTCCCTAATCACAGGGCTATGGGGTAACCTCAGACAGGTCTGCCTCAGTCTCTCCAGTGCCCTTTCCACTGAACCAAACTGCCTCTTATAGTAGTGAAGATAGAAGAGCTTAGTGCATGCCTTAGTCATTCAGCACCGCAGCTCAGCAGTCAGGACACCAAGACTTTCCAGTTCATTGATGAGAGCAGAAAAATGATCAGATTGCTTCCTAATCTCTCTCTCTCCTTTCAGAGCACCCCTTTGCATCAAGCAAAGCCACTTCCGGCAGCTGGACAACCTTCCTGAGTTACAGCAAAGAGGAGCCAAGAAGTTAGGCCTCGGTGGGCAACCCAGGATTTCAGGTCGGGTGATTCAGGAATTGCGATAGTGAAGCTGATTACAAGATTTCTTTCTTTTTTTAATTGGGCTACATTTGCACCCAGCCTATTTAATGACAACAGCCCATACCAAGTTGCTTGGGAGGCAGAGTGCGACGTCTTCCCCTCTCACATGGCCAGCTAGTGATCCTCCAGCATCTCAGAACACGTGGCAGGTGAGACATTAGCATACAGCACAGAGAGAGGCCGGCAGCTTCTATAGATTTATCTGCCAGCTGAGCTGTACCGGCAGATCTGCCAGGTCAGAGTGGGAACAATTCTTTTGCATCGTTGGCCGCAGTTCTTTGATCAGACATTGTCAAGAAGTGGCTAAACTTCTAACCTATCTTTGAAAAAGAAATGACTCTGTTCTAGATGGATTCCTAATAACTCCATTGTTGTGTGAATAAAAACAAAACAAAACAAAACACCAGAGCGTTGAAAGAAGATTTATCTGTTAATAGACACACTGTGTGCTAGTTTCTACCTGATCATTGCAACCAAGTGAACAGTTTCTTTGCACGCTTGGAAGAATATGGGCATGAATAATAACACGTTACGCTTCCTTAGCACCTTCAACTGGAGAATTTCAATGTGATTTGATAACATTAATCAACTCTCTGAACAGCTATCTTGGGTAAACACTAAAAGGACAATTTTATAGGGGGAACCTGAGGCATGGAGACAATGATTGGCAGCTCTGAGATCTGGAAGAGGGTCAAAGCTAGCACACTATGGGCCAGATTTTCCAATGACATCAACTCCCAATTAGGCACCAGAAATAAAAACATATGATTATTTAACCTTTATATTGAGGTAGTACCTAAAGGCCACAGCCAGTCTGGGTCCCATTGTGCTAGGCGCTGTACAAACATAGTAAATGACAGTCATTGCCCCAAAGAGCTTACAAATGGCCAGATTTTCAAAAAAGTTCAGCATGCTGGGTGTGAAAACCTGGCCAGAAGTGGCACAATGGTGGCAGCTCCCTGCTGAGCACTTCTGAACATCTGGCCCTTATTTAAGTGGCTAAATAGGAGCTGCGCTCTTTAGAAAATCTGGACACACAAGCACATTTCAATGATACCAAGTACAGAGGAGATGGAGAGGAAGCACTCCATTATAGAGAGAGTATTGCAATTATTTACTATTTATGGTCGCAGAGACATGCAGAATGTACTAGATGCTTTCCCAGTGTAGAAGATGATACAGTTTAAACAGCATACAGTCAAAAAAGGCAAATGAAAGGTGAAGGAAAAGGATACAAAATCCAAGCAAAGTGTCTCCCAAACGTCACCACTTTCTGCTGCAAGTGCAAGGCGCTATTCTTCGACTAGGGTTGCCAGATGCCCAGTTTTTGACCGGAAAGTCCAGCCGAAAAGGGGACCTGGCAGTCTCCACTCAGATGTACTGACCAGACACCAAAAGTCCAGTTACTTTAGTGGGAGGGCGACGCCAGGTCATCAACTGGCGCCAGCCCCTGCTCAGGCAGGGCTGCCTTCTGCCTGCATCTCAGAGGCAGGCAGGCAGGCTGGCTCCATGTCAGGCTGCTCTGGAGCAGAGGGAGCCCAGCAGAGGGGAGAGAGGTTGAGAGGGTCCAGCTACAAAGAAGGGGGAGGGGGAAGAGACGCGAGCGGGTAGGGGGAAGAGGAGTGAGTGGGGGTGGGGCCTAGGAGGAAGAGGCAGAGCAGGGGATGGGGTCTTGGGGGAAGAGGTGGAGCAGGGGCAGGACCTCTGGGGGAAGAGGCAAGATCAGGGGGTGGGTGCAGTTGTCAGTAATTAGAAAGTTGCAACCCTATGACTTCAACCCGGCCTTCTCCAACATAAACACAGGGCAGTGAGGACGTTTAAAGAAACCCAACAAAACTCTGCAGTGCACACATGGAGGGAGAGGATGAGAGAAGGAACGAACTTCATGTGACTCACATCAGTCATGCCACTTAGTGCATGACTGGAGGGGGCTCAGACACTATGGTGATGAGGGCCGCATAAGAGCCTGTATAGAAGTGACACCGGTGATGACAGTTCGGTGCCTTAGTATTTCTATGTAAGCTAAATATAAACACTCCCCACTGCCCCACTCTGAAGCTACTATCAGTCCCTGACCCAAACCTACAAATAGCATTTATCTTGGTCACTGCTTATTTTTCATGCCCGCTAAAATCCCACGACCACTCCATTCTAATCACAGATAATCCCACTCCCTCCCCACAGCTCCCTGCCTCGCGTTCCCCTCTTTCTGTATGCATCTGCCTTCTACAGAGAGAGGACAAATGTGAAAGTGTCTGCAGAGGTGGGGGCTGCACTACTGGCCCTTCTCCCTCTGGCAGCATGGCTTGAGTCTGCACCGTTGGTTGGGTCCTTTCCCCCCTTATGACTGTTCAGAGGCAACAATGGAAGGGACCTAGAGAGAGGTCACAGTTCCAAGCTGTATTGATTCCCTCCTGGGAGGTAAGCAGGGCCAGAGAATGGCACATCCCCTGTACACTCCCATATCTGTGTAGCTCCATCTGTTCAGAGGTCTAGTGGGAGCCCGAGCCCGTTGTGTGGAGGGGACATTGTGCTGCTAGGCAGGTGAGGACAGCCCCCGCCATGCACATATAATTAGCGGAAGAATCCACCCTCCCTTTCATCTTTATCATTTGTGTGTGGTCCCATCCCTCACTCTTGAACTGCTCAGATAATGGGGGTTTGTCTGTGATATGATCTGCACTCTCTCTCCCTTCCCATGTACATATTTTAAATACCAGCGGGACCGTGAGGGGGAGTCAAAGCCCTCCCTGAAACCTCCCACGTCACTTAGTTCCTCAGCACATTGCTCTGTGCTCCCTGGCCGCAAGGGCAGTGAAATTGACTAACGTTCCAATCTCTGAAGCCTGGGCACAGAGCACTTTGGAGAGTTGGGAGGATAAGCTTTCACTGCGGCTGCATACAGAGGGCAGCAGGGTAGTGCTGCAGGGAAAGAGTGAGAACAATGGGCAAAGAGACAATGCAGGATAGTTTTCTATCTAGACCTAGTCACTCAACACTCTCCTGCACACTGGTATGATCCTGTCAACAAAAAAGTAATAGGATACAGCATCCTAATACCAATATCTGGATGCTTAGTTAAAACAGTTATAAATGGAAGAGACCTTGCAAGGAGTCCATTTCCCTGCAAGGATGGGTTGTAAGCTTTAGAGAGGATATACCAGCTATTAAACATCTAGGACCAGACTCATCAGTATGTTCCAGCTGATGCAAAGCTGCCGTCGACCCACTTTAACCAGGCAGTTAAACTGAGTTTACAGCTGCTTTGTGTTACTGAAGTGGCACAAAGCATCTGGGGCATATGAGTAAAACTGGCCCCTAAAATTTTCTTGGGGCCTAATCAGCCATCATTTTACCAGCACACTTCAGATGGTGGGGCGGACATTATACATCACACACACAAATACAATGAAACAAATTAAAAACAAGAATGGACTTTCACTCTAAAATGACCAAGTATCCCACATTTACAGGAAATCGTTCCAAGTTTGCGGCTTTGAAGTACAGATAGGAGAATTCAGCCTCCCAGGAGCAGCAATGCCACGAAGTTCTTATCCAACAGCCTCTTCCCCACTGCCCAGTGCAAACTGAATATGAAAATAATTATACTGTAGACAAGCTGCTGTCTGTCCTACTTCTAGACAGGGCCGGCTCCAGGCACCAGCCCACCAAGCTTGTGCTTGGGGCGGCACCTGGAAGGGGGCGGCGCGGCGCTCCGGCCGCCGGGGAGAGCGGAGCCCCGGCCGGGCTCTCTGCCCTCCCCCCGGCGCTCTGGCCAGTTGGGGAGAGCGGCCCGCGGCCGGGCTCGGCGCCCTCCCCTGCCACGCTGGGGGGAGAGGAGGGGGCGCGGCGGGAGGCTTTTTTGCCTGGGGCGGCAAAAAAGCCAGAGCCGGCTCTGCTTCTAGATGTTCAGTAGCAAACCTTCTACCACATTGCTAAGTGTATTTTGTTTACAAGACAGTTAACTTATGGTAAGTTCACCATTCATACAGAATTTGCACAAGTAAACCAGCAATGGTATAAATCTGTAAAATGATAAAAGAGGATTCCTAATGTATGCAGAAGAATCCAAGTACACCAGCGTTAAAGACTTTTTTTTAAAAGGCTCACTCCTCTGCAATAGACAATGAGGTTGCATAACCACTCATTAAAAGGAAAAAAATAAGCATCCTTCTATGTTGAAAATTAATCTGCACACCGACCTTCAACCCATTCTTAGCTTACTTAGCTGTGTGACAGGAAATAGGAATGCAGTGCAACAACATAAACAAACTCCTGCGGAGGAAACAACTCTGATGGAGACATTCATTTTCTAAATGAAAACACAATGTATTAACACACTTGACTCATGTTCTGTGCAGAACTCTTGATCTATTAATGGAAAGCTTCCTGAACCAAATGTAACTTACAACCAATAAGATGGACAAATCAATGAGCACTGCTTTGAATTTCCTCAAGCACATGTTTTGGCAGAGCAATATTTTGCCTTTGATCATTCACCTAACCCAAACATTAACCCCTTGTAAATTGCCAGTCTGGAACTTTTGTGGTCAATTATTTATTGCAACTCATCAAGAAGGAGTTATCAGCTGGACCAAGGCTGCTGTGTAGGAAAAGAAAACAGGTATTATTGTTTGCTCAGCACATAAAACAATGGGGAACAAAGACAGGGTTACTAGAGCTCTTTATTTAGAGTGAATTAAATATATCCATATGTTCCACACAGTAAATGACATTCAATGCACTTTAGTGACTCATTGCATTTATTGCATCACAAAACATGAGTAGCTCATTAAGTTTGATGCATTACATGTATAAAGCACCACAGGTCATTTGCAAGTATTTTCAGGATGCAAACTGCCATCCCACCTCATGCTGTCAGCGTGCGCACACACACACACACACACACACACACACACACTGCTTACTATGTAACACTTCAGATTTGATAGTAACCTTCAGAAGGCATCTTGGCACCAACTTCATTTTCCCACCGAGGACGACTTGTTATGAATGATGCCTTTAGGGCTTCAGCATGCTGGATAAATTCTGTTGGTTTCTTTTGGTTGGTTTGATTGAAACAGCACTGCTTCCTTTCAGAGTGAAGTCAAAGAAAGGTTGGAAGAATTGTGGAAAGCTAAATAAGCACTGAAGTTCGCCAGTTGCAGAATACAGTACGACTTCACTAATTTGCCTGGCATTAATCCATACACAGGCCCAGCAGACCACCCCCAATGAGTTCAACACGGAGTGCTACAGCAAGGTGTCATTACACACCACGAAGTATTTACTAATATACCATTAGCAGGATAAGAAAGGCAGAATGGTTCAGAGGAGAAAGCTAGATGTAAGGAGAACTGGGTTCTTCTTCTGGTTCTGCCACTGACTTGCTGTGTCATTGTGAATATGTTTGCAAGGCAGTGAGCACCCTTAACGACCCAAGTGCTTAACCCATTGCACGAGGTGCTCACCATTGAGCCCTCAAACTCTGCCCCACATTTTACCCAGCTGCTAAGTGGGGAGAATGAGTCTGATGTATCTTTGTAAATGCTTCAGATATTGCTCTTGCTTTGACGCAGCATAAATCATTACGCTTTCTTACTGTCTCTTAGTTACACGCTAGTTTAAAAAAAAAAAACCCAAAACAAAAAACAAAAAAACAGTGATTCACCATGGGTTTTCCATTTACCAGCATGTATCAGGGAGGTTCGCCTGCAGTGAATAATAAATACAACGTTGTGCTTATCCCTTCATCTGAGGATCAGAAAGCTCTAGTACAAACACAAAAAGCTCACATTACTTCTTGTGCTACAGGATCAGTACTTAATACCCATCTGATTCTTGGTGAAAATAGATTCAGGCATAAACCCCAGGAGTCCTGACTACCAGTCCCTTGCTCTTGGCACACAGAAGCTGTGATCCAGAAGTCCCAGCTTCAAAGTCCCAATTTGGAAGAATTTTTTCAAAAAACGGATTAGAAAACCCCCTTCATTCATTATTCTTTTTGTAGTCAAATGTTTTTTCTGGTTCCCTATACTAAACGGCACTACTGGTGAAATAACACCCACATTATAAAGTTCTAAGGAAGGAAAATAAATGAGTGGCTTAAATAAGTCACATTGTTCTCGTATGACCGGCTGTCTTGATGCTTTACCGGTTAAATATTTCTTCTCTTACCTTTCACCTTTCAAGGGTTATTTTTATTATGTATTTGTATTACCTTAGCACCCAGGAGCGATAGTCATGGGCACCCATTGTACTCGGCGGTGTATAAACACAGAATAAAAAGTCCCTGCCCTGAAAAGCTTGCAGTCTTAATAGCCAAGGTAGACACAGGGTGGGGGAAAGGGCTTATGGCAAATAAAAATGCAATCCCGGTTGGCAAGCATTATAACATCCTTGCTTCTCTTCTGCTCCTCAGAGCTGGAAGTTCAAAGGCCTAACAGCACAGGCATGTGTCACACAGTTCAGGTTGTTGGCCTGGAGACTCCCAAAAAGATGCTTATAAAATCCTTACTGTTCTAGCTAATGAGAGATTCAGTGCCACACTTGTGCAGTTATGTTTACAAGCAGTTAGAGGCTTTCTTTATGCAGATTCACAAGTGATAAAGGAAAAAGCCCAGAGTCTTTGTGTACAATCATTGTATTCATTTCCTTAACATGGAGGTTCAGGCTTCTTCTTAAGAAAGCTGCCCCTTTCTGACAGTGGTATCTGTCAGTGTGATTGGGGAGCGTATTGAACTGGACTTCCCACACTTTGCCCACCTGGACAACTAAAGGTCGGGTGGTGGGTACATAGTCACTGCAACCCCCCAACTCCAAGCAAACTTTCTGAGTGCCTTGAGTACCCTGGCAACCAACAGCTAAACTGAGCTTATTGACCTAGGGCAGAGGTTCTCAAACTGTAGTCCGCGGATCACCAGTGGTCCACGAGCTCCATTCAGATGGTCCGCAGATAGTTCCTTCTCTGGTGTGCACCTGGGCAGCCACTCCTGAGAGAATGAAGGGCTGCCCACTTAATTAGTGGAGCTGTGCAGGCGTGGCTCCACTAATTAGGTGCCTGGACCCTGGAGAAGATGCACATGTAAGGTGAGGTGATGGCCTTGGGGGCGATAGGGGGTAGGTGGGAGGGACCAGTGGGTGAGGTGGGGGAAATAGGAGGTAGGTGGGAGGGGGAAGTGGGGTGAGAAGAGGGGGTAGGGGGAATTTGGGACGTTCAGGGCTGCAGCGTCAGAGAAAGATGTGACTTTCTCCATCTTCAGGGCTGCGGCTGCTGAGGAGAGATGGCCCTGCTTCCCAGCCCCAGCTCAGGGGCCAGGGCTGCCCGGGGTGGGGCAAGTGGGGCAATTTGCCCCAGGCCCCGCAGGGGCCCCCACGAGAATATAGTATTCTATAGTATTGCAACTTTTTTTTTTATGGAAGGGGCCCCCGAAATTGCTTTGCCCCAGGCCCCCTGAATCCTCTGGGCGGCCCTGTCAGGGGCTGCCATGGTGGGGGAGAGACTACAGATATTAAAATATGAATTGTGTGCTTTTATTTGTAGAACAAAAACACGTTAATTATTCTTTAGGTTTTTTTATATAGCACTTTTGTCCAAAGTGCTTTACAATAGTTAGCTAATGGTACAAACGACATTTGGAAAGATCATTAAGTGGACCGCTGAGATCCTCAGCAATTTTCAAGTGGTCCACGGAAATAAAAAGTTTGAGAACCACTGACATAGGGGTTGATCTTACTCCACTGAAGTACGTGAGAGTTTTGCCATTGACTTCACGCCTCTAATTACTTGGATTTATTCTGCTGTTGGTAAGACCAGAATCTAGCCCCACAGGGACAGAGACAACGAGACAGAAAGAGTGAACGCACGTCTATCAGTTATTAGCTGTTTTTGGAATGAACTAAATGTATTTCATTACTTCCCATGGATTGTATTTAGTCAGTCTGTAGACTTAAGATGATTCCATTATTACCCGATCCCATCTCAGTTATTGCTTGGTATCCTGGGCAATTCACAATTTTTAGATTATTTTGTGATACACTCTGATTCACTATGGAGGAGGGAAATGGAAATGCAGTGGACTGATGCACATTACAGTTAGTAACTTTTAAGGGAAGTGGATGCTTTATTTCTGCTTTTCCTATTCTCTGGTTATAAAAGAAATAACCCCACTGAGTCATGGGCTCCTTGTCCAATGACCATATTAAAGTGAACAGTCTGATCTGCGTGTACAGAATGGTTTAACTATCTGACTCTGCTTGGAGGTACAGGATTAGGTGCTGAGAACTTTGAACTCCAGCTGAAGTCATTCAGTGGGAGCTGAAGGTACTTAGCCCCTCTTAGATGTGGCTCAGTAAGTGGCAGGACCAAACCACTACAGAACATGGAGATAATTTTGCTCATGGCTCTCAAAGCCTGATTCGCCTCTTTCTTACACCACTAAAAATCCATCATCTTCAATGCAGCCGCTACTGAGTTGCCCCAGTCAAAGTGAATGGAGAATCAGATCCTCATTGTCCCACCATTACTGTGATCTAAACCAAAGCAAAATCCTGACACACCTTTTCAGGGCCGGCTTTAGGCCAATTCCACCAATTCCCCCGAATCGGGCCCCGCGCCTAAGAGGGCCCCGCACCCAGTGGCAGGGCCGCCCAGAGTGGGGGGCAAGTGGCAGAGAATCCCTTCCCTGGCTAGAGGCGCCTTTTTAATTTTTACTCACCCAGCGGTGCTCCAGGACTTTGGCGGCACTTTGGTGGCAGGTCCTTCAGTGCCGCCAAGGACCCGGAGCAAGTGAAGGAACCGCCACCCAAGTCTAGGAGCGCCGCCCGGTGAGTACAAGCCCCACGTGGGTTTTTTTTACGGGTTTTTTTTTTTAGTCATCCCTGTGGGGGCCCTGTCAAAACTGTTCGAATCGGGCCCCACACTTCCTAAAGCCGGCCCTGCACCTTTTGATTTATAAAGCCAGCTTCTGGCCCCTTGCATTAACCATGTCTGCATTAGCAATTTCCTTCACATTTCCAACCACTGCGCCTCCAACAGTAGTACCAACTGCAGGATGTAGCTGGCCTCTGGTGTTTCAACTGGATTGTCATGTAAACCAGCTCTGAGCAGGGTCAGGTGACATAATAGTTAAGGACCAGATTTTCAAAACAGCTCAGCGCCCAGCAGGTGACTTGGGAACAATGGCTGCTGCCAGAAACTGAGCACTGTTGGAAATCTGACCGCTTCATGTAAGACTCTCCCTTTCCACAGTGCTTGTGATTTTAGGGGTCTGGTTTTGGATGCCCAATGATCTTCTGAGGGAAGGCACTCACGCTTGTCCTGGAAACCAGGCCTTTTAAAGATGCTCAAATTGGGCACCCAAAAAATGAAGGATCCCCAAATCATTAGTTAAAGATAGGTGGAAATGCCTAAATGGGAGTTAAGCAGTTTTGAAAATCTGACCCTAGATTGTAAGCTCGTTGGGACAGGGGTTGTGTTTGTACAACACCTAGCACAATGAGTTCTTGGTCCAAGACTAGGACTCCGAGGTTTATGATAATACAAATGAATAATAACATGCCAGCAGCTGGTCTGCACCAACATTTCTAGTATAGGCCCTATTGGGGAGCTGTTCCAAGGGAAAAATTGAAGAAAAAATGCTGCTGTAGACACTTCCCCAAGTTCTCTTTTCAGTGAAATGTAATGAGATTGTTATTTTTTGACCTCTGTAGTTGATGTTAGCATTGCTTTGTTCAAATACAATACAGTGAAGTATCAAATATGGATTTATTAAAATTCCTTTTTTTAAACAAAATGTTCTATTCTCTAAGCCTATAAAAGTCAACAGAACAGCTGTTAATTACAGAAAGGGGGTGTGCTGTGTGGGGGGTGTTAGAGATGAAAAGAGGAAAAAATAAAATACAGTGTGATACAGCAACTCATTATTAATGTGAAAAAAACCCTCAGTGACACACAGAATGAGCTAAGCTGTACTAGGAGACCGCCTCAAAAGAACACACAGTCTGGAAGGAATGTTAATACCGATACACTTGCAAAGCCAATATAAGATAAAACAAGAAGAAAGTTTGGAATAAGACCCATCATGCAACATCCCTAATAGCCACCCCAAAAGCAGTTTTTAAATTGTTTGAAATCTTAAGATAAGAAAAATCTGGTTCCATCTGAGCACATTATAAGTATGCTTTGCTAACAGTTTTCACAGAAGGAGAAAACAATATATTTGGTTTTCAGTGGAAGCTATTTTCTTTTCCCTAAGAAGCATTTTGCAGATGGTTTAGAAGAGGAACATAAAATAGAATGCAGATCAGTGCAGACCCATCTTTATATAGATAGATAGATAGATAGATAACTCAATTCAAGTTACCATCCAATGAATTTAACAGATAATTTTCAGAAAAGCCCTGCTGTCAAATGTGTGTCATTTAAATAGTTATTATTTCTGTTAATTTCCCCTTCAATATATGGGCTCATATCCTCAGCTCGTGTAAGTCAACATAGCTCCCTTGACCTCAATAGAATTACACCAATTTACAGCAGCTGAGTATCTGTCCCCCTTTTTCTTATTCTGCAGGTAAACAGACAATAGAA
Organism: Trachemys scripta elegans; assembly: GCF_013100865.1. NCBI lineage: Eukaryota > Metazoa > Chordata > Testudines > Emydidae > Trachemys > Trachemys scripta. Next base: position 257,771,328 of record NC_048299.1, read on the forward strand.
TTCCTCTTTCTGTTAACATTAGCAAATGAAAATTCAGCCACATGTGGTGTTATATTGTGATACACAAGCTAAGTGTCTTAGAATCATAGAATCATCTTAATGTTTATATTGTAATATAACTGAGCCAGCCAGACTCATCTGCTTTCTGCAGCCATTCTCTGAGACAGACCAGATTTTTTTGGCAGTAGGACCAGATGGGATGACAATTTATGCTAGGGCAATTTTCACTGTGTTGTTGTTGTGATTATTGGACTTAAAAATTTACCCTAAGCAACTGTGAAGAGTATGTGAAAGTTCATAGCATGTCACCATAATCTATGACTCGCCGTCTGCTTGAGAATTAACCATGGGAAAAAAGTCAAGTTGTTTTCAATAAATGAATGTTATGAACAGGTGCAGGGAAACCAAACAGAAAAACTGAATTAATCCAAACAAAAATGGCCTACTAATCATCAGTGAAGAACTACGGTAAAATACTACTTAGTAAACAAGAAAATGTGGGAACAAAGTTACCTATGCCAAATTTGGCCTTATACAAACAGATTTAGTTGGTGGACAAAATAATGAGGATAAAACATGCCACCCACTTTGATTCCTTTTTGGGTTCTTAAAAAGACACATTGAAAAAAAAGAATTATTTTCCTCCAGCTCATCCCCTGACCAGCCAACACAGCAACTCACCTTGATTCATCTCAGCTTCCTCGACCTAAGGTCAGGAACTGATCAGGCAAAGGAGGTTCTTCCAGAAAGGAAGGCCAGTTGGCTTGCTCTTCTTCTGTACACATTCCTTTGTACAAACAAAGGAACTTTGTTTTCACCTGTGAGAGCTGAAAGTCATCACACAATCATGCCATCCAGTCCTCAGCCCATCAGTGGGAATACCTAATTCCCTGCACTGCACAGGCAAGTAAGATCCTGTAAGTTGTCCATTCCCTTGTTGTGTTACTTTCTCACCTCCCTCTTTTCTCCCATTCTCTCAGCTTTTCATTGAATCCTAAAATCAACTATACTGCATTCATCCAAATCTGCCTTGTCTAAGGACAAAGGATCCAAAAGATGACATCCCTGACCAGAGCATGAGCCAGGGTCCAAGCAGCAGGTATTGTGGCCGACTTGCCAGCCAAAACATCTACTCATAACTATCCAGCAGTCCAGTGTTCCAAAAACCATCAACAGAAGCCATATTTCACCCATCTTTCCTATTCTGTCTCCTTTACCTTGTGTCTGTCTGTTAAGAACAGGATAAGTAAATGCCCTTCCCACTGAGGGTAAAATTAACCTTTTCCTTATCAAAGAAAGATTATTCTGAAAATAAGAGACTGATATTTTGTCTCCAAAAGGAGAAGGACTTTAAAGGTTATCATTAAGTTTGTTTTGCATAATCCCTCAACCACAGTTTCAATATGAATGTGTGTTTTTTCTTTCTTGTTCTTTCTTGTGTTTAATCAATACACTTTCTATTTGAATTAATGCTTTTGGGTGTTTGCCAAATAACCAGGTAGAATCAGGGTCTCTGTAGAAACATAACCCAAACCTATCTATCACTGTTTAATGTTGGACAGCAAAAGGGCTTATAAACACCTTTAAATCTTTAGGCCTTGGAGATCAATATCAGTACAACAGTGTGTATTGTAGATACACACACATATATACAGTGATTGCCATTAAAAGGTCAGCATTAGTCAGCAGTTATCATGACACATTATCTCTTATACCACTGTAATATTACACACTAGTACTGTGGTGACGGGTGCCAGTGATGATTGTGTGTGTGTGTGTGTGTGTGAGTGAGAGAGACATTTAATATTCCAGGTATGGGGAAATGCTGCATTTTTCTCAGATAATACTAGATGGTAACTGCAGGTAAATGTTGAATTTTTAATAGCTACCACTGTGTATACATGATATAGATAATATATTTACTGTAAGACACATCCACACATTCCTCTGTACAGTTTGAGGAGAAAATAGATACAGGAAAAAGCAGTTATCAGTAAGTAATCTGATTTTGAGATAAATGACAATCACACCCCTCCCATTTGCTTGTCAGAAGTACAAGCAAAGTTGTGGCTCTTCATTAAAAATAATAAACACACTATGACAGAATAGTACATAATTTATTAACAAAAATTTTAATAAATCTGAAGAAAAAAAGTCTTTGGTGACACTATCTATAAAAACAACCTATCTTTGATGGTAAACCTATAATGTTATACAGGTTAATGAAGTAAATCAAATAATATGGCTTTGTAATTTTTTTCCCTCTCTCTGTTACACACTTCCTTGAAGTTTAATTACACCATATTATAGTCAAATGGGGGAAAAGGGAGACGCTTTAAAAAAAAGATGTGGCAGCACTATGAAAACATTGGTAACACATTAGAAATTTTTTCCCCCAAATGTACATTTTATACAAAATAAGGTATGATTTTTTTTGTTTGCTTTACAATTGCCCATTTAAGTATTCCCAGTTTGATTTTTTATCCTTTTCAATCATATACTATACATATTTTCTCTCAAAATAAATATACAAGATTATGTACACTGTCACAAGGCCCATTTGATCACCCCTAATTTCAGTGTGAAATGATAATTCATGTCAACGAGGGAGAAAAATCCTAATGCATCAGGTGATTACAAAGAAATTAACTACAGCTGTTAAAAAGCATGTAATGACATAAAATAAATGGTAAATAGGCCAGCTTGACATCACTTTACGCAAGAGTGAGACGTACAAAGCTTGGAGGACTGTTTCATTATCCTAGAGACAATGGCTCTGATCCTGCAGTGGGCAGACCCCAGCATCTGCAGAAAGCTCAGCTGACTTCTACAGGGCTCTGAAAAGGATCATGGGGCCATCTATGTGGAGTCCCATTGAAGTCAATAGATCCCACTGTAGGACTGGGCTACTGTCCTTCATAGCAATGTTTCTTTGCACCTTGCTAAAGCTGCGGTTTCCAAGAGCAAAGCCAGACTGGAAAACAAATCCATCCTTTCTTTGCTGTAAGAGAATGCTTGATTTGGGGATTTAACAAATAGATTTCGATCAAAAAAGGTATTATAACGACAACCACATACTATTCTTTTGTTTTGGGTAGGGGAGACAGACACAAGTACGTTGCATTTTAGGTAGGGGAAAGAGTGGGTTTTGTTTTTAAGGACACAAAATCTATGTACAGCTGAATATAAGCTGGTACAATTGTTTCATTGTCAAATGATCACTTCCATTTTTGACATAAAATGTTTTTTTTTTTTGGAAAAGACCTATTTTAAAAGAGGGCTCATTGGTGAAAGATTAATTTCTTTGTCAAACCTGACTCTAAAAAGAAATTGAAATCTCAACTTGATCAAATCCATGGTGGATTCAAATGGAAAGGTAGATCAAAGTGCTCGATAGCTGCACATCATGATGAAATCGTTGCACAGCTTAAACATTCACATTTAGAAAAAGTTGTGGTAATAATTAGAGTTTTTCAAAAATGGAAGGATAGCAAATGAGATCTCACCCAGCCCCAAGGCGCTGGGGAGGGAGCCAGACATTTTCTAATCCTGGAAGTTTGCCCCTACTTTTGTGACTCGTTTTTCTCATTATGAAACCCTCCTCCAGCAATGGGTCTCATTCAAACAACAACCAAGCAGGGATTCTTTTTTAATAAATTAAATTAAAAATTCATTACTTCTCCCAACCCCTGATCCCTGTTTTTATTCTGTTTTAATGGCATGGATCTATTCACATACATCCAAGTCACCCCAGATGAAATTAAGGTTGGTAACCTTTACTAAAGGCCACATGCTTAACACTCCTTCAAGTCAGCAGGCATTCAAGTACCTGTAACGTAAAGGTTAACAAACAAACCTAGAACAGAAAAACCAAGAGAGGAAAGCAACAAGGAGAGACTTTTGCTTGAGCACCATTTGAATTAAGACAAAAATAAACACTGACACATTCATAGGACATGATAAAGGAGGATTTTGTTTGCTACAGAAACTGCACAGCCCTGTATGGCATAGTGACATGTGAGGGTGTGAAACATGCTTAGCATCCTTCAGGAGCACTGGCTGATAAAAATTTTCACTGTGGCTAATGCATAAAGTTCTAAACTGGATCTGCATCCAACTCTCAAAACTTAGCAAGGAACTGAATCGCCACACATGGGCAGAGAGATCTATGGCCATTAGCAAGGTTGGCAGTGAGATGCATTCTTTGCTAGAGAGATGGCTATGCCTTGGTAACATGTTATACAGAAAAGTGTCTCATACCTATCCGAAACCGTTCTCAAGTTCAGCTTTTTATAGTTGCTTCTTTAAGTAGTGATTTGTAAACAGAAAGAGCCTTGAACAATATTCAGATTTAGCCCCCTTACTCTTTTTCCACCCATGGAAACGACATATAAAAAGAATGTTGAAGAGATGCTGTCAAAGAGTTTTAGCCCAAGATTTCAACTGCTGCCCTTTAAAAATGGATAATACCCACTGCCCTTTCTTCAGAACCCATCCTACTCTGCCAAGAAAGCATATTACATAAAATAGGGGGGAGGTCTAGCTCAGTGGTTTGAGCATTGGCCTGCTAAACCCAGGGTTGTGAGTTCAATCCTTGAGGGGGCCACCTAGGGATCTGGGGCAAAATCAGTACTTGGTCCTGCTGGTGAAGGCAGGGGACTGGACTCGATGACCTTTTGGGGTCCCTTACAGCCCTATGAGATAGGTATATCTCCATATTAAAAAAAGAAAAGAAAAGCAGAACTCTGGGCATTATTTTTATATAATGAACTAGCCCCCGCAACCTTCAGGCACTTCTCCTGCTGGCTAGAGGCCCGTTACCTAGCTCCCAGAACGAGCTGCTGAAACAGCCATGTGCTTGTCCACAAACAAGACAAACAAACCAGGAGCTGTGCTGGGTTTGTCCACTACTTTGAATGACAGGACAAAATGTTCACAAATGGGTGCCTTGAAGATAGGCCATATTTTAGCACCTAAATAAGAGGCCTCAAGAAAGGAGACCCAATGGGAGCAGTTGGGTGATCAGCACTTTTGAAAATCAGGCCAACAGAGTTTAGTTTCTTGCTCCCTAATTGGCAACTGCAAAAATTAGAGTAAGGAAAATTCAAAAGACCTTGGCAGTGTCCTTTATGGGGTTTGGCTCAGACTTAAATAACACAGCCAGGAACTTGAGAACTCTGCCCCTAACTCACTGTATTGTACTTGGTTATTGCGGTTCATATGGAAAGAAAGCCACCGGTTGGAATATCCCGACAGGAGATCATGTACTAACAAACAGTAATAGTATTGTGCACTTCTATATCTTACTGATGAGGAGCTTATATGTTTTGCTACAAACATTAATTAAATTAATCACCCCTCCAGGAGATAGACATTACTATGTCAATTTTACAGCAGGCTAAACTGAGGCACACAGTGATTAAGTGATTTGACCAAAGCCACATGCGGAATCAGTGGCTGAGTTAGGAATAGAACCCAGTAACTCTGACCCAACCACCTTCAGTCGTTCTCTGGCTTCGAGAGCATGCTCTCTCCATCCCCTGTATCAACTGTCTAGACCAGGTGTTCTCACAACAATTTTTTTGATGGCCTCAGAGTGTGGCCACCAACTCTTGCTGATACCTGCTCTGACAATTTTTCCTAAAATATTTAATTAACTTTAGGAAAAAACAAATAAATATGTACATATACATGTCCAAATCATTGTAATTTATTTGTGTTGGGTTTTTTTTTTGCAGATAAAAATAACGTACAGTTGTCTCTATTCTTTGCTGGATCTAAACAGAATTGAAACACTAATAAGGTGCTTTGCACGTTCTTGTCTTTTGTTGTTGTTTTTAAAAGAGTTGCTGGCTAGTAAGTCTGCTGCAGTGAAAAGTGATGCTAGCATATTAATATCACTTTGCACAGCCTCCCCAGCTAGCTGCTAAGTCTGCTGTGAAAAGTGATATTAACAAACATACAAGTATCACTTTTCACAGCAGACTTACTCAGCACCAGCAAGCCAGGGGCCAAAGTAAACCCTGGATGGGGAGGTGGATAGGGAGGCAAGTGGGCCAGGGCAATAAGGGGAATGGGTGGGGGTGGCTGGCAGAGGCAACAGGGCCAGGGGCAATAAGGGGAATGGGTGGGGGGCTGGCAGAGGCAGCAGGGGCCAGGGATAATGGGGGTTGGGGGGTGAGCCCAGGGCTGAAGCCTACTGCTGCACAGCCAAGGGCCAGGGCTGGAACCTGCTGTGGCACAGCTTGGGAGATAGAGCTTTGTGCCCTGCACCTGGGGAACAGGGCCTGGACCACAGGGCGGAGATGAAGCCTCACGCTTGGAGCATGCTGCTCACCACCCCAAGGCTGAAGCCTGATCTCACTGTCCCCACAGAAAGGTGGGGAACTCACTGGCTGCCTGCTCCTCCAGCGTTTGTGTCCCCAGAGAGGAACAAGGCCCAGCCCCTGCTGGTGGCTCCATGGGAAGGGCCGCTGCTTTCCCCCCCTCTCCTCCAATCACCACCCAGGAGTGTGGCCACAAGAAAAGTCCCTGGTGGCCACATTTGAGAAACACTGGTCTAGACACAAAGGAATGAGGTAAGGAATGCTCTGCAGTGGTTTTATCTGGGGCCAAAGTCACACCTTCTTGCTGTTATTTTAACACACTTTTTTGAGCGTGATTATTGTTATCAAATACCCAGAGACATCTCACGGAAATATGTGACAGTTAAAACAATTGATAAAAGTGCTTATTTATCCAATAGATTGTAATCGCTTCTTTTTAGCTTAAATCAGTGTTTTTATTTTATTCCCACAATTTAAACATATACGTAACTAGTTCACACTATGGCATAAATAACGGAAATGTTTCTGTTTGAAATGAGAAAACCATTTGTGAGTTATAAGGAGAACAGAAAAGCACCTGGAACTACCAGATCTATCTTTGGGCCAGATTCTGCCTTGAGTTACTGTGGGTTAAATCTGTAGTAACTACTGCCACTGATAGACATACTCCATACCAACAGAACTCCAAGATGGAATCTGGCTACTTGCTTTCACTCTTACAACTACAAAGTACCTAGACTGATTTGATTTTCCTCAATACAACTGGTTTCAGGCAAAGTCCTTATAAGTCAAGCTCTTCCTCCCATCCCCCTTCAAAACAAGGGGATTAAAATGGGAATGTTGATAGACCCTTAACTATTGTGACATAAATAATGCCACCATGATACATATTCCCATGTGCACAAGAAGAGCAACTCATGCAAACTGTAGCTTACCCATCATTGTAGCTATAGCTGCTATATTTTCCTCCACTCATAACAGGTATATAATAAAACAGAACTTCCAAACTCCTGCCACACCCTGATGAGAGAAGTCAGGATGATTTCTTATGATTCATTCATAACTCGAATATAACCACCACCAATAAAAGGCATTGGATTCCTCCTCTTTGACTTTCATCCTATCTGTTTTGTTCTTTGTGCAAACCAGACAATTGACTAATATTTCCTAGGCATCAATCTTTTCTCCCCATTTAAAAAAATAGGGTTTAATTGTCTTTGTTCCCTAAACAGAAGGATCTTAACTATGCTTCACTAAATGGACATTCTTCAGCTTTCCCTCTGTGCAATAGAATGGTTGATACATTTAATGTCATTGACTTGAGCAGTGAAAGAGAAAATTAAAAAACTAAAACCAAAAAAGGCATTAAGTGAAACAATGTTTAATTTCTGTCTTGTTTGTGCTTGATTTTTTTTAAACTGCTGCATTTTCTACCTGTGAGAGCTGAACTTTTAATTTTGCAATTTTCACTCAGTTTTCCCTGCAATGATATTAAAATGCTTGTAAGAAAGCAATGGCAGCTTCACATGTTTGTAAGAAAGGAATGGCAACTTGGAAATATTCACACCCAACACCATTTTGATTAAAGAAAGAACTCTGTTTTTAATAGTTGTGGGTTTTTTTGATCATTAAAAAAGTTTTAACCTGCATAGCAATCATTTCAAAAATAATTATTTAATGTTCCATAATGAAACTGTACACAACCTAGTCTTGAACGACAGAAGCCTGGAGGTGGTTTGAAGCAGTCCAGCACAATGATTCCTTGGAGCCACACAACTCTGCTTTCCACTTGCATGTGTTTTTGTCCTCGTTACAGTCTGGCTCCAAGTGTCCGTGGATCTGCACTGGGCATGGAGAACAGTTCAGGCCCCTCAGCAGGGCTCCTCAAAGTCGTTCAATGTCTCGATATTTCTTCCTCAGGATGGAGACCTGATCTTTAAAGAGGACAGGGTCAAGCCTCATCTGAGAATGGATCAGCGGCATATAGCCAAACCAGCTGGCGAAAGTGTTCATGCAGCTCTGCCGCTGGGCAAAATGATCTGGGTCAGCCCAGCGGGAAGCCCTGGAAGTCTGAATGGAGAGAAAGGAAATGCTAAGTCATCGTGTCAACAACACTCTGTAAATGGCAGGAGACAAGAGGTTATCAAGGCTGTGCTGTGAGGTGATCCCAGCACCTCATCACCTGGCTCTAAAACCTCAACATAGGCTGAAATTTGGTAAGAAATACATATTTGGTACACCTCTACCCCCATAGAACGCTGTCCTCGGGAGCCAAAAAATCTTACCACACTATAGGTGAAACCGCGTTATAGCGAACTTGCTTTGATCCGCCGGAGTGCGCAGCCCCGCCTCCTCGGAGGGCTGCTTCACCGCGTTATATCCGAATTCGTGTTATATCAGGTCGCGTTATATTGGGGTAGAGGTGTAGCTATAGTTCAAGCCACGTGGATCAAATTCTGACCTTAGTAACAGCTGGACAATATTCTTACTTATTATTTGTATTATAGTGGCGCCTAGGAGCCAGAGTCATGGACTGGGACCCATTGTGCCAGGCGCTGTACAAACCAAAGAGAAAGACAGTCTCTGCCCCAAGGGGCTTACAGTCTAAGTGTAAGGCAAGAGACAACAGATGGAGACAGACAGATGGGGGAGTACAAGGAAATAATGAAACAATATTGGTCAACATGATAAGCAGTGCATGCCTTTGCCTTTGTGACTGTTAAAAGTCTTTTGGTTTATGATGATCATTAGGCTTGTTTAGAACAGAAATATCTCGGGATAAATCCCCAGAAATACATCAAAGCATTACTCTAGAATCTCTCTATTTCAACCCAATTCCCAGATTATTTTTGATAGCGGGCAATAAAACATTACTCCCCCGCAAAAGGCCAAGCCATTGGGGGTGCAAATGTCAGAGCTAATTGTGCAACCCTCAAGCTATATTCTAACACACGTCATCAGTGGGCACCCATGGCAGCTTGACTAGCCAGAGTGCTCACGTAAGAGCTTCAAAATGGCCCCCAAACTAACGGCTCAGGTGCCGTTGACCTATGGACCTATAGACTGAGGCCTATGAGAGTTGGAGGAAGCCATAAAATGCCTAATTCCTGAAGTTGACGTTGGAGTCAATTTCAGTGGAGAATGTTGAGCAGCTCACAGGACTGAGCCGTAAGAGATGAACACTGTAACACCATTATAGTTTGTCAGGTCAAAAATTCATTTTGAGGGCCCAGTCCTGCATCCCTTATGCATGAGTAATTCCACTGAGTTCGTGAGTCCAGTGGAACTTCTTAATGCAAAAACTCACTCAGGTGTGTAAGTGTCAGCATGATCAGGGCTGTAGAATATTGTCTACAAATAAATGGCACTGCAGGTGCACAGACAGCACAGCACGGTGGATGGAGCCAGCACAATACACTTCGATAGAGAAGTAGAGAAAATAAACTGGAATCACAGAAGTGATTACATCCCATCAGGTCATGCTAATAATAGAGCACTTTTCAAAATTAGTATGAAAGCCACATTTCGTATATACCTAAAATACTAACAACCTTATTTTCAGAGGTTCTGATCATCCACAACTCCCATTAAGGTCCATAGCAGCTATAGGTACTCAGCACCTCTGAAAAATCAGGCCCTAAAAGCTTTGAAGGAGTTGTTATTCTCTATTTGGAAAATAATGCACCTCACTGTATGTAGGAACCCACTCAATCCAAAACAATTCTTCGAAACAACAGACTGTAAGTGCTCAGAAAGTGCCATTAAAATCGATTTTGTGCCATCTCTCATATGTTTGCATGACACTTTACTTTTGTTTGTACTGCAATTTTTTTTTTTAAACAGCGGAAACTCAAGGTGTGTTCATTAAATGTTAAAACAGTGATAGAGTCAGGGAAACTGGCCAGTTTAACTCGAACAGTAGATTATAATGTGTACTAATCCCAGACACTTGATTATATGTAATCACAACAGGGCAGGCTAGGAAAAGTGTGCTGGAGGATTATAGAAGACAGCCAGCCATTAGCATTGAATTTCCATATGACTATTAATTGGTGTCACAACCTTAAGGTTCTGTTATGTTAATTTTTTATTTGTCTTTTCAAGGGATTATGAACATGGACCATTCAGTTTGTTTTAGGAAGACAACTGTAGTTCATTTTTCACTTACATCACCATCTCCTGCAAAGACAAGCCTGTGTATAGTGTGAACTGAAGAGCCAAAGTACAGCTCTGTGGATAGCAGAAGGTACCTTTTGAATGGTGCAGATGGAGGCATTTTGGCCATGTCAGGCCCTCTTCTGGGTGCTTCAGTGAGCACACCAACCAGTGGTATCTATGGCACCAGAGCACTGAATTGTTAGTACTATCAATTGGAGCCATGGTTATGCCCTCATCCAACTCCCGTCTTTCTCTTTGGTGTGCAATACTGGTCTCCTTTCTTCCCTCCAAAACAGTAGCAGCATTGGCCATGTGCTGCCTCCTGCACAGATATGCTGGGGGCGCTCTGTGTCCTCTACTCCCACTACTCACTTATGCAAGGCAAGAACACTAGAACGCCATGCTTGCAAAGTTTCCGTGTTATAAAAGGTATTCTTTTCGGGGGGCAGGATCCTTAATTAGTAGCTGGAAAAGGCAAATCTGCTCACTATGAAAACTAATTTTAAAATAAATAATTCGCCTAGGAACTACAGAGGCTATTGATCATATTGTGTCAGCAGCGAGACACATATAACAGCATGTGGATGGTTCTTCCTTATCTCCTTAACGAAGCAACTTGAAATAAACATTTGAAAATAACAAATTACATCTGTTGTGACCCAGTTTAAGAACACTGCTCCAGTCACACTGAGAATGTGATATTATTTTTAAATAGCACAGTACATTACATTCATTAATAATCATTAAAAAACATTTTTTTTTTAGAACGGCACAATAGGCTTGCATTAGAAAATTCTCTTAACTGAAATTCAGCTGTAATGGAATCCATTACATGAGTTTAACATCACCATGAATAAATAAAACAATATGGGAAAGTGAGGGAGAGGACGTTGCATTCCACAGGCAGATATTTACCATCTCTATTGTTGGACTTTCCTTCGGTGATTAAAAATGTTCCCAGATTCATTTATGATTTTATCAAACAAGGAATCATGAAAAATTGAGCAGAATTTCATTCAGCCCAGAGGTCTCCTACAAAACATGTCTGGTCTGGAAGCGAAAAATGATTTTACCAAGACGACTCAACAGATCAAACATGCTCTAGTCACGTACCTGCCCCATCATGGTCTCCTTATACTGTTTTTTCTGTGTTACTTTGATTGGAGGCAGTTTTGTCACAGCGGACACCAAAAAATTCATTAGAATGTCCTCACAATTGGCCAGTTGGTCCACCATATTCTTCAGGCTGGCAGGCAGGTAATGAGTGTACAGGTAGTGATAATATCTAGAAAGCCAACAACAGGGGCATTAATGAAAGTCTTTGCCTTACTGGGGCTTATGGATGCCACAGGATTTCAATCCCAGTTGAGGCCCTAACTCACTGTGTGCCCATAGGCACATCATGGGACCTTTGTTGCCTCATCCATCAAACCAGAAAAGTGGGGAGGAAAAAGCCGGATGATACGATGAACTAAGCTATTAGGGATACAAAAATTAAAAACTCCACTGGGCCTTTCACAATTAGTGGGAGAGAAATAGGGTTGACTTTAAATCTTAAGCAAGATAATGCAAGACTAGAATTCGGACTAGCCCACGTGCATTGTCGTAGCCAATGTGAGTAACTGTAAGGAAGAGCATGTGGAAGCAAGAAAATTTAGCAGATGTGATTGGAGAGAAAATGGAATGTGGCCAAATAAGGCCTTCACAACTGCAGTTCAGATGATTCTGTTGTGGACCTAAATAAATCTAGATCCCTCTTTAACCGGTGCCTACTTCCTCCTCTGTGGGGAATGGATCAGATACAGCAGTATAATTTGACTTTATTAAAGGCTAAGAGAGGCCTCCTATCTACCCCTGCTCTACTGAAGTGGTAATAATGTGAATTCTTGCCACTATACGGTGCCTGAACTGCAAGGGGTCACTGCACTAAAGATTCAAGGGTGGCTGGAAGAGTTAGCAGGTCTACTGGCCAGGACAGTCAGCTACCACAAACCCATAGTCAGTCTGGCACCAACCTTCACTCCTCTGCACTACAGGCCACTTGGCCCAGGAGTTTAATAAATTTGGGGCTTCTTTGAAGTGCATAATTCCTGGTGTTAAAAAGAGCAGCTAGACTGCCTCAAAATACAAGTGACTTCAAAAGAGATCCAGGGAACACAGTTGTTATTATTACCAGATCCCCAGAGCCAAACTGGGAATTTAAATCATTACCCTATAAACAGAGGAGAGCTTCATCTATTCTCTACCTACGTTTCCAATAGGATTCCCCCCCCCCCTTTTTTTTTTTGAAGGGGAGACAAGAGTTCCTTTTTTGGGGACAGGGAATGATAAGATTTTCATTCCTTCTTTCAGTCAGGAACAAATTTATTCACCACCTTTAATAAAATAAATAAATAAAAATAAAATAAGAATAAGAATAAAGACAAAGATGCTTTGGTTTCTTACTTGTGGTAAATAGCAGCTCCTGTCAATACCATGGAATAGTCATTAGTCCATTTGGATGTATAGCCCCATCTCTCCTTAGTATTATCCCAAAAGTGACTGCGAGCAGGGTACCCTACAATCCTCTCCGGAAAACTCTGCCATACTGTAAAGGCAAAATCCACCTGCAGGCAAAGACACATGCCCAATGAATAATCAAACTGTTTCAGTAATTGTCAACAAAACAAAATATTATCTTGCCACTAATTCATAATTCAAAATCTTGGAACTGTTGCAAAACATTAATTCGGTGTATTCATCAGTAAATTAAAGCGATTGCTTGACATTTTGCCCTATAATTATGCACATTTTAATTTTTTCTGTTAAAGGAAGTCTTGAGCACTGCAGCATTACATTAACATTTTGCAGATATGCCCTTTACAATTCAAACCTTTTCAAACAGAATCGTATACGTGTGTGCATTTATACTTCTATGCCAGGGATGGTCAAACTTACTGACCCTCCGAGCCGCATACGACTATCTTCAGAAGTTCGAGAGCTGGAGTGCCACTGCCAGGGCTCAGGGCTTCAGCCCTGCCACAAGGTGTTGGGGCTAGGGGCTTCTGCCCTGCAGAGCTGGGGGGTCTCGGGGCTTCAGACCCGTGGGAGGCATCTGCTGGGGCTCGGGGCTTCAGCCCCACTCCCGCTGAAGCCCCAAGACCCCCTTCCCTGCTGCCGTAAGTGCTGGAACTAGGAGTTGAAGTGGTTTCAATTATATACAGGGTTTACAGTTTGGTTTAATGACTCTCAGCACCCCCACTATAAAAATTATTCCAGCACCCCTGCCTGCTGGGCAGAAGCTCCTAGCCCCACCACGCCGCTGCAGGGCAGAAGCCCCGAGTTCCCCCAAACAATCTGGTAGGCCGAGACTGGAGAGGGCATGGAGGGCTTCAAGAGCCGCACTTCAACTGTAAAAGAGCCGCATGCAGCTCATTAGCCACAGCTTGGCCACCCTGTTCTATGCCATTGCACATCCCCTCATCTGCACCTTTAAGCATCTCAACTATACTCTGTGGACGAATTCAATGTTATTAACCCGAAGCATTTTAAAATCATACGTCAGGTCCTCCAAAAACAATGAGATTCACTCAAAAATCATGGGTTTTTTTTAAATAATAAATATGGGGTTCTATTTTCCTTCTAGTTTTTCTGCTTTTAGAATACACTTGGGTCATGTTTTTAAGTTTTTCTTTGCAGCCATGACGGGCAAAAACTTACTAAAAATAGATGAGATTCTCATGTAGTTAACATGACTCCAGGAACTGGGGCTTTCTGAAAAATACTTTATCAGCAGCCTCATGATAAAATTGTGAGAGCTGGCAACACTGCTAATTTCTCTTTAGCATTCCAGCCTCTGAGCACAAAAAAAAAAAAAGAAAAAAAATGGGTTGCAGGAGGTCAGGAAGCCCATCAAGAAGAAGAAGGGGAGCAAATGCCAACTATAAATACCCAGGCCAAAATCATGCAAACCTACTGAGAGCTACACCTCAGTTCCACACTAAAACCATTAATCCGCACTGATGCCTGAAGTTCAACCTAGACTCAGACAAAACTTTGCTCAAAAAACCTCTCAATGAACCTTTCAGCAAACATGACCAGAGTTTCAGGTTTGTGGTGTTAAGGAGTCACACATATTTCAGCTTTAATACAGTAACACTTCTGTTAGAACGGTTACATTTCCTTGTAATTATTGCCAGAGCTTTTTCATTTACAAATTAGTGAGTGAAAGAGAAGAGACACAAACATATTGGAACATGCAGTTAGAGGCATATTCTATTCTTTCATGTTATTTGAAGGAACTTGAACCAAATGGAAAGCCAATGCAGCTAAAGTTGTTAATTCTTGTGATAATGATTTGGATGAGATCTGAACTAACACATCAAAGTACTAAAGTTGATCTGAAGGACCTTTCCTGTAAAACCTGACATCTGTTTTCTTTAGATGAGTTTGAGAATCTCAGGTTAAGAAAAATAAGAATAAACCATCTATATCTACAAATCCCTACTACTACTAGTAACCCAGCTAATGTCCTCACTCATGTATTGTTTAAATATCTGTCCTTGTAATGGAAAGAAGCATTAAAACAAGCTGAGCTCCCTAGGAGAAGACGAGCCACAGTTTAGCCCCTTAAAACACTCCTTGTCCTAGATAATTTTAAGCAGCATTACCACTCAGCTGATCAGCAGGAAAAGCAACCATCACTTCAATCCCCGTATCATTTCCAACCTATACTGATTTCTAATTGCTTCCCATATAAATATCCCTCCAAGCAGCACTTTTGGGCTGCTACCCGTGGAAATGAAAACAATAGCAATTAGGCTTCATTTCATTATGAATGAAAAACCTTTATTAACACTAGAGCAAAGAGTGGAAAACGTGTCTGGTGAATATTCATTCACACTTGAAATGTCAGCTTGACCGTGCTTGTGAATTTTTTGTTTGCTTTCCCTAGGATGAACGCTTGGGAAACGTGGATTTTAAGAACAAATGTTAGCTGAAAGGGAATTCTGAACTCAACAATTCAACTACGTTTGAAATGCAGTTTAGATTTATTTACATAAGCCATCCAATCAGGGAACAGAAGCAATATCAAGGCCCCGATCCTGAAAAGAAAACCATGCAGTAAACTCCTGCCCCCACGTGCAGTCCCATTGAAGTGAATGGTTTTCTACCTAGGCTCAGTGGCCTACCCACATATTTCCCATTGCAGGACAGGGGCCCAACTGACGTATGACGCTAACACACACAGACACACACATTATTTTGAATACACCTCTACCCCGATATAACACGACCCGATATAACACGAAATAGGATATAACGCGGTAAAGCAGTGCTCCGGGGGGCGGGGCTGCGCACTCTGGCGGATCAAAGAAAGTTTGATATAACGCGGTTTCACCTATAATGTGGTAAGATTTTTTGGCTCCTGAGGACAGCGTTATATCGAGGTAGAGGTGTATTTGCAGCAAATTATTCAGAGCAGTGAAAATGCTGCAAAGAAATTAACAAATCGTTTCACAAAACAAGCAAACATTAAAATTCTGCCACATCTTTAACATAAAAAGGGGCCAAACTCAGTGAAAAACTGTTGCACATTATTTGCCTTGCGTAACCCAAAAAGGGTGCAATGACTAGGATTTCAACCACTAAAACGGGTGTGTGGTGGAGGGTAGTGACGGGAATAACAAAGTGGGCTGCTGGAGTACCTTAAAGGAGACTCTGGGTAAAATCCTGGCCCCAAACAAAATCAGAGTTTTGCCATTGACTTCAAAAGGGCTAGGATTTCACCTTGTCTTGAGTAACAATCTTGAGCCGCGGGCCAGTGCAAGGAGTCTTCCTTGGAGAACGCTGGACTTTGTCCATGTTATCTCACAGAGGCGGTGTTCTTCCCATTCTGGCAGGAATGGCCCAGGTGTGGCCTGAGGGCCAATGCTGCCCTCTTCTACAATACAGAGTGCAGCACATGGGGACTACAGTGGAGCTCCCCATGGATCAGCTGAATGCTGGGACTAGTAGTTCCACACTGGCAAGGTGACTCTCTGAGGTAAATTATGTGTAGTCTGAGGGCTTATAGCAAGCTGCCAATGCAGCACTCAGTCTGGCAAAACTTGGGCATCCCTACCTTAACGTAAGCCGTAATGGCATCATCTAAAGGGCTACAACTACTGACAATAGTAAGAGCAGCACTGTGAGGGAAAGTGGGGAGAAAGAAATGGTTCTGGATGTGATGAAGGAAGGGGAAAAGAAAAGAAGACTGAAAAGAAAATCAAGTCTCCAAGATTTTCAATAGCCACCATTAATAATGTATTTCCGATACATTGTACTTCTATATAAACAGTCATTAGTCTCCTCTGTGGTTTTCAGGACAAGCTTCTAGAAATCAATACTCATCCCAGTTGTAAAAATTGGTTTTCTACAAAAACTTTCCTTTCTCTGCTTTTTTTTTTTTTAGTGCAATCTTGCTCCGGGCACAAATGCCGGAATGTCTCAACCATCATGTATCTCCAGCTCTACGGTACAGTGATACAGTTAGCGCATGTGTGTAGGAGAAAAATCAAAACACTTGTAGGCAGAAATACTGTCTTTGAAGCAGAAATAATGTCCCACCGTTGAAGCTAATGTGTAGGAAAGGGAGGAACCACGATCGGCACAGTGGAAATATAATGCTAAAACAGACTGCTGTTAGCTGTCCACACCCGCCTATGTTACTAAAATGATAAAGAAGGGAAGAACCACATGCTAACGATGCCAATTAACCATGAAAAAATCCTCTCCCGCTGGCAGGTGGCGGCAAGATTTTTGAGACAAATGTAATACATTAAACCGAGGGTGTGAGCAGGAAATATTATAAGACACACGCTCTGGCAAACAGGTCGTAAGAAGAAGGGTGGGCACCGGGCTGGAAAGCCGCAGAGATTTCAAGAGGATGGGTCTTACCTCGGTGGTTGAAAGCACGGTGTCCTCGTCAAGGCTTAGCACAGCATCTGTGACTATGTTGTCATAAGGTAGGAAGCGACTGCTCATAACCTGTGGGTTTCAGAAAGAGAGGGGAGGGGGAAATCACTTGAGACACTCATTTCCAAGAGAAGGGGAAAATAACCCTTCTGCATATTCTATTTTATTCTTCATTCTTATTTCATCCGTGGCACATCGTACATCTTTATCTGATAGGAAGGATTTCTCAGCTCAAGGGTGAAAGGCTGTCATTTTCCATCAGCCCAGCAGTCAGCTTATACCTTGTACCTGAGGAATTAATTTCTGAGCAGATCTGTCTCTCTTGAGCAGGCTGCCTTCCTCCAAAACCCAAACTGTAACTGCATCTGCTGAGAATTAGACAGATGTAGGGTTCTTCATGGCTGACACCTGTCTGGCAGTTAGAGTTGTTCCTCACCTCCCCCTCTGTCACCGCCACCCCCCACCCCACTGTGTGAGAGTAATATAATATTAAGTGCTCAGAGAGACCTTGCACCTTTGACAGGGCCATTCTGTTGGCAAGCTAATGACCCCAATTTGCATCCCAGGCCTTGTCTACACACGCAAGTTGTACTGATTTAACTGTATAGTTATAGTATAGTTGAAATGGTACGGCCTTCCATGTGTGGACGCAATTATAATGGTATAAAAGTGTTTATACAGGTATAGCTATTCCTGTATGGGAAGGAGAGAATAAGCTATAGAGGTAACAAGGCATTTTTATACAGGTATAACTGCATCCACAGAAGGCATTATACTGGTATAAAATTGGTGTGTAGACCACATTTTTTATGCTAACCTGGGATATGTCTCAGTGTAATGGGAACTAGATGCGAGATGGGGGAAAAAGAAGATGACAATAAAAAAGGGGAATCTATTTAGGTAATTTTTGGTCTGCATTACCAATGGGATCAAAGCTTTTTTTGAGAACTGAAAAATGGATATAAGAACACTACACACGCATTCTTTCCCCCCGCCCCCTCCTTTTCCAGCCTGTAGGAACAATTGCTTGATTAGTTTATAGAGTGTGTGTGTGTGTGTGTGTGTGTGTGTGTGTGTAAGAGAGAGAGAGAGAGAGAGAGAGTATTGTATGTGCCTAACTCTAACAGATACCCGTGGGGCCTATCTCTTTATTATACTTTGGCAACACTTGTACAGCTTGTCATGCCAATAAAGCATTATTGAATCGCACTGTGTGTGAAGAAATCATTGAATGAAAACTAAGATGAAGAGATGAGTTTTGCAATTAGCTCTGAAAACACATAGTGAGCTCATGTGGAAGTGAGTTCCACAGTCCTGGGCTAGTTCCTGTGAAAGCTCGGTCTTCTACACAACTGTCATTGTTCTGGTGGAACTTAGCTGTCATGTGAGGTCATGACTGTGGAGGAAGGGACTGTCTGGTAGGTAGTCATAGTTATTCCTGTGGAGGGATACCAATAACAGAACTGAGTTCAAACTTGGCTCTGTGTTCAATGGAAAACCAGTACAGAAAGTAAAAGAGATAAGATTGGTTTCCATAGAGGATTTCTAATTGGCACTAATATATGAAGAAAAATAATTCAGTGAGGAGGGGGGAAAATAATCCCATGCAATTAAACACTTACACTGTTCTTATAGTGAAAGAATAGAAGTAGAAGTCAGGAAATCAGAGTTCTGTTCCTGCCTCCTTTACACACCTACTATGTGAGCATGGGCTAGCCATTAATTTTTATCTGTATCCAAGTTGTGCCAGTTGTAAAATGGGTGCAATAATGTATCTCTGGCCTGGTCTCCACTAAGCCCCCACTTCGGACTAAGGTACGCAAATTCAGCTACGTTAATAACGTAGCTGAATTCGAAGTACCTTAGTCCGAACTTACCGCGGGTCCAGACGCAGCAGGAAGGCTCCCCCGTCGATGCCGCGTACTCCTCTCGGCGAGCTGGAGTACCGGCGTTGACGGCGAGCACTTCCGGGATCGATCTGGGATCGATTGCCTGCCGCCGGACCCTCCGGTAAGTGAAGACGTACCCTCTGTTTCACAGTAGTGTTATGAGGCTTGAAGTGTTTTGGGATCCTTGGATGGAAGGCCCTAGAGAAATGCCAACTATGAAAAGTAAGTCCTTTGTTAGATCTTTGGAGTACACTGAGCAGCTCAGCAAGACTTGTGAAAACAAACAGCTTTGCTGTTTCAAAAGCCATTTGGTACGTGATGTGATATTAGAAAAGAGAGACTGTCCACCATAAACACTCCTTTGGGAACTCAGGAGATAGGTTTGTAAATTAAACAGCTTCTTCATATACTTAGAATTGGCCCAGGTAGTCTCCCCATACCCCGCCTCCCAGTCCCAGGCAATTCACAAAGTATGAAAATAGAGGGGAAAAAAGCCCATAATGTTCGCAATGCTTAAAAATCCCCAAGCAGCAGCAGCAGCCTCTCTTAGCCATGCAGCAATTCTCTTGACCCTGTTTACATGTCCAGTGACTAATGCAGAACTATTAGCTGTCAGCTTAGCGGTGCCCTGACTTTCCTCTTGTTAAGCCTACTGGGGAAAAGAGCGAAGACAAGGTGTAAAAATTCACAATAGGATTTTACAGCCAAAGCAGCTAAAACATCACACTGTGAATTCAGGGGGAGAGAAAGATGATAAAAATCACAGACTGGCCCAACTCAGATGCCTCAGCTCTGACTTCCAGCATTGGCATTAGAGAGAGATGATGAAGAATGGGCCTGATTCTCTACTCCATGCCAATGCACTGGGTCTATCATTGGCACGAGTGCAAAGCAGGCAAAAAATGCCACTATTCTCACTTGGTAGCATTTTACCCCCACTTTGCACTTGAGCCAATGACTACGCACAGGGGAGGGCAACAGCGTACCTGGCCCAATGGCAGAATTTTTTCTCTCCCCCTTTGCTGTCTTCTCTTGACCAGTCAACTGTGTTTGGATCCCACTGGGTTCCCAGGCTGTGCATATCTCCCCACCTCTCCTTGTGAGCACCTTAATGTCCTTGCTGACAGCTATACAAGCAATAAAAGCAGCTCTTTCTCACAAGCCGGTGGAGAACACACTTGCCAATTTCGCTGGAAGCCTAATTTCCAAATCTGAACACAGATGAAGAGTCCTCAAATCCTGCATCAGAACACTCAGACTAGCATTTGGGTGCATTATTAATTTAATGCTCCTGCCTGCTCACAGGCATGCAAGATTAGCACCTCCTCTCTAGGTGGCCACAACTGAAAATTGGGTCCTTATGCCACTCTCAGACTCGCAGTATTGATTGCCCCCTTGATCAATAGCTGACATGTGATGAAAGGACAAACTTCATACACTGAACCTTCATTAGAACAATGAGTCTACAATCACATTGGTACAAAAGGCAGAGGTAAAAGAAGGGGCATCGTCCACCTGGTCACCATCAAACATTTGCCAGCTGGAGAAGTAAGTACCCAGTCCCACTGCACCATACTTGCAATCTTTGACCGTTTTTCTCTCCGCCTACCTTGCTCTCCCCTTCGATGACTATGACAGGCACAGGAGTGGCAGGCCAGCGGTGTTTGGCTGGGAGGGGTTTATCACAATTCCATAAAACAATGATCTGAAAGGAAGATTGACCTTCGGTGTTAGACACACATGGGTACATTTACGTCTGTGGAGTTCAAGCCTGGAGGACCCTGAGCACCAAATGGATTCAGTTTAGGAGTTTCAAAAAAGGTGACACGATCAAATTAATATCCAGTTGGCATAAAAATAACTTCCCCCAGCTACTCACCCACCCTGACAATAAATTCTACATCCCCTAAGTCAAATACCATCTGAACAGAAAACCAGAGAGTCTCTAGCCTTATTCAGGAGGGTGTCACTGGTTTATTTGGGCACTTGATAAAGTCTAAAGCTCTCATGGACTCTTCAAAGTAGAGGGCAGTCCTACTGCCTTCTTGAGATAGTATCACCAGGCAGTGAGAAATCCAAATGCTGCTGAGATAAAGGGAGGTAAGGCAGTCAATAGACCTATTGACCCTTTTGTTATTTATATCATACATATGCCCTACTTGTAAAGCACAGCTGTTATTTTACCTCTCTTCCCAAAATAAATCAGAGTTGTGATCATCTGTTTTCCACTTTTATTAAAGTTCAGAGTTTTTATTCCCCACACATGCTGGTTAAGGTTTCTGATTATAGCGATCTCAGAGACAATGAGGATCGAAGTTTAAAACAGGGAATTGGAAACGAGAAGGAGGAGTGACAAGACCTGAAGTCAGTGGGGTTTTTGTTTCTGTGATGGCTTTGGCTCAAAAATGATTGACCGTCAAACAGCAGGGCTCACCTGTGCACAGTACTGGGACTTGGCTACAGCAACCAGGAGTTTCAGCACAGGCTGAGATTGGGATACCAAGGGAGTTACTGCATGGATAACGGCAGTGAACTTGGAGGGGGGTTTGAGACCTGAAATGAAAAATGGATGCAAGTTGAATATAGACCAAGTTGCCTTGTGTAGTATAAATCAAAGAAGTCAGAGATGGAAAAAGACCATTTAAGAACAAAGGAAATGCCATGTTGGATCAGACTATCTCATCCAGTATCTTGTCACTACAGTACCAGGTGCTCCAGAAGAGGGTGCACTCCCCAGCTCTCTGAATGCTCTGTCCGTATTACAAGCTCTGCTTTAAGGTCGTTTCCTCGGATTCCCTCCTGGATGTCCTGCAATCTGGGTTTCTCCCCTTTTGCGCCATAGAAACTACCCTTGCCAAGTTCATCAGTTAAGTTCTCCTGGCCAAGTCTAAGGGCTTCTTCCCTCATCTTCATGCTTCCTGATTTCTCTGTTGCCACTGATACGACTAATCACCCCCTCCCCCTTGGACTTCCTGATAGATGCTGGCTTCTTGGTGCTCTCTTCCTGCCTCTCCAATAGTTCCGTCAACATCTCCAATGGTACTTCTTTCTCCCCTCTGTTTCAGCATCCCTCAGAGTCACATCCTTTGTCCTCTCCTTTTTCCTCTACATCCTACCCAAGGGCGACTTCATCCACACACAAAGCTTCAACGATCATCTCTGAGTTGATGACTAACTATTCTGCCTGCCCGTTGAGGAACAATCCCCCTCCATCCATACTTGAGAGTCTGCAAGTTTCAGTGAGATATGATTCCAGTCATCCTTCCACCAGCTCATATACTGGTGGCATATGGTAGATCCTACCTGCTTTTTCCCTTCACTACTGCTGCAAATACCATTCTCCTTTCACCTCACCCAGGCCCACAACCTTGGTGGCACGGTCATTTTTCTCCTCCCTAACTGGAAGTGTTGTTGAATCCTTTTAGTTCTTCTTCCACAACAACTCAACATCCAGATTTTCCTTTTACAATGTAACAGTGGTTCTTTGAGCGCGTGTCAGACCTATGCTGCTGGCACCAGAGTTGGAACCCTGGTAAGCAGTGACTGTTGAGGCTGCAGGCATGTTCCCTTGCAGAATTCAACATTCAGTCTTTGCCTAAAGGAGCCAGGGATTAAACTCTTCTCAGTTCCTGCCACTCAATCAGAACCCATACAAAGACTCTGAAGAAGTGAGGCTGGAGGGTGGATCTATACTGACTATCAACTCAGAGAATTATTTGCGAATAACTTCTGTTGTCTCTGAGTATTGTCAAGCAGAGCTAAGCAACGAATGCAAACCAGTGTTGCCATGAAGTTGCCAGCTACTGATCTGCAACATAATGATAACCAGAAAATGCTGGGAGGGCATGGATTTGTTACAATATTCTCTGTAGGCGGCAGCTATTAGAGGGGTAACATGATATCCTGTACTTATGCAGGTCAGTCAATGACATTCCATCCAGCAGGGGGCAGAGTTTTGGGGCAGTGGTTCTTATCCAGGGGTAGGTGTACCTCCTGGGGTACGCAGAGGTCTTCCAGGGGGTAATCAACTCATCTAGATATTTGCCTAGTTTTACAACAGGCCATGTAAAAAGCACTAGTGAAGTCAGTACAAACTAAAATTTCATAGACAATGACTTGTTTAGACTGCTGTATGTACTATACACTGAAAGGTAAGTACAATATTTATAGTCCAATTGATTTATTTTATAGGTATATGGTAAAATGAGAAAGTAAACAATTTTTCAGGAATAGGGGCTGTGATGCTTAAAAATCAGACATAAAAATAGAAAAGTATGTAGTTTTTAAGTGAGGTGAAACTTGGGGTACGCAAGACAAATTAGACTCCTGAAAGGGGTACAGTAGTCTGGAAAGGTTGAAAGCCACTGTTTTGGAGGACAAGATAAACAAGAATGCCATTAGATAGATATTTCTGGTGAGCCATTTACAACACACCATCCAGAAATCAACAATACCCCAATATGTGAGAGGTCCAGAAGCAAGGATTCACTCACCTAGATTAGCACAGTAGTAAGGAAAATCTCCCAGATATGAGGAATACTGTGGCAATACGAATAACCCTCCAGGATGTTTGTTCCATATTAAACTGTTACGTGATATGTGCTTAAATATTCTGTCCTGAATAATCTGGAAAATAAGAAAGGTAGTGATTTGTAAATAAATTGTAATGGCCATCGGTAGAATCTTCAGCAACTCTTGCAGACTGCAATCACTACACATTTTGTAAAAAGCAGCGAGACACAAATTACTTGGCATTCCTGTTTAATCTCTTTTAAAGACGACACCGAACCTATACACTTGCACACATTCTTGGCAGTTTGAGGCCTTGGATAACATTATTCAAACTATCTCATTAGTCTCTGCGGACATAGGGATCTTGCAATTCATTAGATTCTGCATTTAAAGTGAAATATTTTTCCATCTAAAATCACTTGTCAGTTGCAGGCCTGATTAGTTCATTCTAGAGTTTACCATCCATGACTTGCATAAAATAATTAGTCAAGAATGGAATTACAAAAGATGAGTGTTATTTTGAGATAAGGAAAACTTTAAATACACGAAGTCAGACTTCCAAGCCAAACAGGCTGGGTTGATATTTTCCCCTTTATTTTATAATTGAGTTATTATGTGACAAAGTGACTAATTACATCAGATCCCATACATATTTTACAGATAACTGTCCACCACGGGCGTGGTTCCAGAAGTTCCCATTTCATCCAACATGGAAAGAAATTTGGGCAACTACTAGAGAAAGCTTTTTGGAGCAGGGAAAAGATGTGTATCTTTGTAAGGGCCATTAGATGATCTAGTCTCCCTTACTGTGTAACACAGTCCATAGAATAACATTAACAGTGCTATATGTTTGCGATGATAAAACTAATTCTATATACTCAAGGTGTACGCACACAAAATTTGAAAGCAAAGACCACATGTGTAGGAAGAGCTACTGATTGAGTTAGTTGTAGAGGTAAGGAGTCTCCAAGGGCATGAGGGTAATGTGACATTAGGGTGATATAGCAGGCGAATGAAGACTGTCCCAAATGGTCATTTCCTAAAATTTGTGATTACATGGGAAATGCACAGGAACAATCTTAACGTCAAGCTAGCAGCATTTTCCATATGAGAATAGTGGACTCAAGACTGTGTCAGAGTTAGTTATGTTACACTATCAAGTGCATCTCTAGATATTTCTATTAATAGATGTAAAGTTACATGCTTCAGCCATGGGGTGTTTTGTGTGGGAAGGTGGGGGAAGGGTAGTGACTGCCTTGTCCCCTCCTTTAATTTATGCCACTGAATGTAACAAGAAACTAGAAAATGAAGAGAGAAACTAAAAAATGTGCATCTTCTACCATCTGATGAAGAACTAGATGGAACTAGCTCCTTTGGCCCCCCCGCTCTCCCCTCCCGGTTTTCTCAGAACTGATGCATAAACAGATAAGTAGTAGTCTGCAGCTTTAGATGATGAGTAGGTTTTCATAGACTGTACAATTTTCCACTGCTCTGGTAGCCGACAACGCTTCAGGGGAAACACACGGCTCACATTTGATGATCTTTCAATGTACACAGAGCAAAAAATAGTTTCATCTTGAAATAAACTTCTGATGTCATGCAACATATGCAACCTTTATTGCATGTGAGGCATACAAATCTCACTGATACTGTTACTCAGTAGGCTAGGAAGCCAACCTGTGGAATATATCACATTTAACAGATGGCAGATTAATTTATGGCACTTCTGGCCAATATAAGAATCCTTGCAGCCTATAAGAATGGCATGGAGAAAAGAAAACTCGAAGGAAAGGAAATAGAAAAGGATGAAAGGAATCCATGAAGAGCTAATCAATTAAAATACAAAAAGCATATGGTAATTTGCTAAATGTATTGCAGAGATTTCTAAATACCGGCACCAGCTTTAGAGGCTCTCTGGTGATTATGGAATACAGGCAGTTTTATAGCGAGGAGGTTAGGCACCCCGGCTGGATTTGTCCTGTCTACATAGAATATGTTGCTGGCAAAATATTTCAGCCCCCACCTCCCCAAAATATCCTGTCGTATACAGGTTCTTGTATTGACCTCATCGCTGTAGTGTCCGAGTGCCTTCCAGTAGTGCACTAAACGTCTGTCACATGTGGTTCATTCTCTCTCATTTCTCCTGTTCCCAGGGGAGAACTGTGTAAGCTGTGTAAGGCTGGTTTCCGTTTCTTAAATTTCTACACTGCTCTGTGTTGCAATTGGAGAAGGGAGGTTGAAGAAGTGCACCTTGCACTTGGAGCAGAAGATGAGGAGTTTTGCAATAGTCCTCCCCCGACCCTCCACGGTGTCAGCCTGGCCCCCAGAGAAAGCGGTCATCTGCACAGCCAAGCTTTGCCCTCAAGGCACAAAGGTCCACGGCACTCCAGAGCCCTGCAGTTATTCACCAAGGGTTTTGGTGACGATATGCAGGGCGGAGGCCATTGAACATCCTGAAGATAAGGCCTTCAAGACTTTGAACTTGAGTTGATATTCGACAGGATGCCAGTGTACAGAGCAGGGGACAGGTCTGATGTGCTCATGGTAGCCTGTGTTGCTGAGGAGACATGCTGCAGCATTCTATACCCTTTGAAATTTCCTAAGGGCTGATGGCTTCATGCCCAGGCATATCGCATTGCTGTAGTCCAGACAGGAGGTGACTAAATGATATGTAGGATCATCAAGATATTGCAGTACTACGGCATTATAGTTAGAAATTGAAAGTAACTACCAGAATAAATCCATTCCCTCTCCAACTACACGATTTACTCCCCCACATCAAATTTTAAACAGAGGGTGCATCTGATCTTACCAACTTCTGACACCTAAATAAAAAACAAACCTTTTATTTTCTCTCTTTCTGAAAGGAAACAGTTCAGGCTTTTTTAGGGATTGTTGGACTCTGGAATGAACACCTGAGCATGCATGTTATTTTCCACTGAACAGAATTATTGTTAATTTGCCTTCTCTACATAGAAGTGGTTCTGTGAGACTGCTTATCCTAGATTAAAAAAATCAAAGGTCCGATATGCCCAACTTGGTTTCATTAACTTAAAACCTTGCAGCTCCTTCCTTGTTCTATTCTCAGTCTTCCTTGCTACTAAGCTCAAGCTTCTTAGCTGGTAGCTTTTTAAATCCTAGCTACAGGTGTTACTAACCATCCCCTAGTCAACTGACAACTATGGCCACATTACTGAAGATGTTTCAATTCAGCTCTAAAGTTGCACTTGAGGGACTTGGGGACAGATTCTGTAAATGAAACAAAGGGAGCTGGGGATACCCCAATTGCAGGAGTAATCGCAGTGAGTACAGAACCAGTGTATACCTCCTTCTCCACAACCCTTGCTGGGGTAAAGAGGAAGAATGGCTGGAATACAATGGGCTCTGGCTGTCCACAGCTGGACTGCTATGCATAATTTGGGCTTTCTTCTGTATGTCACCTTCTATCTTCCCTTGGAAATGCACACATTTGATAAGTCTCAGGTGACTTACAAGCAGCCACTTCCAGAACAAGAGACCTGTGAAAGGGCATCAAAACGTTGAGGGGGAATAGGAGAAAGGGGGCTTTTAAATTATATTTTTTCCAAAATGAGTTCTAGTAAGGTCCTTTAAAGGATCACATTCACTATGAATGATAGGAATACTGATTCATCAGCCTTGAGAAACTGTGATGGCACAAGACAACTTTTTCATGTGTCGGATGGCTCCTATTTGTCACCATGTCAGTTTTCTTATGTGGATTCCAATAATGAAGAAAATATTTCCTTAGGGGAGAAAAGTTATCAAGCTGCTGAAGGTTTTTCAGGTGACCAATCACATGTCATGAAAGCCAAGGTCACACATACAACAGCTCAGCACGGAGAGTGGCAGACATATTAAGGAACATCTCTGCTCTGACTAATATCTGAGAATTGTTACTCACCTCTAGTGTGGTCAATACAATCTTCTCAACTGAAGAAAAATAAGCCTCCCACAAGAACTGTGTCTGCTGTCTAAGTGCTAGGATTTTATCCTGATGGATAGACCTGATTGTAGAAGGAATCTGTAATACAAGGTGCACTACAATCAGATGGTGTGTAAAACAATGTAACCTGATCAAATTAATACATGCTTGAGAATCCCAAACTAGCATTCTCTGCTCCTACCCAGCAACACAGATTCAGGGTCAGCCAGTACCCCCACCCGACACAGATATGTGAATTAGCAGCTAAAGAACAGCGACTGGAAAATGAATGAGCTGCACCTTTTGTGACCTTTGGTATTTGAGCCTATTGGCCAACCTTAGGATTTACTAGCAAGTCTCCATTTTTTAAAGAAAGTTGTTTCTATGGTAGCAAATGCTACTTTTTCCACTTCTGGAGTGGTGGAAAGTCACAGTGAGGAACTTTTCAGTAAATCCCTTGCGCACACAGCTTTTTGCAAACCACCAATTTAAAATACTAGTAGCTGCGGGTATTTAGAGTCCAACAATGCTCTCCATTCTGAAAGTATATTAAAGGGATCTGCGATTGCAGTCACTACAACGTGGCAACACAAATTCCCTGAAGAAACCATCACAGCATCTGCAGCAAAGCCACCCCTTTGTAGAATAACGGGGAGAGAAGAAAACATCTGCTATTTACAAGGAAAAAACAATGATATTTTTCATTGGACACATTGTGCAGCTTTAATTCTGGTAGAGCTTTCCTTATAAATGAAAAAATAAATCCTACCGTCCCTCTTCCTGATAGAGAATTATCCTGCAAACCAGATCAGAAGGATGGGGTGTGTGAACCCACATTCCCCACACACTTTGGAGAGAGTCCAACATCTGTACAGACTAGTATTTAGCTTCTTTAAAGCCTGATTCTCATTTGCACTAAGAGTGTGTCTACTCAGGGAAAAGGCCTGGACTAGCTAGTGCAGAACAGCTAGAGGGGAATAGCTACTCCATATTAGCACCCCATGTGTACACTTATTCTGCATTGAGTTCCTTTGTGCAGTTTAAGTTTGTCCCCTCTGGAAGCAGATTAACCTAAATGGCAAAAAGTGGGGAGATAGTGGGAAATAGCTATTGCCCTTTGAATTCACACCCTGGCTATTTTATACTAATTTTCCCATTAATTCTCCATGTAGACAAGCTCTAAGGTCTCCGTACTCACTGCTCTGGCCGTGTAAGAGGCCATTGGAGTGGTTGTAACTGTAATTTATTCCTCCTTCAAGATCTCTTTACACTGTCAGAGTGGTGTTAGTGGCCTAAGTGTAAATGAGAATCAGGCCCCTTCAGTGTAGTGTGGGTGTGTTCACTTCTTGTAGAAATGGGGAGTTATTTTGCTTTGGTACCTACTTCTAATTATTTCAAGTCAGGCCACCTCATTCTCCTTCTCTTATTTCTCACAAGCCTGTCATATATTTACTTCCATGGCTAATTACACACAAGCACCAAAGTTTGCATTATTATAAGATAGCATTATCATCATCGTCCATCTAGTTATTAGATTAACCTAAACACCCACACCCCTAATACACACACCCCTATCTCTCTCTCTCTCTCTCTCTCTCTCTCTCACACACACACACACACACACACACACACACACTCTCCACGTAAAATATCCCCGATCAGAATACAATTATTCTTCATATAATGTTCTGAAAGAGTTGTGGTGGCAAAGATTATTGTGCAGTTTCATACACATCTGCAGGAAACTGAACAGGATTCAAAGTTTTAAGGTTTGATATGTAAAGAGATTCAGGAGGGTTATGTAGATGTTATACAATTATTATTCTGTCTCATTTGCATTCAGGTAGTGCCCACAATTCCCAAACAGGGTCATGGCTCCACATTGTTAGGTGCTGTACAAATGGTAAGAGACAATTTCTGCCCCAAAGATCTTGTAATCTAAGGGTTTGTCTACACTGTAATTGGGGTGTGTGTGTGTGTGTGTGTGAGATTGTGGCATGTGCAGACACACCCATGCTAGCTTTAATCTAGGCAACTCACATCCTGATAGCAGTGAAGCCCTGGCAGCACAAATTTCAGCACAAGCAAGCCACCCCAATAGTTACCCAGGGCTCCAGGCTGGCTTGTAAAGCTTGCACTGAAGTTTGTGCTGTTGCAGCTTCACTGCCATAGGTACCCATGTTAGGTAGATTAAAGCTAGCTCAGGTATGTCTACACGGGCTGCAATCACAGTCCCACTTCCACTGCAGTTCAGACATACCCTCAGACCTTGAATTGGGGTTTAAAAGGACAAGGAACCAAGGGAGTGGGATACCATATAGAAGCAAAACAGTCAGGGTGATAAGAGGCCCGTGGCATATTAGTCTTTTGCTTGATCCTTCCTGTAAAAGAAGCAACACAGGAAGGGTGGAGCACAGGGAAGCAGTTAAAATATATACAGGCAGCCCTCGACTTTATGACGCTTCTACATTGACATCCTGATTTGACTTACGACTATAGGTTTCGAGTTTACGACACTTGGTCCCGCAATAGAGTAGACTGCGGTTCCGAGTTCTGACTTACGACGTAATTGTAAGGAACCAATTGTGTCGTAAGTCGGAGGGCTGCCTATATACAAATGAGGCATCTTACTATTTGAGTTTATACCACTGTACTACAAAATTCAGTCCTCTGATATGGATTATAAAGTGCATTGTTTTCTATTAGGTTCCTGTAAGTATGGGAGTATAGTGATGCATGTTAACAGCACCATTATCAACAGCAATCATATTATTGTGACTGCATTTTAGTACGGCCATGGGGCATTACTTCTAATAGACATAAATGTTTCATGGCACCACGCATGATTTCACAGGGCTAGATCTTGTGATGGACACAAAATGAAATTAACACCCGTCTCCAACTATGGCACGCTCTCTCCTTTGTAATGCGGAAGCAATTCTGACCCTGAAAGTTGAAGAGGTTATTGTTCTACAGAAGACTGTGCTTCATGTATGTGCCCATAAATGTTGTGCCAAGGATAGAGAATTCCTTAGCCTGCCTGTGTGCCTGGCCTGGAAACAGCTGGAAAGCAAAATCAGATCTCCCATTTTAACTGTGTCCGCCTATTATTTATTAATCTATTTGTCCAGAAAGACAGGTTTGGAAAATGACATATTAATACTAATCTGACAGGATTACACTGGAATTATTAGAACTAGATGACGTCTTAATAAAAGGTCATTTCGGTAATAAAAGGGGAAAAAAGATAACCCTACAAAAATAAATGCAGGAAGACTAAATTAAGACTGGAGCTAAACTGGTGCTATGGTAACAAGAATATGCAAATAAAAACATCCGAGCTGTTCTAAAACAGGAAATGAAAAACTGCAACATAACAAAAACATTTCCCAGAGCAGACATTCAGGCTCTGTGCCAGCACTTTACAAACACTGTTAATAACGGTGCCGTAGCTGTTCAATAAGGAAGCAGCTGTGAAGAGAACGAATGGCATGTTACAGGAAGGCACAAAGATCAGCAAATTATATTTTTTTAAATAATTTTGCTTACAAAAATGTGTTGTCCTTTGAAGCAAAAAATTACCTTCTTTTTATACTTGCAATTAATTCATAATCATAGTTTTCTCTTAAGTAGAGCTTTTGGGGTCAGATTTTTAAAAGTATTTCATCTAGGGAAATAAAAGTTTAAGCGGTTAATGGTTAAGCTCCTCCCAGGGTCCCGTGGCCAGGGTCCCTGCTGCTGCCGCACCTGGGGCTCTGCTGCTGTCCACCATCCCGGCATCCCTGCGCACCCAGCATCTTGGCTGCTGTCCTGTGCCGGGGCTCTGCTGCTGCCTGGCATCCCGGCTCACCTGGGGTCATATTCCAGGCTGCCAGCCCCACCCAGGCTCGGGGGCAGCAGCTGAGCCCCGTGTAAAATATTTCAGCTGTCATAGCAGAAATAAGGGAGAGAAGACAGAACAGGGAGAGGGGATCAAATCAGTATTTTAGATGTCTGTATACTAATGTGAGAAGTATGGGGAATAAGCAGGAAGAACTCGAAATGCTAGTAAAAAACACAACTATGACAACTTAGGTGAAAGTGATCATGAAATGGTAGCGTTCATGATTCTAAGGAATGGTAGGAGGGAGAATAGCACAATAAAGACAATGGATTTCAAGAAGGCAGGCTTTAGCAAACTCAGGGAGTTGGTAGGGGAAAAACAATTGAAGACAATTGGCAGTTTTTCAAAGAGACATTATTAAGGGCACAAGAGCAAACTATCCCACTGCGTAGGAAAGATAGGAAGTTTGGCAAGAGACCACGCTGGCTTAACCAGGAGATCCTCAATGATCTAAAACTCAAAAAAGAGTCCTACAAAAAGTGGAAGCTTGGTCAAATTATGAAGGGTGAATATAAACAAATAACACAAGTATGTAGGGACAAAATTAGAAAATCCAAGGCACAAAACAAGATCAAAGTAGCTAGGGACATAAAAGGAAAACATTCTACAAATACATCAGAAGCAAGAGGAAGACCAAGGACAGAGTAGGCCTGTTACTCAATGAGGGGGGAAACACAATAACAGAGAATATGGAAATGGCTTAATGACTTCTTTGTTTTGGTTTTCACCAAGAAGGTTGGTGGAGACTGGACATCTAACAAGTGAATGCCAGTGAAAATGAGGTAGGATCAGAGTCTAAAATAGGGAAAGAACAAGTCAAAAATTACTTAGACAAGTTAGATGACTTCAAATCACCAGGGCCTGAAGAAATGCATCCTAAAATATTCAAGGAGCTGACTGAGGAGATATCTGAGCCATTCGCAATTGTCTTTGAAAAGTCATGGAAGACAAGAGACATTCCAGAAGACTGGAAAAGGGCAAATATAGTGCCCATCTATAAAAAGGGAAATAAGGACAACCTGGGGAATTACAGACCAGTCAGCTTAACTTCTGTACCGGAAAGATAATTGAGCAAATAATTAAGCAATCAATTTGCAAACACCTAGAAGATAATAAGGTGATAAATAACAATCAGCATAGATTTGTCAAGAACAAATCGTGTCAAACCAAGCCGATAGTTTTCTTTGACAGGGTAACAAGCCTTGTGGATAGGGTGGAAGTGGTAGATGTGGTATAGCTTGACTTTAGTAAGGCTTTTGATACTGTCTCCCATGACCATCTCATAAACAAACTAGGGAAATACAACCTAGATGGAGCTACTATCAGGTGGCGCACCTGAATCATAGAATATCAGGGTTGGAAGGGACCTCAGGAGGTCATCTAGTCCAATCCCCTGCTCAAAGCAGGACCAATCCCCAGGCAGATTTTTGCCCCAGATCCCTAAATGGCCCCCTCAAGGATTGAACTCACAACCCTGAGTTTTAGCAGGTCAATGCTCAAACAACTGAGCTATCCCTCTCCCCGTGCATAGCTAGCTGGAAAACTGTTCTCAGAGAGTAGTTATCAGTGGTTCACAGTCATGCTGGAAGGGCATAACGAGTGGGGTCCCGCAGGCATCGGTTCTGGGTCCGGTTCTGTTCAATATCTTCATCAATGATTTAGATAATGGCATAGAGAGTACATTTATAAAGTTTGCGGATGATACCAAGATGGGAGTGGTTGCAAGTGCTTTGGAGGATAGGATTAAAATTCAAAATGATCTGGACAAACTGGAGAAATGGTCTGAAATAAATAGGATGAAATTCAGTAGGGACAAATGCAAAGTATTCCACTTAGGAAGGAACAGTCAGTTGCGCATTTGCAAAATGGGAAATGACTGCCTAGGAAGGAGTACTGCGGAAAGGGATCGGGGGGTCATAGTGGATCACAAGCTAAATATGAGTCAACAATGTAACGCTGTTTCAAAAAAAGCAAACATCATTCTGGGTTGTATTAGCAGGAGTACTGTAAGCAAGACATGAGAAATAATTCTTCCGCTCTATTCCGCACTGATTAGGCCTCAACTGGAGTATTGTGTCTAGTTCTGGGTGTCACATTCCAGGAAAGATATGGAAAAATTGGAGAAAGTCCAGAGAAGAGCAACAAAAATGATTAAAGGTGACCTATGAGGGAAGACTGAAAAAATTGGGTTTGCTTAGTCTGGAGAAGAGAAGATTGAGAGGGGACATGATAACAGTTTTCAAGTACATAAAAGGTTACAAGGAGGAGGGAGAAAAACTGTTCTTCTTAATCTCTGAGGATAGGACAAGAAACAATGGGCTTAAATTGCAGCAAGAGCGGTTTAGGTTGGACATTAGGAAAAACTTCCCGTCAGAGTGGTTAAGCACTGGAATAAAGTGACCAGGGAGGTTGTGGAATCTCCATCATTGGGGATTTTTAAGAGCAGGTTGGACAAACACCTGTCAGGGATGGTCTAGATAATATTTAGTCCTGCCCTGAGTGCAGGGGACTGGACTAGATGATCTCTCGAGGTCCCTTCCAGTTCTATGATTCTAAAATGTGGGGGTGCTGCACCCCTAGTTCCCCGGGTAGAATTTTAATCGGTTACATGATTACTGTTTTACACATTATTTACATCCCTAATTTCATCAACTAAAGATGCAGAAGAGTGTGTCTAGTGGATTTTTCAAAAGGGATGAGCACCTAGCTCCTATTAATTTCTAGTGCCTCAGTACCTAATACCTTTAAAATTTGGCACTTCACCCATTTGCCTCAAAATGCTTTAGAAATCACAGAAGAATCATGATGCCCATTTTACTGCAGGGGGAAACTGAGGCACACAGAGAGAAGCGATTTGTCCAAGATCACACAGCAGTTCAATGGCAGAGCCAGAAATCTAGAACCCACATCTCAGTTTAGTGCCCTAGCCAATGGACTACAGCCACAGCTTTGCTCGTTCTTTAATAGGTTCTGCACTGAAGAAATTGTTTTTCAATGGTGTTTCCTTGATGATATCATTGTATACTTTGGCTTCTAACTGATTTTGAAGAAAACACAGAAATAGTATTATAGAAATAGGAAAAACAATCTGAGAGCATTTAAGAAAGAAGCAGTTAAAGACAGTAACAACACAACACTAACTGGTAATTCTATAGCCCTATTTCACTCTCCGTCATGGAGATAAACAATTAAGAGATACGTAACATCACCCTTAAAAATGAAAAAGAGAGGTACAGAAAGATAAGGGACAGATTCTACCTCCCACAACAATGTTGGGTAGCACCTAACTCCACACGTAGTATCTTCAGTGTCACCATCTTCCTGTACATTTGGCAATCTACATCAACAGGTCTCTTTGCAGAGTAAGGTATTCTGCAGTACAAGTACGGGTGGCAGAAACTGTTCCCAAATGATGTGTCCACCCTCGGGCATGTAGTTGATAGATAACGGAGGACATCCTATTAGAGAGGCATCCAAAAGAAATTTGATACTCTTAAAAAGACTCTTCTGTGTTTAACAATGTCTGAGTGACCTTCTGGTCAGAAAATGAATGATGTCATATTAAATGACTTCATATTTACAGTGACCCTAACCCTAACTGACCTTTTGGATTCATCTTCCTACAAGTTTAGTTGGTGGCAGCAGCACTCGAGCAATATGCTGAAGGCCACAGCCGTTTTCTTACCTGTAATAACAATCTCTCATCCCCTATGACGGCAGCTTGGTTCCAATCAATCACTTCGGAGAATGGCAACTCCCATCCATTGCTAAGCATAACTGGGACACAGGCAGCCTGCACACAGAGGAATTGCAAACATTAGAAGAAGCACTGAGTGTGTGGTCATTGATTTAGCACAAACTTTGAAGTGCATACAAATTGAATTATTGGCATTTTCAGCAGAAGTCAGGACCCAAGCTCTCACGAAAGACATTCAAAAAGAAAACCTGCAAAGGGCCCTACAAGGCAGACATAACAATACATCTGCCAAGATCCCAGCTGATCTCCACTCTCTAAACAGGCTCCACATTTGGTTGCACGCAGGGAAACACTGATTTTGCATGTACAAAGGAGAATTTGCACTCAGATGTAGATGTTTTATGAACCAACTACAGACTTCTCTAGGGAGAATTTATGTATTAAATTACATAAGACGGTTTAAGAAAAACCTTTTGAAAATTTATTTAATATTTAACTCTATAGCTCTTTTCCATAAGAGTAGATGTTTAGTTATCCATTTTGTACATCATAGTATATGTTCTGTGCTTGTAACCAACTGCATGTACAAAACCTGGCCACAGTCAGAGACACCAGTTTGGAAAATTTAATCCATTGACTTTATATTTAAATATAAACACACACCTCTACCCCGATATAACGCTGTCCTTGGGAGCCCCAAAATCTTACCGTGTTATAGGTGAAACCGCGTTATATCGAACTTGCTTTGATCTGCCAGAGCGCGCAGCCCCTCCCTCCCCCCGCCCCGGAGCGCTGCTTTACCGCGTTATATCCTAATTCGTGTTATATCGGGTTAGAGGTGTATATCACTCATTTATCACCAACTTTTGTTCTGCCAGTGTGTCCGATATACTATGTGCTATTGTTAAAATGTAAACTCTTTGAGGCAGCAACCATAATTGTATAATGTTTAGTAAACACCACATTACTGGTACTGTATAAGTAAATAAATAATTCACTGCCACCTATTGGTCAGTTGGACCAGAACTTGAGACCTGATTCAAAGTCTGTTTAAGTCAGTGGACAGGCTCGCACTGAGTTCAGTGGGATTTGGATCAGACCATTGCTGTGGTGGTTCAGTTTCTTCTAGACCAAGCCAGATTTAATTGATCTGAATTATCGCCCAGACAGTACAATAAATGAGCTGGTCTTTCCCATGCTCAGTAATAAGTGGAACACTGGGGAAGTTTTCTAATTGCAGTGCATTCTCTCTCTCACTCTCTAATTCTGTGCAGTAACTTTGATCTAGTCAAGTCTATGCTGCAGCAGTACTTGCAATGGGTAAAGATTCTGTTTGTTGGTAAGGAAACCGCATGACACTGTCTAAAACCCCCCAACACAACAATTAGCAGTTTTCATCTTCAAAATACTTCACAGACATTAATTATGCCTCACAACTTCCCTGGGAAGTAGGTACAGAGTGGGAATACCACAGAAAAGGGGTGATGTGACCTAGCTGAAGTAACACAGGGAGTCAATATCTTAGTAAAGACCAGAAGTTAGTAGTTTCTGGCTCTTAGTGCAGTGCTTAGGGGAGGGGAAACAGAAGAGAAGTGACTTCGGCAGGGGGAGACAGAGTGGCTCAGAGGGAGAGGTAGGAATAGAAGCCCCGTTACCTGACTCCGGCTCCAGTGCTGTATCTACTGAACCACACTGCCTGCCACAGGATTTTCAAACCTTATGCCTTTGCTCTCCATTGCTGGCCAAACAAAAGAGAGCATCTTGCTGACTGAAAGATTTCAAAAGGTGAAGAGGAGTTGGGGAGTCCTCCTCTGACACAATACGGAAGAATATTTTAAACACGTAGACAGCAGCCGGTTTGAATGTCCTTCTTGCTGCATTACTTTCAGATGGGAAGCAGCAGAACAGAACCATCATCTGCACATTCAGTATGCAGCACAGCAAACAACGCGTAGGCAAGTTTGCTTCAGCTGAAAACAATAAGCTGTTTTTATTGCCCCAGGACTTGCTAGAACAGGTCAAGGTCTCCCCAGGGAATCCAGACTCAGTTGGGCAAACACTGCTCTAAACGGATCCGACTTCACCTCTTCTACAATGAGCAGGGAAACCCTCTTCATGGAGGTAACGCTATTCAATCTTCAGACGAGCTCAGTGCCGAGCCCCTCCTGCGAAGAAGCTGCCAATTGCTTCGGAAGCATGACT
The DNA here is from genome assembly GCF_013100865.1 of Trachemys scripta elegans. Lineage (NCBI taxonomy): Eukaryota > Metazoa > Chordata > Testudines > Emydidae > Trachemys > Trachemys scripta. The sequence goes on from NC_048299.1 coordinate 257,808,874, forward strand.
AGAGGCTTCCGCAGTGTGGATTATTGCCCACTAGGGAAATTAAACACAACCCCAAACGCCACCTCTTGATATCACCAGCTGAATTCCAACCAGCAGAGTCAAAGTTTTAATCCCCAGCTCTTACCTGCAGAGCCTCCAGAAACCTGAAGGATCCAAGCCTGCGGCCACGGGGAACCAGACAGAAAGTGGCATTGTGCAGCATTTCACGATAATCATACCTAACAGGAACAGGGGGGTGGAGGGAGATAAGAAAGAGAAAATCAAATTAACGATGAGTCCTAGAGTAACTGTGCATGAAAATGCAAACATCTGCTGATATACATCTGGATAAAATCATCTCCAATCAAGTCCATTTCTGTACGCTCACCATAAGGTTAAACCGTTCTCTCTCTCTCTCTGCCTTTTTCTTCCTCTCCTCCACTTCCCCTCCCCCCCATCTCTGTTTTGTTTGTAATGGAAAGGCAATCAATGTGGTTAACAGAGAATAGGCAAAAGGGATTTTGCCTTTAGAATCATCAATTTTGTTGTTAGGAATATACATATGGTGTTTTTTACTGCTAAAATATCTTTGGGGGAGCTCTGAATTTGAAAGGAAAATACAGACAATTAAGGTCAACTGTCTTCACAAAACCAGGGTTTCAAGACTCTGCACATAGTGAACCAGATTGAGTCACAAGCAAGCATTAATTTGCTCACCTCTGAGCAAGAGGTTTGTAAAAAACAGCCCAGAATATTCAGCTAAACAATACAAATCTTTTCTAATCAATCAGGAATCAATAAAGAAGGGTCATCAGTTATTATTGGGGGGGGGGGGGGAGGAGGAAGGGGAAATTAGCTAAAGAAAAAAAAGCACAGAAACAAATTTTAATAATTAACAGAGCTCCAATGACTTCTGATCCTTAAAATTAAAGCTTTAAGCTAGATACTACTGTTTTTGTTCCAATTCCATCAATCACTTCAAAACCATTTACCAAAAACACACATCAAATCCTAAAAGTTTCAAGCCAGTTATTAGCTAATTGTACTTCTGTATTAATGGAAACCTCTGGAACTGTAAATGGCACTGACCCTGCAGCCTGCTGGGTCTGAGACAAAAGGATCAAGATTAAATACCCCTCATTTCTCAAGAGTTACCAGCACTCTGGAGACAGGTGCTACTTTGACAGTAACATTCGGCATTGAAATTTTCTAATTCTAATAATCTAATTTAATCGTGGTCTGCAGGCACTGAATTTTTTTTGTACATATATAGATAGAAGATAAATATGTATATGTGTGTGTGTATGTATATATATATATCCAGATCTATTTTTATATTCTCACACAGGGCAGGCAGATGGGAGTAAGCCAATTTTCAATTATAAACCTTGTCATTAGGAAGAGATCTTCCGAAGGCCCATTTGCTTAAACAAGCGTGTATAGCTAATTTGCACAAGAAAAGGTCGCTGTGAATGGATTAAGATTATCTCCACTGAGAGTAAAATAAAAACTCTTGTTGCATTAATTAAAACTACAAAACAGACTTCAAAGTGGACATTTTTTTTAAACAGGTCGCAAGTTTGGTTATATATTTTCCCACTGAGTGGCAGCAATTTCTTTTTCTCAACACAGAATATTGATTGGCAACTAAGTCCCAGCTCAACAGCCTGCAGTGATGCAGCACGTGGAGGAAACTGTTAGGAAGCTGGAATAAAAAAGTTGCCATATTTAAAATGTTCATTTTTCACATGGTGAGAGGTCTAACACTCATCACTGTCAGTATATATTGTACGACAGGAAAGTTTAATAAATACCCAAAATAGAATTCCCCTGTAGGGCTGGAATACTTCACTCATTTGTCCCCATCATTAGCTAGCTAAAACTTTAAAATCCTGTTAATACCCTGGACTGCAACAAGCACACAAAACGTCAGCTGCAAAATCAGAACAGAAAAGAGAGAAGGAAATGAGAACAGTGAAAGTGAGGAGAGGCCTCAACAGGCCAGCAATTTTCACACTGTGCACCTTTTTTATAACTGATTAGTTGATATGGGAGAAGATTTTCAAAGGCACAAAGAGGAGTTAGATTCCCATCTCCAAGTCAATAGATGCCATTTGTGCTTTTTATCATCTCCCCTGTAATGAATTGCTCATCTCATGAATAGCCTGGCCATATACACACAGAAGACCTTATCCTAACCTTCATGTATGTATCTCCATTCACTTTAAGGGGTACTCCACAAATGTAACATAGGCAGAACCACAGTACGGTAACATACCCATCAATAAGATTCATTCTACAGTTAATGAATTGCACTAGAGATTCTTTTCATGACTAAATTTCACTTGGATTTCAACTTCAGTGTTATAAGGTGACTCAATATGGTCCTTGATAGCAGCAGGAAAGGAATGATATCTAATTTAATCCACATCAGATAACACTCTGGGATTAAGAATCTATTTCTTTGAAATCCTCAGACATGGTGAATTAAATTTTGCCATCATTTATTCCTGTGAAATGTTGAAGACAATGTAGATACACACATTTCACTGAATGCAAACTGCAGCCCAATATCTTTTAACAAAATTGTACATAATACAGCATACACACATGGTATTTATGTAGCGATCACACACAAGTATATTTGAAAATCTGAGACACCATTACACTATGAATGTTTTACAAGTCCCCTATATAAAAGTAGTGCTTATCTATGGACTACAGCATTTCATGTATTATTTTTCTTCATGCTGTTATGTACTTCTGAAGAAAATATGAGTCACAAAAGTGTTATAATAAGGTAAATTTACCTACGGTTCATAGATGAACGAAAAGCTTCTGGTTAACTGTAAAGTATTGCTAGAAATGTTAGGTGCAGGGTTCAGAAACTGAAAGGGAATAAAACCAGCAGTAACAATAACCACGAAAGAATTAATATCTGAATGTGACCAACACCTGGCACCGAGAATGTGCTTAGTAAGAACTGTGACACACATACTTCTTGGTCTTCTGAAAATACTTGAAACTGTGAGGTGATTATGCTAGCAGAACCCTTTCACCAGGTCCCTTTCTGTATGATATGGACTCTGAGTCATTGTCTCTTACACAGCAAAAACTCAGCCACCTAGCCATAGAAAAGACTACAAAACAACAGGCGTCAAAAAATTTCCACTGGAGAGGGTGGAGTTCAGGAGCAACAGAAAAACAAAAGGACTTCAGTTTCAGACACTTACATAGACCTCTGTTTTCTACGAAACATGGTAGAAAATGGAAACCCTGCACAGGATTTAAAACGCTGTTTAGCAGGGGAGGGAAAAGTATTCTTTCACCTAGCCGGGGAGGAGATGAAGTAGCATTTTATCACCTGAGAATCTCAGGAGCCACAATTGAAAGCACTCTCATGCTTAATTTTAAGCTTGTGAACAGTCACATTAAAGTCAGCGCGGTTACTCATATGCTTAAAGTGAAGTATACACTTAAGGGCTTGCAGTACTGGGACTGTAAATTCCTCCTTCACCTGAAAGATGGAATGATAGAAATTGGAGATGGAAAAGAGGTGTCAGAATATCAATCAGTCCCATGGCCAGTGCACTAAGGACTGTCTAGCTCAATGATACTCAGACTGAGGCTTGGAAGCTGCAAGTGGCTCTTGAATGGGTCATCGGCAGCTCTTTGCAGCATGTGATATTAAAACACCGTGTGATTTAATTATTAACCAATCTAAGTTATTAACCCTTCAGGATCCTTTTACTACGTCGTTAAATTGTAGTATACTTGGTTAGTCATTTTGCTGTGAGAATAATTATATATAGTATAGTAAATGAAACAATTAATTCCAACTACTGTGGCTCTTTTGGGCAATGTTGATCGCTAATTTGGCTCCTGAACCACTGAGGTCTGAGTATCACTGATCTAGCTAGATATTACTATCGTCCTATTACCATAATATCTGAATGCCTCATAATCTTTAATGTACTCATCCTCACATCACCCCTGTGAGGTAGAGAAGAACTATTATCCCTATTTTAAAGATGGGGAACTGAGGCAGAGACAGACTTGTCTACACAGTGGGGTAATGCACCCTATAGCGTTGTGATTTCTGAAGCGTACGAACGTATTGTGCCTTAACTGAAACATGTAGATCCTGCTTTTGCACTATAAGGTAGTACTGTTTGAAACAGTACTTTGTTAAAGCACACCAGGGAACCTTTAGTGCACACTAGCAAGGTCTATATGGACTAATTAACAAGCAACACATTAGTGCACTTTAGCAATCATGCCCCTGTAGAACTCATTGTCCCACCATGTAGATAAGCCCTAAGTGACTCGCATCACAGTTTAGGGCAACTGCATCTGTATTTTCCCTGTATTTTCCCACTCTTCGACTTCTGGCTCCCCTGGCTCTCAACTCTGATGGTGGAGACCTACATCTGTCCTAGTCATCTGTCCAAGTTTCCTAGTCATCTCCCTAGTCATCTGTCCAAGTTTCCACTTCTTGTAAGCTTCCTTTTTGTGTTTAAGCTCCCCAAAGATTTCTCTGTTAAGCCAAGCTAGTCGCTTGCCATATTTGCTATTCTTTCTGCACATTGAGATGGTTTGTTCCTGCGCCCTCGATAAGGCTTCTTTAAAATACAGCCAGCTCTTCTGGACTTCTTTCCCCCTCATATTGGTGTCTCAGGAGATCCTGCCCAGCAGTTCCCTGAGGGAGTCAAAGTCTGCTTTTCTGAAGTCCAGGGTCCGTATTCTGCTGCTCTCCTCCTTTTGTCAGGATCCTGAACTCGACCATCTCATGATCACTGCTGCCCAGGTTCCCATCCACTTCTACTTCCCCTACCAATTCTTCCCTGTTTGTGAGCAGTGGGTCAAGAGAAGCCTGACCCGTAGTTGGTTCCTCCAGCACTTGAACCAGGAAGTTGTCCCCAACACTCTCCAAAAACTTCCTGGATTGTCTGTGCACTGCTGTATTGCTCTCCCAGCAGACATCAGAGTGATTGACGTCCCCCATGAGAATCAGGGCCTATTATCTGGAAACTTCTGTTAGTTCTGGCTCTGTAGATATGGGGAAAGAAGTGGCAGTGATACATCTTGACTTTAGCAAAGCTTTCGATACGGTTTCCCACAGCTTTCTTGCTAGCAAGTTAAAAACACTATGGATTGGATGAATGGACTATAAGGTGGATAGAAAGCTGGCTAGATCGTTGGGCTCAATGGGTAGTGATCAACGGCTCAATGTCTAGTTGGCAGCCGGTATCAAGCAGAGTGCCCCAGGGGTCGGCCCTGGGGCCGGTTTTGTTCAACATCTTCATTAATAATCTGGATGATGGGATGGATTGCACCCTCAGCAGGTTCGCAGATGATACTAAGCTGGGGGGAGAGGTAGATATGCTGGAAGGTAGGGATAGGTCCAGAGTGACCTAGACCAATTGGAGGATTGGGCCAAAAGAAATTGGCTGAGGTTCAACAAGGACAAGTGCAGAGTCCTGTACTTAGGACGGAAGAATCCCATGCACTGCTACAGGCTGGGGACCGACTGGCTAAGCGGCAGTTCTGCAGAAAAAGACCTGGGCATTACAGTGGATGAGAAGTTGGATATGAGTCAACAGTGTGCCCTTGTTGTCAAGAAGGCTAACGGAATATTGGGCTGCATTACTAGAAGCATTGCCAGCAGATCGAGGGATGTAATTATTCCCCTCTATTCGGCACTGGTGAGACTACATATGGAGTATTGCATCCAGTTTTGAGTCCCCCCCACTACAGAAATGATGTGGACAAATTGGAGAGAGTCCAGTGGAGGGCAACGAAAATGATCAGGGGGCTGGGGCAAATGACTTATGAGGAGGGGCTGAGGGAACTGGGATTATTTAGTCTGCAGAAGAGAAGAGTGAGGGGGGATTTGATAGCAATCTTCAACTACCTGAAGGGGGGTTCCAAAGAGGATGAAGGTAGGCTGTTCTCAGTGGTGGCAGATGACAGAACAAGGAGCAATTGTCTCAAGTTGCAGTGGGGGAGGTCTAGGTTGGATTTTAGGAAAACCTATTTCACTAGGATGGTGGTGAAGCACTTGAATGGGTTACCTAGGGAGGTGGTGGAATCTCCATCCTTAGAGGTTTTTAAGGCCCAGCTTGACAAAGCCCTGGCTGGGATGATTTAGTTGGCGTTGGTCCTGCTTTGAGCAGGGGGTTGGACTAGATGACCTCCTGAGGTATCTCTTCCAACCCTAATCTTCTAGGATTCTCTCTCACTCCCTTCTGGCGGGAGTATGTCCTGGCTGAACAAGTTCCCTGCCTTCACTATGTTCTCCCAAGCAAAGACAGGTTGCCCAAGGTCACCTGCTTGCTTTCTCTTCAGAGACAGTTAACGGGTGTAATTGCTACAGTTATAAGGTACCACACAGCTCTTTCTAAGCAGGCGTACCTTAATAAGCTTACCACACATCACCCCAACTCTAACATGGGCTCTGGAAGGAGCTGTCCTTCAACCCACCACCCAAGGGAATTCCTTGTGGTTACAAGTTCATCACAGCTTCAGCTCAGAACAAGCACTCAGTCTTACAGGGCCTTAGCTGGCCAAGTCCTCCCAATCCTATCCTAAAGACTGAGGCCCTCCATGGACCAGGGGTCCTGTCTGTTCACTAGCTCAGAAAAAAAGCCAGGAGCCAGTTGAAAACCAGACTATTTATCTAAAACACTCTTTCTTTGACTGTTGGTCCCTGGAGAATCCAGTTTGAACTAGTATATGCGTACCTCACCGGGGATGGCTTCAAAGAGTTGATAACGGAGGAACTACATTAGCACCCCCATTACTAGAGAAGGTACATACAATGCCGCAACAACCACATACACAATTGCATTTTTAATACAATGTATACCAAAGGTATTAAACCTAATTCATTAAGGATTAACAACGTTTATCTTAATTCCATTTAGTTTGTTCAGGATATTACAGGACATTATCCATCTGTCACAACTTGCTTGAGGACACACAGGATGACTATGGCAGATCAGGAATTGAACGCAGGTCTCCACAAACCAGGAGGGCAGATTCTCAGCAGGTGTAAATTACCATACTGTAGTTCCATTGAAGTCTGTGGCGTTCCTTCCAGTACTACTCCACTGAGAGTCCAAGTGTTAATACTCCAAGCATTTGGGCTTCCACTCTTATCTACCCTTAGAAGACTGCCACGGTCCAACAGATTTCTTCCATGAGGAAAATAATGCTTTAAAGCAGGGGTCGGCAACCTTTCAGAAGAGGTGTGCCGAGTCTTCATTTATTCACTCTAATTTAAGGTTTCGTGTGCCAGTCATAAATTTTAACGTTTTTAGAAGGTCTCTTTCTATAAGTCTATAACATAACTAAACTATTGTTGTATGTAAAGTAAATAAGGTTTTTAAAATGTTTAAATAGCTTCATTTAAAATTAAATTAAAATGCAGAGCCCCCCGGACTGGCGGCCAGGACCTGGGCAGTGTGAATGCCACTGAAAATCGGCACGCGTGCCATAGGTTGCCTACCCCTGCACTAAAGTATCAGACATTGTTTCCCCAATGCAGATGTGTGCTGAGGAGTTCATTGTATGAAGAAAGACACAGAAATGGAGGTGAGGGGGGCGAGTTGGAGGAATTCAACACATAATCAATCGGCTGAATTCTCAAAAAAGTCCTGGAAGAGGTAGGAAGGAAATGCTGGGAGAGATGAGGACTGATTTTTGCATCTGTTTTATTCAGAAATATTAAAGAAAGGAAAAAATACACAAACACAGGTGCTGCTATATTGATGTTTAACCAATGCCATGTTACATTCTGAGATGTTAACCTCAGATTTAAGATTCACATGGCTAGCTTAGCTTTCCCCTTCTCATATGTACATTTCGATACTGGACAATATCATAAAATGACCACTCCCTGGATATGCAGACAAGTTACATTTTCTGATAAATTGGGATGAATTCCCTGTGCCAGCTTAGGTACACTCTGGGCCCCATTTAAATGAACCAGTACGAGTTTATCTGTTTAGGCAAGAGAGCAGGGGTTCTCAACCTTTTCCTTTTTCAGCCCCCTCCCCCAGCATGCTATAAAAACTCCACGGCCCACCTGTGCCACAACAACTGTTTTTTCTGCACATAATAACCAGGGCTGGGTTAGGGGGTAGCAAGCAGGGTAATTGCTTGGGGCCCCACGCCACAGGGGACCCTGTGAAGCGAAGTTGCTCAGGCTTTTGCTTCAGCCCCACATGGTAGAGCTTGGAGCCCCAGGCGGTGGGGCTTCGACTTTCTGCCCTGGGCCCCAGCAAGTTTAATGCCAGCCCTGCTTGGTGGACCCCCTGAAACCTGCTCACGGCTCCCCAGGGGGCCTCAGACCCCTGGTTGAGAACTATTGCTATAAAGAATGAGTTAAGTTTGCTATATAAAGCTTACAGTTAACATATACTCTAAATGGGATTTTGGCATTAACTTCAAGATGACCTGATTAAGAAATATTTGGATTGGCTGGTAGTTTGATGCTTTCATAGGACAAAAATGCTTATCTATGTGAGAGGCCTCTCACTTTAATTGCAGTAATGTATGGGTAGAGTGTATGTGTATATCTATATATTAGCTACTTAGAAGAGATCCATCGAGATAGGCTTTTTCCTAGCAATGTGCAGGTTCCCCTGTTTTCAGAACTGTAAAAGAATCCCCATTAGTCCGTATTGTGTGACGATCCTGGGAAGTTTTGGGTTACGTGTTTGTTTTAGTTTGTACCACTGTGGTTCCTATAAGACTGAAGTCCCAACTCTTGTTTTATTGGGGGCACCCTCTGATTCATTTGTGTATCTAGGTACTTTGTATTTATCCAGCTAGCGATGTTTTACTCATCACTGTGCCAACAAAAATTCCACAAATCAAACTTAAAGAGCTGCCTTGTATTCTCCCTTGCATTAAGCTGCTATCGTGTGGGTGGGCAGTTTTTTAGTTATTACTGTTATTTAGGTGTTACATGATTTCTGTTGCTTATTGTTAGCTCAGTCTTGTCAGTTACTCTTCAGGGACTGATACTGTAGGAAACGTTCGTAAAGAGAGGAGTTTTCCATTTTGCTCTACACATATTTATTTCCAGGGCGCACCCAGTTTCTGATGGAAAGGAATTCCATAACCAAGGAACTGGATCTGAGGGTGCCTATGATTTGTTGTTCACATTTGTGTGCTCCTTCACTTTTCACTTTCATATGAACATAACTTATTACTGCCAATTTTGTGCATGGCTTAGACTGCTCCATTAAAAAAAACATACACAGTGTATGTGCCTTTAAATTGTTGGTTGAGTTTTAAAAACAAAAAACTAAAGATTTAACCCAAGGCTCACATTCCTCCGTAAGGATCTGCAGTGTGTTTTATTAACTTTCCAGCTCCCTTCCACAATGATTAAGTATACCATGTTCACAGCTAATACCTTTTTAGGCAGTACAAACAAATAGCCCTATTTATAATCAATTCTAATTTATTCACACTCTAATTGAAATATCCCCTCCCTGCTACCATCCATAGCTGAGAAAACATACATGGCCCCATCTATCATGCAGGTGTAAACACTAGAACGCCATGCAGGCAATTATCAGAATGAGAAATGCTGCTCAGCAGAATGGTCTGACAATTTTAACTTCTTGATCTAACACGCTGCTTTTTTTTGATGTACCGACCTTGTCAATCAGCGCTTGGATTAGACAGCTGCTTGGAATTCCTGGTTCACCATTATCCCAACCAGTATGAGCGGTCTGCAGAGGCTCTGCAGTGACTAATCAGCCATGCCATGCATTCTTTCTTAGAGCTTAACTATTTCCCCTTGTCACTACATTTAAGAGATTATAAACTACCCTGGGAACCATTTTCACTATTAATTACTAGTACTGCAATTTTTTTTTTTTTTTAACTCTTAAATTTAGTTCTTCCCACCCCTTTCTCAAAGCTGGGCTCTTTCAGGGAATGGAGTCAATTTAATCATATATACTACTACTTTATACTTACATAGCCCCTTTCAGCCATGAATCACATAGCACTACACAAATAATTATGTAAGCCTGAGAACATTCCTCTGAGGCATCATCATCATCTCCATTTTACAGATGGAAAAACTGAGGCACAATTACCTGCTCTATATCACACAACAGGTCTGGCAGAGTTCGAGACAGAACTCAGAAGTCCTGGACCCACTACTGTGACCTGCCTACTACACAATCCGGTCTTCATCCCAGATTATTTAGTGCACATTTGTAAAATCCATCTCTAAATTCTACCTGGAAAATTTATCTGAAAGTGGAGGAGCAGAACCCAAGACAAACATGAGAAGACTTTGCCCAGCTGTACACATTTTAAAAGCGCCACACTTAATAAATCTTCTGGAGGATGCAGGAGCTCATCGTTGGCAGGGAGCTTTCTGTCGTGGCAGTAATGAGCAGATATCGTTGGGGATGTCACATGGGACTAGCGCTGCCTTTTCTTTTGCAAGCCAAAAATTGCCATGGCATACAATCAAATACATCCACTGCTTCTTTCCTGAATCTGTAAACCCCATAGAAGCACACTGCATCTTCCAGAAGGCGCATCTGGATCAGTTAAAGTGTTACAAAGAGAGTTATTAAACACACATGATACCACAGGGCTAAATGGCAAAGTGTTTCCTAGTTTTCCAGTGTATTAAGTTTCAGGTCTTAACCAATCAGTCAGTTTTTAACATATGAATTCTTAATGCAGGTGGCTCTGAACTACTGGCTAGAGATCCAGAAGAAAAACCCATTCTGTCATATGGACTGCCTTGTTGCTTGGTTTCCATTAAGGTATCTCGGCTTTTAAGTAAACTGTCAAGTAAAACTTGGCATTGAAAACACAAAGTGAATAACTTCCTTTGTAGAAAACCTGACAGCTCAGCTGTGTGTCAGACAGAGAGTTGCCTAATAGTGAGCTCTAAAGACTAATGCATCCGAGTTGGAAGAGTGCCTTTACCACAAACTGCGTGCACCAGGATTAAGGCTGAGCAACATTTAGGGATGATTTTATTGAAAGCTAACATGCTATTGGTTGACAGTTTATTTCCCTCTCCATAAGTGCTGGTTTTGGAATTAGAAAAAGTTTGGAGGTGCAGAAACATAAATGGAAAACTTTTTTTTTCCCCCTGCTTAAAGGGCTAATTGATTTCACAGGTGTTTAATTATCATTTGCTGTGAGATAATACCTTATAGTGCCATAAAAAATGGATTTAATTTTCAAGTGCCTGCAAAACCACTGCCAAAGCCAAGTTAGAGCTAAAGCTAGATAATTATTCTATAAATCAAACACACTGCCTCCTTTCTTTGAAATTTTTAATACACGGCTATAATGATATCTGACGACCTTGAAACTAACATAAAAAGGATTTTCTTGCCAAGTGCCGAAAGGCAGCCATTGGAGTATTTCATTCAGTCTGGTTCATTAACATTGAATCAGCCAGCCACAGTACCCTAGCTGCAAGATTCCAAAATACGCCACGGTATATGTGTAGCAATAGTAGTGTACATGAAGATACTGTATTTTCTGCAGAGTTATGGCTGCTAAGAGCCGTTGAATTCTACACAGGTGAGGTGGATCTGACAAATGCTGTAAAACTGTCTTCTACACCGGACCTGGGAAACAAAGCTTAAGAATCTTTGGCCTGGTCTACACTAGGCGTTTATGTCGAAGTTAGCGCCGTTACATCGAATTAACCCTGCACCCGTCCACACCGCGAAGGTATTTAGTTCGACATAGAGGTCTCTTTAATTCGACTTCTGTACTCCTCCCCGACGAGGGGAGTAGCGCTAAATTCGACATGGCCATGTCGAATTAGGCTAGGTGTGGATGGAAATCGACGTTAATAGCTCCGGGAGCTATCCCACAGTGCACCACTCTGTTGACGCTCTGGACAGCAGTACGAGCTCGGATGCTCTGACCAGCCACACAGGAAAAGCCCCGGGAAAATTTGAATTTGAATTCCTTTTCCTGTCTGGCCAGTTTGAATCTCATTTCCTGTCTGGACATCGTGGCGAGCTCAGCAGCACTGGCAACGATGCAGAGCTCTCCAGCACTGATGGCAGTGCAAGCTCAGAATAGAAAGAGGGCCCCAGCATGGACTGATCGGGAAGTCTTGGATCTCATCGCTGTGTGGGGCGATGAGTCCGTGCTTTCCGAGCTGCGATCCAAAAGACGGAATGCAAAGATCTATGAGAAGATCTCTAAAGACATGGCAGAGAGAGGATACAGCCGGGATGTAACGCAGTGCCGCGTGAAAATCAAGGAGCTGAGGCAAGGCTACCAGAAGACCAAAGAGGCAAACGGACGCTCCGGATCCCATCCCCAGACATCCCGTTTCTACGAGGCACTGCATTCCATCCTCGGTGCGGCCGCCACCACTACCCCACCACTGACTGTGGACTCTGAGGATGGGATAGTGTCCACGGCCGGATCCTCGGACATGTTAGCGGACGGGGAAGATGAGGAAGGAGATGAGGAGGACGAGGCAGTCGACAGCGCTCACAACGCTGATTTCCCCGACAGCCAGGATCTCTTCATCACCCTTACAGAGATCCCCTACCAACCCTCCCCAGCCGTTACCCCGGACACAGAATCTGGTGAAGGATCATCCAGTAAGTGTTGTAAACATCTAAACATTTATTTGTAACAGAACATGATTATTAACAATGTAAAAAATGGGTTTCTCATGATTACTTTGAATAACTTAACGGTTCAGTCATGGGCAGTGCAAGTATTTCAAAAAAATCTAGCAATGTCCGGTTTTGCATGATTGTCCTGCCCAAGCCGCTCTACTGTGTAGTCCCTGCTACTGCAGCTACAGTAAGATGCGGTCTATATGTCCGGGGATGGAGCAGAAATCCTCCTGGGACATCTCAAGGAAGCTCTCCTGCAGGTAATTTGAAATCCGCTGCATTAGGTTCTTGGGGAGAGCGGCCTTATTGGGTCCTCCGTAGTAGGACACGTTGCCGCGCCACGAGACTAGCAAGTACTCCGGAATCATTGCTTGGCACAGCATGGCGGCATACGGCCCTGGTCTTTGGAGGCTTTCCCGGAGCATTCTCTGTCTGTCGCTCTCAGAGATCCTCATGAGGGTGATGTCGCTCATGAAGACCTGCTTTGAATGAGGTAGGGGAATGTTATTAGTGTTGGCTGGTTTGCAGCCACGCGGTGGAGGCGGGAAAGGGTCAGCCGAAAGGGATCGTTCCCGGGGACAGCCGCGAGGGTGTGGGACAGGAGCAAACTTCCTGCTTGCCGGATTGCTGGCAGCAGGGACCGACATTGATTTCAATGTGAAATGAGGCCATTGCTAATATTAAAGTTTTAAGCTGCCACGAATCTACGGCTTACCATGTCTGCCTGCAACAGAAATTCCGTTGTCCTGACAGGGTTCTCAAAAGTGCTCTGCAAAACCACAGACAGTGAATGCGAAGGCCGAGAATTCGACCTTGTGCTGAGTGCGCATGTGATAGGTGCTGTGCATGGTCCTGTTCACAGAGAAAGACTATGTTCTTTGTTCACAACTACATTTATGTTTCTGAGGAATTCACTCCCTTTTTCCCATTCCCACAGCCCCATCTGCGACTGTCTCACAACCTAGCCTGTCATCACACTCCCAGAGGCTAGGGAGGATTAGGCATAAGAAGAAGAGGACACGGGAGGACATGTTCTCCGAGCTTATAGCCTGCTCCAGAGCACAGGCAGCACAGCAGACCCAGTGGCGGGAGAACTTGTCCCAAATGCACCAAGCCAACATGGATCGGGAGGAGAGGTGGCGTCAGGAAGACCAGCAGGCGACTCAAACCCTGCTTGGACTACTGAGGGAGCAAACGGACACGCTCCGGCGCCTTGTGGATGTTCTGCAGGAACGGAGGCAGGAGGACAGAGCCCCGCTGCAGTCCATCTCTAACCGCCCTCCCCCGCCACCAAGTCCCATACTCCCTTCACCCAAAGTGCACAGAAGGAGAGGCGGCAGAGTCCCTGCTAACTCTCACTGCACCCCTGCAGAGAGCTCGAGCAGCAGAAGGCTCTCAGTCCCCAAAGTTTGACAAGTTCTTTCCTTCCCGCCTGACACAAGCCCCCGTCCAAGTTTCACTTCCCAGTCCCCTGTGTAGTTGTTAATAAAAAATATGTTTCTGTTAACTACTGTTTCGATCATGTTCTTTTGGAGGAGGGGGGGAAAGGGGGTTGGTAATTGGACAGGACAGTCACCTTTGGCAGGGTACATAGTCGGGGGCAGGCACAGCAGCAGGGCACATACATAGTGCAGTGATGCAGTGACTACTTACCCTGGTTAGTCTGGGAGGTTCTTTTCATGTTATGTGGTGGGAGGTGGGTTGCTCTGTGACTTTGTGGCACGGGAGGGCAGTTAGAGATCTGAAGCGGCGGTCCTTAGGCAGGATCACAGAGCCACACAGCAGGGGATCTGTAAGCGTCCCCCCCCGCCACAAAGTCACATAGTACCCCCATACACACAGTCCCTATCAGGAGGGGTGACAGGCTCCGTTGAAAGAACCATCCCACCGCACCGGAGCCTGTCAGTCCTTCAGTTTAGAAGCTGCATTCGCGCGACTACACTACACCCGCTCCGCACCACAGTCTGCGTCCCAGTTTTAAAAAATTCCCGCGAAAACAGTATTACAGAAAACGGTGTGCTTTAACAAAGTAGAACTATTTTTATTTTGAAACGTGTGTTGGAAGTGGGGTGAAGGCTTCTCTGTACACAAAATTAGAAAGTCACAGGTTACCCTGCTCACTCAGGAACTTTGCTTTCAAAGCCTCCCGGATGCACAGCGCTTCCCGCTGGTCTCTTCTAATCGCCCGGCTGTCTGGCTGTGAGTAATCAGCAGCCAGGCTAATTTCCTCAACCTCCCACCCCGCCATAAAGGTCTCCCCCTTGCTCTCACAGAGATTGTGGAGCACACAGCAAGCTGCTATAACAATGGGGATATTGGTTTCGCTGAGATCACAGCGAGTCATCAAGCTTCTCCATCTCCCCTTGAGACGTCCAAAAGCACACTCCACCACCATTCTGCACTTGCTCAGCCGGTAGTTGAAGAGTTCTTTTTCAGTGTCCAGGGCACCTGTATAGGGCTTCATGAGCCAGGGCATTAGCGGGTAGGCTGGGTCCCCGAGGATGACTATAGGCATCTGCACATCCCCAACAGTTATTTTGTGGTCCGGGAAGTAAATACCTTGCTGCAGCCGTCTAAACAGACCAGAGTTCCTGAAAACACGAGCGTCATGAACCTTGCCCGGCCATCCCACGTAGATGTTGGTAAAACGTCCCCTGTGGTCCACCAGTGCTTGCAGCACCATGGAAAAGTAGCCCTTTCTGTTAATGTACTGGCTGGCCTGGTGGTCCGGTGCCAGGATAGGGATGTGAGTTCCATCTATGGCCCCACCGCAGTTTGGGAATCCCATCGCTGCGAAGCCATCTATGATCGCCTCCACGTTTCCCAGGGTCACTACCTTTGGCAGCAGTACATCAACGATTGCCTTGGCTACTTGCATCACAACAACCCCCACGGTAGATTTGCCCACCCCAAACTGGCTCGCGACTGACCGGTAGCTGTCAGGCGTTGCAAGCTTCCAGAGGGCTATGGCCACTCGCTTATGGACAGTCAGGGCTGGTCGCATCCGGGTGTCATTGCGCTTCAGGGCAGGGGACAGCAACTCACAAAGTTCAAGGAAAGTTCCCTTCCGCATGCGGAAGTTTCGCAGCCACTGTGATTCATCCCAGACCTGCAGCACTATGCGGTCCCACCACTCAGTGCTTGTTTCCCGTGCCCAGAATCGCCGTTCCACGGCATCAACATGACCCATTGCCACCGTGATGTCCTCGGCGCTGGGTCCCCTGCTTTCTGAGAGGTCTGTGCTACTCTCACACTTCAGGCCATCACCGCGTTGACGTAGCCTCCTCGCCTGACTTTTCTGCATCTGCCTCAGGGCAACCTGTATGATAAGCTGCGAGGCGTTGAGAGCGGCCACAACTGCAGCGATGGTTGCAGCGGGCTCCATGCTCACAGTGCTGTGGCGTCCGCGCTGTCAATGACTTGAAAAGTGCGCGAAATGATTTCCCGCCGGCGCTTTCAGGGAGGGAGGGAGGGCGGGAGTGAGTGATGGATGGATGACGACAGTTACCCAAAAGCACCCTCGACACATTTTTTTACCCAGAAGGCATTGGTGGCTCGACCCAGAATTCCAATGGGCAGCGGGGACTGCGGGAACTGTGGGATAGCTGCCC